>NC_132928.1:24570388-24870388 GCF_047675955.1 Chlorocebus sabaeus | reverse complement strand
GGGCTTGGGAGGGGAGTAGTTGGAGGCAGGGTCCCCTTCCCTGAGCAGGAACACAGCAAGCCTATTTACATTTGACTACTTCCCACTTTCCCCTGCAGCTATTTCTGAAGGTGGCAAAAACAACCGTGACTTAAAAGGCATAGAGGTTTTGTGTAGGGGTGTGTGTGCACTGACACGTAAAATTCAAGATAAACAAACACACATGCACACATGCATGCATGCCTGCATACATGTCCAAGGGGAACCCAGCTACCCAAGCCAGTGTATGGGGGTCAGGAAGTGGGGAGGGAATTTTGTGGTGTTCTATGTGGGTGGAAAGGAAGGAGGGAACAAGCTGAGTCTCCGAGAGGTCCCTGTTGTGGAACTGGATCTATGGCCAGTAGTCGTGCCACACTTACATACCAGAGACCACTGACTGCCACCTAGACCTGCTGTGAGAGAGCAGACCCATCAGCAAATAGATCAGGACCCAAATCTCAGCCCTACCACTCACTACCCAAGCACCTGAGGCAAAGCTACTTGACTGCTCTGAGCAACCATTTCCTGTATTACATGAGATTGTCACTGGAGGTAAATGAGCATGTTGCAGACAGAAAGAACTGGACAGATGTTAGCTCCCTTCCAGCTCCAGTCATCCCTCAGGGTTAGGAGGTTCTCCAGCTATAGGACTTCTTAGGGGACAGTAGAAGTTGGCTCCTAGGGCTCAATAAGTTAGCAAGTGCCATGCTAATTGGGGAGGCAGGTTCAAAAACACAAAACAACTAGGAGAGCCCAAGACCTTTCCCAAGTGGAGAGAAGGGTGAGGGCTGGAGGAGGTGGAGAGGGGTCTTCAGCTGGGCCCCAGCATCTCCCTGACTTTTAGACCCTACCTGAGTCCAGTTTCCCTTCTTCATCAACACTTGGTTCTAAGCGCTGAGTCAGTGCTCAACTGCACTGAGGGGATCAAGGAACCATTTAAAACTTAATTGAAACCCTCCCGGCACTTGTCTTTCCCCTCCACCCGAGACTGCTGCCCCTTCCTTCCCTCTCCTGGTTGGGCTGGGTGGAGGAGGCAGAGGTCGTGGCTCCTGGGTTGGAGCCTGGGGCTGGCCTTAGGATCCAGAGGCAGTGACTTGAAGACTCATGCTCACATGGCACCTCTGACCCCAAGGCTTGGCAAAGGCCCAGGCAAGTCCACCCCCTCACTGCTGAGCATGCAGCCCTTTCCGGGATGCAGCTCAGAGCTGCCCACTCACCTGCCATCACCATCTAAGGCTGCCTTGCACATGGCCCGCTCATGCAGGCTGATTAGCAGTTTCTATCGGGGAGCTGCAGAGAAAGCTAATTGTCTTTCATCTGTAATCTCCAGGGGTGATCAGGAGTTCAGACTGTCACATGTATACCTTCCCCAACTGGATTCCAAGCGGCCTGAGGCAGGGGCCATATCTTACATGCTTTTTCTGTCCTCAGAGCACCAAGTGTAGGATTGAACATGCAGTGGGTGCTTGAGAGTGGCTATAGTGAAATGCGTAGAGAATACGCATTGCATTTAATCCCCCCAACAACCCTGTGTGTAGGCAAGAAGGGATTATTTAGCCCCATTTTGCCAGGGAGGCAACTGAGAGAAACATGAAGTGATTCATCAGAGGTTGCACAGCTTCTATGCAGCGGGGTCAGGATTCAAACCCAGGGTCTTTGACTCTACAGCCTGCCTCACCAGCCCAGCCAATGCAGATCAGCGCCTGTTCTACAGGAGCAGAGGGCAAGGCTGCCTCAGTTGCAAATCCCTTCAGAGAAAACCTGGGTCCTCAGGTCCTCCGCCCCACCCGCCCCCTGCTGGGTCCCTCAGCTCCTGTTCCTTGACTCCTGCCTAGAACGACCCCCTTGGGGGACAGTGTGGGGAAGGACACTGTTCCTGTGTGTGTGTGGCTGGGCCTGGAACCACAGGAACAAACAGAACCAGCTGCTGCACACAGACCTCAGCCTGCCTTCTGAATGGGGGCTGTGGGCTGCTTTTTGCGCAGTGACTGCTGGCCAGCTGTGGGCTTCAGTGACAGGAGACAAAAGCCCTAGAGCTGTATTCCAAGAAGCAGGGTTGGTTGCCCACTCCAAGGGCAAGTTTCTCTCTTGGAAGGGCTGGTGCTGCAAACCCTGTCAGGCCTATGTCCTCCAGGCTGTTTCTGTGGATTTAGCAGAAACTGTGGAATTAATCCGCTATGCTCCTGATTAAACTAAGACCTTTGGCAAAGGTCTGAAGGAAGAGTTTTGGAGAAGCTGTCGGTGCTTTCTCCCTTCCCTGCTTCTCAGGCCCCAGCCCCAGCACAGCCCCAGTGCTCCTGACTGGTATTGGTGGACACAGAGTCTCCTCTCCTCTCCTCCTCCCTCCTCTCCCTGGCGGTTCCCTGCCCAGCCCCCTGGGAGCTGAGGGTCTGGAGGGAGGGTGGCAGGCGGTGATCGATTGCCTGGCCTTGGCTGCTTCAGTGCCAGGACATCCCTCTCCCCACAAAGCTGCGGAGACAGATGGGCGGCATAATTGAGTGTAGCGTTGATAAACTCCAGCCTCCTCACCAGCAGATAAGCGCTGGGTGGGAGGGATGCTGAGGGTGAGGAAGGCCAGTCCTCCATCTGCATACCTGGCCTCCAGCTCCTCCTGGGAGGTGAGCCTGGCCCCTCACTCCCACTTCCCATTTAATCACACATAACCAGAACCTCGGAGCTGGAGGAAACCTCAGAGCTGGAGGAGACCTCAGCCTCAGCGTTTATCTGCTCTTCCAGAGTCTAATTCCATAAATAACTTATGTGAAGGAGGAGTGGTGGGGCGTGAGCCTGGCTCTGCTGCTCACTGTGTGACCTTGGGCAAAGTACTTAATCTTTCGAGCCCCAAATCCCCGAGCTGGGAAATGGGGATAATGCCTGCATCCCTTCTGGAACTGCTGTGAGGAGTATGGGATGTAAGGTGCACGAAGTGCCTGTTAGTTCCCTCCATTGCTTCCCAGCACTGTGGCCTCTCCTTTCATCTTACCATGCATTGGCTTGGCGCAAAAGTAATTGTGGTTTTGGCCATTACTTTTAATACTAATACCTAATACTTCTCACTTCTCAACTTTTGTAATAAACTTTAAAAAATATTGTTGAGGCATAACATATGTACAGGAGAGTACATAGATGTCCCTGATCCCAACATGCATAGGTACAAGTGCAACCACCACCCAAATCAAGACATACACATTCCCAGCACTCCAGAAGCTTCCTAGGTACGTGCCCCTTCCCAGTCAATGTCCAGCCCCCACCTGGAGCTAACCACTGTCCCAACTTCTATCGCCACCAAGCAGTTTCATCTTGAAAACCCAGAATTCCCCTTCCTTTTCCACGACAAGTTGGGACCAGGGTCTTTGGAATTAGGTTACTCTGGCATTAAGGAACTTTAAATCCACTTCATTCCTCCTCCTACTTCAAAGTGGGCTATAGCTTCTCAGTCTCATGTTTAACCTGTGATCTCCAGGAAGAGAGGCTGATTCTTCTCTCTCTTTCTAGAGTTCCCATATCTAAAAATTGCTCTCAGCTTTGGGGCTCAGCTCTGGGCAGCATCCTCATGGCCTGGGCCTGGGAGTGCCATGCTACCTTGAGGGAGGATGATGTGGGTGACCTCCTGGCCCCTGTGCCCCCTAGGCCTTCTCATCACAGAGTTCTGGGACACTAGGCAAGAGGATGGATTGGGGGTGGCCAGGAAGGAGGGGCCCAGACCTGCACTAACCACCCATCCCCTGGGCCACTCTACTTGGCAGTCTCAGAGGCTCCTCCCATTCTGCTTGTCCTAAACACAACATCTCCTCCCACCATCTAGCTGTGCTGCATTGTTCCCATTGCCATCAGCACCATCGTCCACCAAAGGCTGGAAATGCCCATCCTCTTCATCTGCCCTCTCCCACCTCACACCCCTCACCAAAATGCTCACACTTAACCTTCTCTTTCCACTTCTGGCCTTGTCCCGTACGGTGGCCTCTTTCTTTCAGGCTCTCCTGCTCACCTGAGTGAGCCACACTTCCCTCACTGCCTCTCGTTCCCAGACATGCGGCACTCTGGCTATTTTTCCTTCCACACCTCGGGCCTCTCACTCTGCCTGCCACGCCCTTCCCCAACTTCAACTCTTCAACTTCTCTTCCGCTGTGAAAACCCATCCCAAATGCCACCTCCCCTGTGACGCTTTCCCTTAGAGAAGAGTGGTTCCTTGCACAGCTGCCCCCGAGACTCTGAACAAACCACAGTGGCAGCTTCCTCGCTGTTAGGCCGTGAGTCTGTCTTCCTAACCAGGCTGAGAGCTGCTCGAGGAAAGGATGGTTTGTTATGGATTTTTGTGTCCCTAGAGCCTAGTGTCATGCACTTTCCCTTGCAGGACTGAGGGGTACTCTGCCGGGAACTGTGAATCACAACCCATTAGTAGGTCATGAAAACAATTTAACGTGGGTCACGATCTACATTAAAAAAATGATAGAGAATATCAGACTGCATTGTATGCAGCCAGACTAAGCATTGTTTTGAGATGCTCCCCCTGCTATTTTATACACACACATTTGTGCACTGGGACATGATACAAGGCTTTTTCTTTTCTTTCTTTCTTTTTTTTTTCTTTTTTTTTTTTTTTTTTTTTTTTGCCTTGGGCTGTAGCTATAAAAGCTTGAAAACCATTACTCTGAGAATCTCTCTTTTGGGAAAATGAGTCCCTTCAACTCTAGTTGCCACCACTGGGATGCTAACAGAAAGCAAAGTCTCAGAGGAAAGATGTGGCATTCCTGAGTGTCTTCCATGTGCCAGGACTTCTATTTGCTAGCCACTTTATATCCCTCATCCCATCCTTCTGCGAGGGACATACTTTCCAGATGAGAAACCTAAGCTCCACAGAGCTAAGGGGCCGGACTGAGGTCCCACAGTGAGCGTGTAGAGGAGCCAGGATCCGAACCCCATCACCAGCCCTTGCCAGTTCCATGATTTCGGTGCCAGCGCTCACCTGACCTCCAGGGCTGTCATGGTGGGAAGGGACTGGAGGGCATCTGCTGGGCAAAGGTGAGGCTTCTTTTTTCATACTTGCCCTCCCCTCCTTTCTGGGATGAGAGGGGTCAGGGTTCCAGGAAACCCCCCTTGTTGGGCCTGGGAGGGGAGGGACTGTCCCCAGGCAGGAATCTCTGTCTTCCCAGGTCTCCTGGCTGGCCCAAGCAGAGAGTGTTAGAGCTCTGCTGCCTGGAAGGCAGCCTGCCTCGTTATTTCTTAATTAGGAGTGGAAGGTGCCAGTAGGTAGCACAGAGTCATTGCTGTCTGCATGCACTGCACCAAAAAAGCCTGCAGGAGAGCCGAGCCAGCCTGCTGGGGGCACGGAGGCAGCTCCAGGCTGCATCTCACTGCCACTTGCTGCCAGGCTTTTGCTGATCCTCAGAGGAAACTTTTCTGACCCCCTGCACCCATCTCCTGGGCTCCCATGATGCCCTAGTGTGCCTCCATCCTAAACTGGCTGGCTGGCTGTCTCCCCGACCAGACTGTGAGCTCCTCTGAGGCAGGAACTGTACTCCAAGTTGCCAGTTCTTCCAACAGTCTAGACACAGTGGTAGCTCAGAGAATATCAGGAGAAGGAAAGAAAGAGGGAGGGAGGGAAGAAGATAAAGGCAAGGCAGGCAAGGCAAGTGGGGAGGGGGCTGGCTGTCTCAGAGCTCAGGTGGCTCCATTGCCTATGGGGTGGGCAGTGTCTGGGCTCAGACCCTCTGCCTCCTTCCTTCCTGACAGGAAGGAGACAAGCATCATCCCAGAGCCTGTGTTCCCTGGGCAATACCTGGGTCACTACAGGCATGGCCTCTTTAGCCCTTCCTTGGTCACTGGCCCCCAGGTGAAGAGGGCATTCTTCTCTGACTCAAGTTCTTGCCTCTGGATTTGCCATGCTCCTATGACAGTCTTCACCCTTCTGAAGCTCTTTCGGGCTCCCCTTCCAGAAATCCCGCAGGTTCCACCGACCTCTCTGAGAGTGTAGGCGAGTGGTTGAACGGCGGGCTTTAGAGACAGCGTGGCACCAGAGTCCTATGCTGGCTGTGTGATCCTGAACCTCCTCACTGAGATTCTCATCTGCAAGATGGAGACAGACCTGCCTCATAGCGAGGGGGAATCTGAAAAAGATGTCTAGAGAATGCCTGGTGCTCATTAGAGTTTCCTGCCCTTTTTATCCACTTTGATTTCTTAGAGGCACATTTCCCTGGCAGGGCTTCGAGACCACCTTTGTACTAGGCCAGCATCAGGCTGGCCTATCAGGGTACTCAGTCTCTTAGGTGGGCAGCCTCTTCCTTGGAACCTTCCCAGTGCAGGTGACACTCCTTCCTAACAGAGCTGCCCTGTCTGATGTCAACTATAAGCACTCCCTGCAGTCTCCAACCGGGATCCTAGTTCTAGTCCCTGAAGACCCAATAAACAACTCAGCACCAGCTCCTCCTGGCTTAGGGGAGCAGCTTCTCTGCTTCCCCACATGCTCTCCAGAAGGGTCGAGAGTGCCCCTCCCCTACCAGAAGAATTCTAAATGTCCCAGCTGATGGCCTCCCATAGACATTCCACGCTGGCCACAGGTGCAAGCCTCAGATGGGCAGCCAAGCCCAGTGCTGACCCATGAGCTTCTCCACCTCTCTGCATCAGGAGTCAGGTCGGGATGCTGAACAGACCCTGCAGCATGGCTCCTCCAGCAGTCTGGGCCCCAAGACATCCCTTTAGCCCCAGTGGATCCCTGGAACAGAGGCAAGGGCAGCGGGGAAGGGGAAGGAAGACTCAAGAGCAATACAAGGGATAGTCTCTCCTGTCCCATGCCTTCGCACATGCAGGGACCTTGCCCGCAAGTCCCCTTCCTCACCTGCGTGTCTGGGGAATTCCTTTCCATCTCTGAAGTCACAGTTTATGCTGTACCCCTATGTGGTCTTCCCTGACGACCAGGCTCCACCACCAACTCAAAATAATCAGTCCCTTGCTCCTTCCTCCACCCTCAAGAATCCACATCCACAAAGAAAATGTGCTATGTATACACTGATATGACTTGGCTGTGTGCCCACCCAAATCTCCTCTTGAACTGTACCCCCACAATTCCCACGTGTTGTGGGAGGGACCCGTGGGAGATAATTTGAATCAGGGGGGGCAGTTTCCCCCATACTGTTCTTGTGGTAGTGAATAAGTGTTACAAGATCTGATGGTTTTATCAGGGATTTCTGCTTTTGCATCTTCCACATTTTCTCTTGCCGCCGCCATGTAAGAAGTGCCTTTCACCTCCTGCCATGATTCTGAGGCCTCCCCAGTCATGTGGACCTATAAGTCCAATTAAACCTCTTTTTCTTCCCAGTCTCAGGTATGTCTTTATCAGCAGTGTGAAAACAAACTAATATATGCACCATGGAATACTACACAGGCATCAAAAGAACATGGCCTTTGCAGCAGTGTAGGTGGAGCTGGAGGCCATTGTCCTAAGCAAATTCATGCAGGAACAGAAAACCAAATACCACATCTTCTCATTTATAAGTGGGAGTTAAGTATTGAGCACATATGGACATAAATATAGGACCAGCAGACACTGTTGACTACTACAGCTTCTGTGTGTGGGGGAGTTAAAAACCTACGTATCAGGTATATGCTCACTACCAGGGTGACAGGAGCCATACTTCAAACCCCAGCATCACGCAATATTCCTGAGTAACAAATCTGCACATGGATCCCCCTGTACATAAAATAAAAGTTGAAATAAAAAAAATTCACATCAAATATGACGCTCATCTTCTCTCTCTCAGACTGCGAGCTGCTTGAGGACAGGGACAGTGGCTTTATGGTCCTGGATGAATATAGGGAAGCACCACTGCTTTTGAGGTGAATGAGGCCTTAGTTAAGGAGGTTTGGGTTTCCTGCCTCCAAGTGTCAGTGGTACTGAGGAAAGGACCCTCAGGGCGGGGTCGGGTGGGGGTGAGTGAGGCCTGGTCAGAGGGGCTGGGCTCTGGTGGCTGAGGAGAAAGGGACGCAGAGGATGGGGAGCAGCCCAGTTAAACATGGAGAAAGGCCAAGCCCCTTCTAACGGAAAAGGAAAATGAAATCAGAATGAAAATTGATGAGGCGGAGAGAAAAGGAGACTCATTTCATCAGCAGGTTTGCCAGACGAAGCTCTAGATAAATCAAGCCGTGGAAGGAGTCCTGGTCTCGGGGGCGCCGCCTGCTCCCTCTGTCAGCTGTCCAGGAAGCCTGGAGATAAATGGCTGCAGCTGAGGCCCCGAGGCGGGTTTGTCTTTCCTTCCCACTAACCGCAAGACAACGGCTTGCCATCCTGACCACCTCCTCCAATGCCCTGGCCATCCCCTCTCCCAGGCCTTCTCTTGTGCCCCTCCTCAGTCCCACAGACCTCTCCCTGGGCAGTCCTCTGCACCCCGCCTTGCCAGGGCAGGCCAGTGGACAGTGTTTCTCAGAGACTGCTTCCTGCCTTCCACTCCTCACTCATCTCCAAAGCCAGATGGGGGAAGCACAGCTGGTAGACGCAGCATGGGACAGGGCTGGCTCTACTCCCGGCTTGGGGACAGACTTTGGATGGTGTCTTCTTCCTTCTCTAGGCCTTGGGTTTCTCACCTGCAAAATGAGGGGGTTGGGCTAGAGCAGAGGTTCTCATACTGTAGTCCATGGACCAGTAGAATTCACATCACCTGGAAACTTGCTAGAAATGCGGGTTCCTTGGCCCACCCAAGACCTCCAGAATCAGAAACCCTAAGGGTGGGCCCTAGTCACCTGTGTTTGAACAAGCCGTGCAGGTGGTTCTGATGTACGCGGAAGTTTGAGGATTACTGGCTAGCTAATCTCTAACCTCCTCTCTAGCTCAGATTAGAATTCTACAAACCAAGAAGAGTGACACCTAGAGTGTTCAATCTAATATATATATGTGTGTGTGTATATGATGAGCTGCTTATACCCTGACAGATTAGGTTGAGTATTCAAGACTTCCCTCACCTCCTCTGTCCTGGCCACAAGGGAACTCTTATCCATTGAGCATGAACTAGAGCCCTGACCTTATCCCAGGCACTCTAAGTATGTGAGGGCTGCAAATACAAAGTTATGGGGGAGGGCAGGTGGGGATTCACAGGTTAAAAAGAAAACCAAACCAGTCCACTAGAGGATGATAAAAGTTGTCACACAGCAAGGGCAGCAGGGCACAAGCTAGGGGAGACGGCATGATTCTACCTTGTATAGGAAATTAGACAAACATTCAGAGGAATTTACTAAAAATCACTGTACACTAAAAATGGCTGAATTTGATGGTATGCAAATTATACTTCAATAAAGCCATTGGAAAATCCACAGGGGTAGTGTTGCTGGAATCCACAGGCCAGTAATGCACAGATAGGAGGCACTAGGAGCAAAGGTCCCGATATTCAAACATATGAAGTGAGTTCCAAGCAGTGAGTGGCTCCCCTTGGGGCCTGAGAGTGTGGGTGACGTGATGAAGACGGTGGAGCAGCATGCCAGAGGCAGAATGGTCTGGACACAATAGCCAGGCAGAGGCCCACCAAAGGAGGCATATAAGGCAGTAACCAGCTGGGCGCAGGGACTCGCGCCTGTGATCTCAGTGCTTTGGGAGGCCAAGGGAGGCTCATTTGAGTCCAGGAGTTTGAGACCAGCCTCGCCAACACAGTGAAACCCTGCCTCTTCCAAAAAAACAACACACACACACACACACACAAAACACCTGTGTGGGTGTGGTGGCTCATACCTGTAGTTCTAGCTACCGGGGAGGCTGGGGTGAGAAGATCGCTTGAGCCCAGGAGTTCAAGGTTGCAGTCAGCTATGACTACACAACTGTACTACAGCCTGGGCAACAGAGCAAGACCCTGTCTCTAACAATAAAAGCAAACTCAAACCCAAACAAACAAAAGGCAATAGCTACAACAGCCATCAATAATAATAGGTCGTTCAGATCAAATGCACCTTGCAATGAAAATTATTCCATATTGGCCAGGTGTGGTGGCTCACACCTATAATCCCAGCACTTTGGGGGGCCAAGGTGGGCAGATCATTTGAGGTTAGGAGTTTGAGACCAGCCTGGCAACAAGGTGAAAACCCGACTCTACTAAAAATACAAAAATTAGTGGGCCTGGTGGCATGCACCTGTAATCCCAGCTTCTCAGGAGGCTAAGGCAAGAGAATCACTTGAACCCGGGGGGTGGAGGTTGCAGTGAGCTGAGATCGTGCCACTGCATTCCAACGTGGGTGACAGAGTGAGACTCTGTCTCAAAAAAAAAAAAAAAAATTCTTCTGTATTCACAATCCTATGTTGCTATGGTCTGAATATATCCCACAAAATCCATGTACTGGAAACTTATTCCCCAGTGCAACAGTGTTGGGAGGTGGGGCCTTTTGGGATGTGTTTAGGTCATGAAGAAATAAATTACTATTGTAAAAAGGCTTGACAGAGAGAATTTTTTTTTTGTCTGTCTACCTTCTGCCATATGAGGATGCAGCGTTTGAGGCACCATCTTGAAAGCAGAGAGTAGCCCTCACCAGATGCTGGCACTTTGTCTTGGACTTCCCAGCCTCCAGAACTGTAAGAAATAAATTTCTGTTCTTTATGAATTACCCATTCTGTGGTATTCTGTTAGAGCAGCACAAATGGACTACAATGTATGTGATTCTCACAGTAGCCCTCTGAAGTCAAAGGGGCCATTATCCTCATTTTAGTGGAAAGAAGATAAGTGACTTGTCCAAGTTCACACCTAAATAAGTAACAAGGCTGAGGCTAGAAGATACAGTATGCTTCCAAGTCCAGTCTTTATTTTTCCAGTGAGAGGGCAATGATGCTAATGGTAGTCATTGACTGAGCACTGGTTAGTAGCCAGGCCTTGGGCTAGGTGCCTCACCAGAGGGATTGTGTTGAACGCTCACAGTAACACTGTGATGTGGAAATTACCAGCCCCACTTCTCAGATGTGAGAGGGAAGGTACCCAGCCCGGAACATTCAGTTGGTAAAGCCAGGACTCAAACTTGCTTCTGGCTGGCCCTAACACCTGTGCTCTAAACCCCAACCCCACATCACCCTCCTCCAGCCCCCGCTGCCCAGCTCTCCTTCCACTTCCTCAAGCCTGGAATAGAATGAGGAGATTTCCAGTTGACTTATTCAAGCTCCGTTGGGCCTAGGCCAAGCCAAGAGAAAGAAACTGGCCCCTGGCCTAAGCTCAGCAGCCCTTCTTCAAGAGAAGGCCCTTTCCAATCTGGCAGAGGCTTCCTCTCCTCCACACCCATCCATGCCTTCTGAGCCCAGTGCACCCGCTGTGGGAGCAGCGGCTCCCAGGGCCTCCAAGCCTGTGGAAGGAAATGCTTCCATCTGTGATCAATAACAGGCATAATTCAATGACTGCGGCAAGTACAAAAGAGTGTAGGTTAAATCAATATTTAGAAGCTTTGAAATTAAACTAATTAAGAGCAAGCCTTAATGATTTTTACTGTCTGGGAATAAAAAAGACAAAAAGCCCACCAATATTTCATGATTTTATTTTAGTAGCTTGTAATAATTTGGGAAGAGCAGAAAATGAGAAGTGCTCTCAGCCAGCCCTACATCCTGAATTGCAGGGGAGGGAAGCACCTGGTCCTTGGGAATAGAAGATGTGGAGGAGAGAACGAATGGGATGGAGCCCACTGTGCAAACAGCATGTTGTAAAAGGCCCTTGGCTTGGAAGTCAGGGACTGTTATGGGTTGAAGTGTGTTCCTCAGAAATATATATTGAAGTCCTAACCCCAGTACCTGTAAACATGACCTTATTTGGAAATAGTGTCTGAAGATGTAATCACCTGATGATGAGGCTATTATGGAAGGCCCTTATTCAATATGACTGGTATCCTTATAAGAAAAAAAAAAAAAAAAAAGCCATGTGAAGACAGAGGCACACAGGAAGGTGCCATGTGCCATGGAGACAGATGGAAGTGCTGCAGCTGTGAGCCAAGGAACACTACCAATTGATGGCCACCACCAGAAAGCAGGAAGAGGCAAGAAAGAATCCTCCTCTACAGGTTTCAGAGTGAGGATGGTCCTGCTGACACCTTGACTTTGAACTTCCAGCCTCCAAATCTGCAAGACAATACATTTATGTTGTTTTAAGCCATCCCAGTAACATAGGCACCCTGAGTTCTAGTTCCCACTCTGCTGCTTTCTAACTGTGCAAGTTTGGGCAAGATGCTTTATCTCTATGAGCCTCAGTTTTCTCTACTGAAAAATAGGAATAAGACTAGTACCATCTCTTTTTTACAGAGATGTACAGCTAAAATGAAAATATGAGTGTGAAATACGCATGGTGAACTGAGAAGTACTATACAGATGTGATCTAGGCTCACTGCGTAGTGGGAAAAATCTGGGAAGGGATTCAGGAGCCATTGGTCAGGTGGGCAGGAAGTTTCCTGCCTACTCACAGGACCATTCTAAAGATCCAATTAGATCACAGGTGTGAGTTCACTCTGTTTTGTTAGAGATATATGCATAAAAGATGTTTTTGTTGTTCACAACAATGATCTTATTTGCTGACTACCGAACCCTAGTTTTCTCATCTGTAAAATAAAAGCGTTGAACAATATTATTTTAAAGGTATTTTCCAGCATTATTCTCTGGGCTTATATATATATTTACATATAAGTAAATATTAATATATAAATATTTTAAATGTAATGTGTCTTGGCAGCCCCAACCTTGTTGTCATCCTTAAACTTCTCTCCGCAACCCACTACAATTCAGAGAGGGTGTCATCCCAGCTCATGGAGAGAGGTCAGGACTACTCTGGAGCTTTGCTCACCTCTGCTCCTTGCTGCAGGGGTTAAGGGAGAGAGAACCACAGCAGTTGTCCAGTCCTCTCTTGAGTGTATCAGGCATGAAGGGAACAGGAAACCATGCAGGCAGCAAATATAATCTCTATCGATCACGAGATGGCTGGCATCCCAAGTCCGGCTGGCTCCCAGAACTGTTCATCTTAAATAAATGTTCCTAATGACCCACTCGTACTTAACACCAGAGCTCTGTCTTAAAGTGCAGTGGAAAAGGGCAGCTGAGCAAGGAGCTGCTGCTGCTGTGCTGAGCCTCTTCCTTAGCTGCAAGGGTAGAATGTTCTCAGGTGGTCTCAGAATTTTGGAAGGAGCTGTACCTTGCAGCAGTGAGAATTCCAAATGGAAGGACCAACCTTCCTGCCATGTAACAACCAACATTCTTCCCGGATGAGTATCACTGCACGGAATGAGCATCTGTTGGCACATCACCCTCACAGGGACAGGCAACAGCAGCACCAGGATGACCATCTCATTATCACAACGCCATCGTGAGATTTACCTCCACCATCACTACGGTCCGCCCACCTGCAGCCGGCCATCTCTGTTAATGTCACCAGCCCCATCTTTGCCGTATGAATCCCCTGCTCGCTGCCATGACCACACTCACTTAACACCTTCCACGAGCATCATCATTCTCCTCCAGCCACTGTCACAGTCCTGGTCATCATACCTACCCTGATCACCATCAGAACACACATGTGGCCTCATTGCTGTGATGTGTACAGAACCCGAAACAGACGCAGCTTCTGTAATTGGGAAATACACATTGGATAATGAGACCCCCAATGATGCTAACATGAAAATAAGTGGATTCACATGCACACAGAGGGGCACACTAAAAGAAGGATGACCATGGACATACAAATGACAATCATTTGCATCCTGTTATCTCTGTTCTTCAACTCTGGCTGCACCATAGAATTACACGGGGATCTTTTAAAATATACGAATGCTGGCCAGGCTCATACCTGTAATCCTAACACTTTGGAAGGCCAAGGCAGGAGGATTGCTTGAGCCCAGGAGTTTGAGACCAGCCTGGGCAACATAGTGATCTGAAAGACTTAGGGGCATCCGCACAGAGCAGAGCTGGCCAACTGGTCTTTCTGTGGGCAGTGGGCTACAAGGTGCATGCCTGTAGTCCTAGCTATTCAGGAGGCTGAGATAGGAGGATTCCTTGAGCCCAGGAGGTCAAGGCTGCAGTAAGCCATGATCGAACGACTGCACTCCAGCCTGGGAGACAGAGGGTGACTCTGTCTTTTAGAATAAATAAAATAAAATATGTTGATGCCTACCTCCCACTCTAGACCAATTAAATCAATCTCTGAGGTATAGGATCCACACATGGTGTTAAAAAAAAAAAAAACTTCCCAGGATTTCTTTGTAAATTTTATATTTAAAAAAAAACATTGTAATCAAAAATCGAACCCCATAGTTGTTGATACTGAAATATTTAGGGAAAAGTGTACTGATGTCTGTAACTTACTTTGAAATGCACCAAAATTAAGATGGATTGATAGAGGAATGGATAGATGGAGAGAGATGTGATAAGGCAAGTCTAATAAAAAGGTTAATGGTAGAGTCTAGGTGGCGGGTAGATGATTGCTCACTGTAAAATTCCCTTGACTTTGCTGTATGTTGGAATTTTTCATAATAAAGTATTGGGGGGAAAATCCCCAAATGGTTTGAATGTGAAGCCAGGACTGAGAACTATTACTTCTGAAGGAAAAATCCATAAAGCAAATGAGCTTCTCTTTCCTCTACCGTCCACATGTGAAAGAACATTCCTACTTTCTCATCAAAGCAGTCAGATCTAGCCCAATGCTTCCCAGCCCTTCTCAAGCCAGGGCACATATAGATGAGAGTAATTGTACAGTGTACTGGGGAGAGGGTGGTGGCTGCTGGCAGCCAGAGGGAGCGGCTTGGGGAGACGCTTGGTTGCCCCAGGCCCCACAGGGCTGCCCTGAGTGCTAAGGGCTGTGCCTGATGCCCACTGTCCACAGCCAGACCAGCTGACCAGCTCTGCTCTGTGCAGATGCTCCTGAGTCTCCCAGTTCTAAAACACAGCTCAGCATTCTTAGCAAGGATTAAATCCTTTCCCAGACCAGAGTCTGCCTACTGCAGCATGTGACGTGTGTGTGTGTGTGTGTGTGTGTGTGTGTGTGTGTGTGTCTGGGGGCAGTCACTGAGAGGGTGGTAGAGAGGACTCTGCGGGAAGGCCCCGACCCCCGGGCCTCATCTGTATGCTCCTCCACACCCCGCTCACCCTGTGGGGGAGTGCCATGGCAACACCGTGCTCTTTAAACACAGGAGTTTGTGCTGCCACCGCAAAGCAGCATTAGGCAATTTAATTAAGGAGCTGGCAGCAGACAAACTTTGTGAGTTAAAGGCATTTTATTAAATCCCATTGTATTATGCAGCTCAGTTCCCCCAGGAACTGCGGAGCTGGGGGAGGACAGAGGAGAATGTGCTAGGGTTTTCTTTTCCTTTCCTTGCTTTTCTTCTGGTCTCCCTCCTGCTTTGTGAAAGCATTCACTGAGTGTAGGGGGACCCCAACAGTGATTGCCTGCTCTCCTCCCCGCCTCCCCCACCCCGAGCATCAGGCCTTGGCATGAGGCCTGCAGGCAGAGGCCTGGGGAATATAATCACCAGCGCTCATCTCACGCATTACTGTTCGCAGAGCCCGAGCGCTGTTGTGGTGATCTGGGGCCAGGCCTCCGACCTGCTTTAGTGTTCACAACAGGACTCAGCTCTGCGCTTTTGTGCACCATTTCACTGAATTCCCCCACATTGTTGGAGGCAGAACTACTGGCACCCCTATTTTACAGGCAAGGAAACTGAGGCCTACAAAGGTGAAGTAACTTGCCCAAGGTCTTCTAAGTAGTACATAGCGAGGAAGTAATCCTAGACTTGCCAAGAGGTCATGTGGAGATCTTTAGGGACCCATGATGCCTAATCTGTGCTAAGTGAAGCAGGGCTTCAGGGCTTTAGGGCTCTCAGTGAAATCCCAGACCAAAGAAGCTGTCTATCTGCCTGGCTAGTGGGACGCCACCCCCAGGCTCCTGCTCTCAGGCTGGGGAAGGGTTGTTGGGCTCCGTAAGCCTGCTGAATGACCCTGCCCTGAGATGGCCATCCCCTGGCAGGGCAGCCTCAGCTCCCACCTTTAGAAGTCCTTCCCCTGTTTGCGAGTGGTGGCACGGCCCCCTGGGTAGCTCTGGACAGGGCCACAGGCCTCCAGGAGGTTCCTGGCCATAAGGGCCCGCTCAACCTCCTTAGCTGGTCAGCCTGGCTTGATGGAGAGAACCCAGGCTTAGGAGCCCAGAGCTGTGCATTCCAGTGCCAGGTCTCCATTGAGCAAGGGGTGACACGTCTTTTACTCTACAAAGATTCATTGAGCCCAATTCTGTGCACAGGATCACAGAGATGAATAAGACAAGGTGCTGCCCTCCAGACATGTACAGAGGAACATCCTCCTGGGCTCAGTTTCCTCAATTCTAAAATGGGAGTAATGGCGGGGCGTGGTGGCTCATTCCTGTAATCCCAGCACTTTGGGAGGCCGAGTTGGTAGGATCTCTTGAGGCCAGGAGTTCAAGACCAGCCTGGGCAACATAGTGAGACCCCATCTCTATAACAATTTTTTTTTTTTTTAATTAGCCTGTTGTGGTGGTGCACACCTGTAGTCCTGGCTACTTGAGAGGCTAAGGCAGGAAGATTGCTTGAGCCCAGGAGGTGAGGCTGCAGTGAGCTAAGAATGCACCATTGCACTCCAGGCTTGGGTGACAGATGGCACTGTCTCTAAAGTAAGCAAGTAAATAAATAAATACAATTTAGGTAACGACATATGCCTTGTATAGCTAAAATAGATGCCATAAAATTAGCTAATTTCATTAAGGGCTTATTCTCTGCCAGGCCCTTACCATTCACTATCTCTTTTAATCCTCATAAAACTCTATTATATTATTATCCCCATTGTGCCGATGAGAAAACTGAGGTTAAAAGAAGTTAAGCCTCCTCCTGCCCAAGATCATACAGTTAGTAAGAGGCAAGAATCCATGCTCTTAACAAATCATATTACGATTTTACACACGTACATACATATGTGTATATATTATATAATTATATATAAACAACAGCTTTGAAATATAATTCATGTACCATAAATTCACAATCACATCATATTTGAAAAGTAAATTAAATAGCTGGATGTGCCATGGTCTTAGTCCATTTGGGCGGCTATAACGAAATATTATAAACCAGGTAGTTTATAAACAACAAAAATTTATTGTTCACGGTTCTGGAGGCTGGGATGTCCAAGATCAAGGAGCTACAATATTTGGTGTCTGGTGAAGGCCTGCTTCCTGGTTGATGGATGGAGGGCCATCTTCTCATTGTGTCCTCACATGGCAAGAAGGGAGAGGGAGCTCTCTGGGGTCTCTTTTATAAGGACACTAATCCCGCTCAGGTGGGCTCCACCCTCATGAGCTCACCTCCTGAAGGCCCTGCCTTGTAACACCATCACACTGAGGGGTTAAGATTCAACATAGAAACTTTGGGGAGACACAAACATTCAGACCATAGCGGCCACCAAACATAAGGATGCATTATTATCAGATAGAAGAAACAGGTTTCTGAAAGTGGGACTTCTCCTCCTGGAAGAGCGTTCAGGGGCTGTAGCAAGTGGAGTCTATGGAACAGGCTATGCAGTTCCTTCCGAGGAGACTGTGAGGCCTGGCTCCTCTCTCCCTTCTCCACCTCTTTTCTTGACTCTTCTGTCTCTTCTCTACCCATTCCCCATGCTTGCTTTCCATCCATCACCATCTTTTCTGACCCCATGAGGCCCTGAAGTTTCCACAGGGTTCTGGGGTCTCCTCTACCCATCTCCACTCCCTTGCCCCACCTGGCAGAGACTGAGCAGCCATGAGGTGACACCTTCAGAAGCCCCTAGATGGATGGATGTGTGGGGCAGGCTAGGGAGGACAGAGCTGGCTGCAGGGGAAGCCAAAAGGCTAACTCAAGACTATACAGTTCCATACCATTACCGCCCAAGTCTCCCAGAAAAAAGCGGCATTTGAGGGTTTGGCATTAAGAGAGTTAATCTGGATCTAAATCCAGGAGTTCTAATAACAGCTCTAGCACTTACCAGGGTTAAAAAAGAAAAAAAGAAAAAGAAAAAAAAACCCACCATGACAAATAGAGCCAGGGAAGGCCATGAAGAGAGTTCTCATGCTTGGACGCCTGATAACAAAAACTATCAAAAAGATTGCAAAAGCCATAATATTGCACAAAGACCATTGAAACCTTACACAAAAAATATTTCTGCAAGGACATCTGTCCACAGCTAGCTATCCAACCTCAGATTGGTGTCACCCTTGTTATTGATCTTTGTAGCCAAGGATAATTATTTCAAAACAATTATGTAATCCTCCTCTTCTTTTAAAAATCTTTGTCTTATTTTACCTTCCTGAATACACACATGTAGTTTACTATGGCATGCGGATTCCCAGTGCAATGCTCTATTCCCAAATAAATATCTTTTTCTTTTGCAGAGCCTCTCTGTTCATTATTTAGGTTGACACCAGCTATAGGACAATCTCACTGACTCCAGTTTCTTTTCATCTATAAAATGGGGATAAAAACATCTGCCTTGAATTTTAATAGGCACCATTTATCAAATGCTAACTATGTGTCGGGCCTTTCACAAAGCTTTAAAAAAATTTTAATCCACACAACAACCCTACGAGAGTAATATTACATTTACTGAGGGTGAAATGGAGGCTCAGAGAAGTTGAGCAACTGACTCAAGGTCACACAGCTAGTACCTGTATTAACAGAAGCCACAATGTAAGTCCAGTGCTGTGTGATGCTGAAGCTCTCACTTTTCACCACCACACCAACTACCTGGCTGTGAGGGACGATGCATGTGAAAGTGTTTGTAAGCGGAAAACTCCAGAACAACTAAAGCATGGGTCTTCCCCCACCCCTTCACATGGTTCTACTATAGCTCAGTCAGTTTTCTCCCAGTGAGGTAGGAACAAGGGCCAAATCCACTCTCTAATGCTGCAGGAGCTATGCACCCTCCCATCTGCAGCCAGGGCTGCAGGTGTGTAAGTGTGTGTGTGTTGTGTATCTGTGCGCATGAGTGCACATGTGTATTAGGGGAGGTGGCAGGCAGAGGGGTGCAGTGGCAGACCAGGTAAAGCAGCTTGGAGGGGAGCAGATTTGGAGGCTGTATTAGCCAGTGCTCTTGCTCTCTTGGGCACAAGGCCCGGATGGTGCCAGCTCATTTTCACAGCCATTTTCCCAAGGAATTAACAGGGGGAACATTCTCTCCTGTAATAATGATAAAAATAATAATAATTAACATGGCTGTAACTTATATTTCTCTAGCACCTCTCTCCCCAGATCTCAAAACTTTGGGCAAACAGCGAATCTACTGGCTTTATAGTCACACCCCTGGGACTGGGAAGCCTTAGGTATTGCCAGATTTTCTGTCTTCTCCAGCTGGAAGACAGGCGCAGGTGTACGTGGGACTGACCTGTGCCAGGAGCTATCCTTTGAGTGCCACTGGCAGAGGGGTGAAACGACCCCAGGCACCCTGTCTCCCGGCTCTGCACTCCCATCAGCCCTCACATTTAGGTCCATCCTGTGACCAGGAGTAGCAGGGTAGGCAAGGGAGGGAAAGAGCTGCCAGCTCTCTTTGCCAAACTTTCAAACAGTCCCCAATCCACCCTCTATGTCCCACCACACAGTTGGCTCTGCCTCAGGAAGGACTGCCCCGGCCTCTATAACCAGCAGGGACCATGTCCAGCAGGACTCGTCCCTACAGGGGACAGCTGATGGCTTTCTCTGGTCCCAGCCAGGAGTCATTACCCCCACAATGTCTAGTTTAAACAAGTGATTAGGCAGCTCTATTAAGAGCACACGTGCTTCCTGCCAGGGAGGAACAGGAACCTGCAGAGGTAGCTGAGGGTGAGAAGGAGGAGGACCTCAGGGGTCTTGCAGCAACAGGCTCTTCTACAAAGCATTTTCCAGCCCATCCTCCGGAAGGTGGAGCACCTAAGTGTTTCACAAGCCAGCATCCTGAGAGGCTCAGAGCCTGATAGACTGATTTTCAGACATGGAGCCAAATCCTGATTGTCGGACAGCCCACCCACACCATGATGGACATGAAGAACCCTGAGCCATTTAAACAGACAGACAACCCAAAGCTCTCATTATGGCCAGTGCTTCAACCTCCCCACACAGGGCGTTGCCAACACACTCTTCTAAAACAATTACTTCATCTGAGTTATATTTCCTTTGTTTTCTCCAGGAGCTTAGGAACAGAGAAGGGGTCAGAAAAGGAGACATCATCAGAAACGATGTATTTTGTAAATGTATTCCCCCCAGCATCTCCAGAGAGAAAGCCTTCCTAATCTGAAGTCCTCAGTTGGACTGCAGAGAGTCTGGGAATTATCTGAAATTGCATGCAAACATATTTGTGTGTGAATGTGTGAGCATAGGTGCATTTTTTCTGGCCAGAAGGTCCATAGCTTTCATCAGCTTCTGAGAGGGGTTTGTGGCCTCCCAACATGTTAAGTGCTGTTCTAGTCCTTGCTTGGTTCTGAAGATGGTGGGTTGGCCCCTTTCCACAAAGATGACTCCATATTTTGGAATTCAGGGGTGCATTTTGAGGCCTGGATTCCACCCATTTGAAGAGGGGGCAAGGATGAGGTTGGCGTGCAGCTGAAGCAGAATCATGACAGGGTGTGTGTGCCAGGCAGAGCCGTGGCCGCCTCTAATCCAGAGGCGGTGATGGAGTGCCTTCCTCATTGCCTCATTTTTCCCATTGTGACAGCTCCATATCTACTGTTCCCTGTCACCCTGGTGACAGCCTTCTAATGATGAAGGCAGCAACAATGTCATATAAATTCCTCCAGAAACCCTGGGGCTAGAGGAAGATCAGGCTCAGGAAGCTGGGAACCAAATGCTCTGCACCACAAAGTGGAAAGAACAAAGCCTTTAGGATGTGAAAGACCTGAGTTCAAATCCTGCCCTGGCCTCTTCCCACCAGTGTGACCTTGAACAAATTACTGAACCTCTCTGGGTGTCAGCTTCTATATTGTAATATGAGAGTATTATATCACAGAGTTATCGTGAGGATTAAATGTGATAATGCTGGCAGAGAATCTGACATAGTATCTAGCATGCAATAGGTACTCAGTAAATGGGTTCCCTTTCCCAGCAGGCATGGGCAGGGACATGCATGCCCCTACCCATCTGCCGCACCACTGCAATATCAGAGAAAAGGGAGTCCCGGGGGAACAGCTGTTTAGTAAAATGGGAATGGCGGTCAGAAGCCACATTCCCCCTACACTGTTGACCACATTCTACCAAATCCTCACATCCGGCCCCTTCTCCTCCATGTAGCCATCCTCACAGTGCTCTTCCCTGAGATTCCACAGTTGCCATCTGGGCTTTCCATCTGTACCATGCAGCCTCCCTCCCTCTCTCTCCTGGTGATGGGGGAGGTCACTTTCTCTCCTTTCTCAAAGGGTAGAGCCCTTGGCTGGCCTGGCAGCTCCCTCCACAGCCCCATCCCTGCCCACCTCTTCAGATCCTCTCCTCCTCTTCTTTTTCCCCTGCCCTGGACAGGAGCTGGGTGTTCTTTTGTGATTTCAGGTCTTTAAACCTGCTGTTCTGGAATGTCCTTCCATTCTCTGCTTAGGGAGCTTATAATTATCCTCCAAGTGTCAACTCAATTGTCATCCCCTTTGTGACACCTTCCTTCTCTCCTCTTGCTCCCACAACACCTACCCTAGTTTACCATGAGCCATGGTGAGTCCATCTGCCTCCCCAGACTGAGCTTCTCAAGAGCAGGGGCTGGCTGGGCCTCCCTCATCCCTAGCATCCCCTCACCTGGCATAGGGTCTGCACATGGTCAGTGCTCAATAAATGCGGCTTGGGGTAAAAGAACAAAAAACATGGTTCCCAGGGCTGGCAGTGGAATCTCCTTAATAGAAGTTTCCTGTAAAGGTGGCAGTCCCTCCCCAAGGGTGGCTAGGTTGGGTCCTGCTGGAGCAGGCCTGTGTGTAGACTAGGTGTGTGGGAGGTTGATGGTTAGAGGACTGATATGCTCATCCCATCTGGATTCCGCACCTATCTACTCCAAGCCACAGGGCAGGGCAGAAGGCTTTTGCCAACCATCCAGGTACTTTCTCCACCTTACACCTGCACAGAGAGGGAGAGGGTGAGGATGGGGCAGGGATGAAGAAGGGAATTCATAGTCATGAGCATTGACAGTGTCATAGGCCCACCTCTTGTGTGACTGATATTCTTAAATCATTATACAGATGGGGAAACTGAGGCGGCTTATTTGCCCAGAGGCATACAAGAAGTTGCACTGAGCTAAAATTGGAGCCAGGTTGGTGTGGCCCTAGAGTAACAGTTCTTTTCTTCATAAGACGCTGCCTTCTGCAGAAATCACAAACAGCACCCCAAGGAAACAGGAACAGGGAAAGGCTCATGCTAAAACATGTGTGTGTGTTGGCATCTTTCTTTAAAGAATGGGTGGAGAATGGGCTGGGTCAGTTGCTAAGGTGGCACTGGGTAGCCTTTCCTCCATCGTGTCTGGACATGGGTAAAAGAATGATTTCACAGTAGGGTTTAGGTTGACAAGGCACTTTCTCACATGTGTGATTGCATGTGGAATCATCATGGCAACTCTCTGAGGCAGGTGTTACCATCTCCATGTACTGATGAGGAAACTTGAGAATGTCTGTGTATTAGTCCATTTTCACACTGCTATGAAGAAATACCCAAGACTGGGTAATTTATATAGGAAAGAGGTTTAATTGACTCACAGTTCTGCATGGCTGGGGAGGCCTCAGGAAACTTACAATCATGGCAGAAGGAAAAGGAAAAGCAGGAACCTTCTTCACAGGGCAGCAGGACGGAGTGAGTGCAAGCAGGTGAAATGACAGGTGCTTATAAAACCATCAGATCTCATGAGACTTATTATCATGAGAACGGGCATGGGGGAAGCCACGCCCATGATTCAATTACCTCCACTCGGTCCCACCCTTGACATGTGGGGATTATAGGAATTACAATTCAAGGTGAGATTTGGGTGGGGAGAGAGAGTCAAACCATATCACTAAGTTAGCACAGTGATTTCTCACAGTAACAACCCAGGGCCTTTAGAGACCCGTCATCCCACCATGCTTGGCTACTTGCAATACCTGGCCAAAGTCTCAACCCCAAAAGAATGGGAGGAGGACCGGAGGAAAAAGTGGTGGCAGGGAAGGAAGACCTCCAAGGTGAGAAAAGATGGGGAGGGGGGACTCCAGACACAGGTGAATTAGGGGAAGGGGCGGGGACCAGGCGGCCTGGACTGAACCAGCCCGTCTCATTAGGGACCTGACTGCCTGTATTTTAGATCAGAAATATATGACCTGAAAAAAACTCGGGATTTGTTTCCATGCTTTCTTGGGGTAGGCTGTGTGTGTGTGGTTTTTCTTTTAGTTTTTAGTGAACGTTCCTTAAAAAAAAAAACTACTCTTGTCTGAGCTGAAATTCTGGGGAAACAGGGTTGGTACAGCCCAGGAGCAGTGCAGCCCATCAGAGATAGCAGCTACCGTGGCAGACTCTGGGAGAGCTGGGGGAGCTGTTGGGGAGGAGGGAGCAGTTACATCCAGGGAAAAACACTGTCAAGGCTGGATTTTCTCCCTTCATGAGAACCTGGGAGTCAGGACTCAGGCAAGATTCATGGGCCAGTCCAAACATATCGATGTATGCCAGCTTTCAAAGATTCAATATGAAAAAAGAATGTGAAATATCTCATTCATGAATTTGTTATTGATTGCATTTTGAAATAATGTTTTTGATATATTGGGTTAATATGTTATTAATTTCACCTGTTTCTTTTTACCTTTTTAATGGGGCTTGCATTATATTTCTATTGGACATAGATCTCTATATTCTAACACAGACTGTGGATTAGAAAGACTTAGGTTCAAATCCCACATCCACCACTTACTCAGGGACACTTGGCAGGCGAGCGCAGCTACAGCCACCAAAGACAAGATGAGCCTAGCCGTAGGGAAAGAGCAACTGGATTCCAAGCTAGGGTTCTGTCTCAACCCAGAAGCTTTTACCCACTTTCCGTAGGGATGGCAGAGCCTCCACGAGTGTGGCTGGCTTAACTTTTGCTGCAGTAGGCAAGGGGGTGCCCAAGAACTTGGCCTGCAGTGACTGGGATTGCAAGATTCCGATTCCAGGAAAGGAACCAAGGAGGTTAAAAAAAAAAAAAAAAAAAAAAGAGGCTAGAAAGTTAAGAGGAAAAGAAGGCCTTAAAGAGACTGGTCTGGCAGGGTTAATAGTTTCTTTCCTTCAATAAAGATTTCATGCCACGTTGAATAAATAAAATACCACACAATTGCAAAAGATGCATTCCACAGTATATTAGATACCACCACACTGTTACCCATATCTGTCAGCCACCATCAGAGTGACGGATGACTTATCAAAAGCCACTCTGACATTTCCAAATGAGATGTTTTGATAGAGGTGCCATTCAACAGGGCCAAAAAAGCAGATAGAACCTGAATGTAAATGAGGAACATTTGTAACCTTTGTCTCACCTATTTAAAGGTTTCTTGTCTGACAACAAGGAGAGGGAGAGAGGGAGTGAGGGGAGACGAGGTGGAGGATGGGCAGGTAAGAAGGTAAGAGGGAAGGGGTGAGAGCACCAACTCCAAAAGAGCCCAAAGGAGGAAGGCTGGTCCCTGAGAGCAGTAGGAAGTCAAAGAGAAGCAAAGCCCAGATGGACGGCTCTGATTTTTATGCTGAGTCACTCTGTGACTCAGCAGGAAGGAGCAATATCAAGAACAAAGACCAGAGCTGTCCAAGGTGGCAGCCCCACAAGAGGCCACTGGGTATTTGCAATGTGGCCAGTCCAAATGGAGATGTGCTTAACATGTAAATGTACTCCAGCTTTCAAATATTTAATATGAAAAAAGAATGTGAAATATCTCATTCATGAATTTGTTATTGATTGCATTTTGAAATATTTTTGCTATATTGGGTTAATATGTTATTAACGTCACCTGTTTCTTTTTGCCTTTTTAATGCGGCTTGCATTATATTTCTATTGAACATACATTTCTATATTCTAACAGACTGTGGATTAGAAAGACTTAGGTTCAAATCCCTCCTCCACCACTTACTCAGGGACACTTGGCAGGTGAGCCCAGCTACAGCTACTGAAAACAAGACAGGTCAAACCATAGGGAAAGAACACACAGCTGGAACAGGATGGGCTGGGATGGGCAGCATGTGTGGAAACAGTGGGGAAAATGTGAAGAGGAGAATGTCAGAGAGGTGCAGCCAACTGCACCTTCCCACAGGAGACAGTGAGAGAGGGCCTGGGCAGGGTGCAGAAGAAGCTGTGGCCTCTCCTAAGGCTGCCCTCACTACTGGGTACATCTCAATGCTGAATCCCAGCATGTCAAGAGTTGGAAGAAGCCTGAAAGAGGATCCAATCCAGTGACCCCAGGAAAATAGGCCCAGAGCCAGGAAATTCCTTCCATGTGCTTTCCACTGCCTCCCCCGCAGCACCTCCAGTTTGTGTGTCCACTGAATTGAGGGATGGTATCCAAGATGCAACCGCTGCATGCCAACAATGAGGTCCTCTTGTATGGCACTGAGAGTTTTATTCCAGGGAGCCTTCACCTGCATGGACTTGTTACCACAGTTTGTCTTCTAGCCTCGCCCCCACCAGCCTACTTTTTGGTTAGGTTGGTTTGATTCATTCATCCATTTATACTCTGCAGCTGTGTGCTGAGAATCAGGCCATGAGCTAGGGATACAGAGATAAATAAGACCCATCCCTGCCCTCCAGGACCACACAGTCTAGTGGTTTTGAAATGTGGAGCTCTTCAGACCACAGCCCCCATCCCTCAAGGTGGTGACCTTCTCCACTTTACAGCTAACTGAGGTTACCCAGTGGTGGTGACAGGCCCAGACAGAGACGGCTCCTGACCAGAACAGAGGCCTTTCCTCCACTGGCACCTGAAGTGAGAGGCAGCTGCGTGGAGCTGGGATGAGGTCAGGCCAGAGTCACCAAAAGACAGGTGGATGCACCAGAGCCGAGACCCTGACTTCAGAAAGGACACGAGGTAAAGGGATTTGTGGAAGGTCACAGAGCAAATCAGCGTCAAAGCCAGGACAAGAACTCAGGATTTCTGATTCCAAACTTAACTCCTCAAGCAGTGGTGACTCAAAGAGGTGGAGGAGCACAGGGCCAGGGGCAGAAGCCAGGAGCTGCAGCTGACTCCCTCACCTGTTGCTGCTCAGGACGCAGGGTTGATTCTCACCCCAGAGCAACCTGCTGAGGGTCGGGGGCTCTGGGCTGAACAGCCCCACATTCAGAAACCACTAGACTGTGAGGTTCTGGAGGGCAAGGATGTGCCTTATTTACCTCTGTATCCCCAGTTCATGGCCTGGTTCTCAGCACACAGCTGCAGTGTGTGAACGAATGGATGCGCACAGGAATGAATCAACCCAACCCAACTGGAAACCAGGCTAAATGGGGGTGGGAGGTGGTAGAAGAACATGGACAGGGTTGCTCGGGATGCATTCTTTTCTTCTTTCCTGCATCTCTGAACATGCCAGGCATTGTGCAGGCAAGAGAGGAAAGCAGTGTCCAGGTAAGAAGACAGACAATTAAGCAACCACTAAGAAGAAACATGAAGGGCTGTGAGTTCCTCCAGGGCCTTGACCCCTATGTGACCTTGACCAGATCCTTCTCCTCTCTAGGACTTAATTTGTTTAGAGGAATGGAAGTTAGATTAAACGATCCAAGGTTCACTTCCCACACTGACCCCCATGACTGGCAGACATGGACGTGAGCCCTCTCCCGGCTGCAGAGAATCATGGCCTAGCCCCACCACGGCAGTAGGGGGTATGGGGAGAGCAAGGCCAGGCAAAGGCACCCTGGCATGAAGGAGGCAGACAGTCCTGGAAGCAGGGTCCCCAGAGACTGTGCAGCCAGAGGTAACTGGCTGTGACAAGGAGTGAGTCAGTAGTCAATTCCATTCAATAAAACTTTGATTGCCTATGAGCCTTGTAAACAGGCAACTCCCCTGTGGGCCGGGTCGGAGGTGCTCTCTTCTTTCCTCCCTCCTTCCTGCCAGCACCTGCCCAGCCTGGCCCTGGGCTCTGTGCCAACCCGAAAACTTCCTCAGCCTCTGATGCAAGCTGGGCAGCTGAGGGTTAAGTGCCCGCTGGCAGGTGAGGGCTCGGGGCCTAGGGGCAGTGGGAGGGGAGGGAGCAGGAATCACTTAGCCCTCATTAGTCCAAATTAAAATCAGGAGTGAGGTGACAATTACAATTTGCAGCGGGCTAATTGTTTTCCCTCAGAAGCTGATCGTTTTGCAGATTGGGGAAATTAATTGTTTGAAGTCCCAGGTGGATTGCCTTGAACCCAGCGCAGGCCAGGCAGGCCCTGCCTTTACCCCGTCACCACCCCTCAGGAACACACTCAGCAGTGGCTTCTGCCCTTTGGGATTCTCAGGCAGGGAGAGACTGAGGGTCAGGGGTGAGGGTAGGGATCCTACTAGTTTTACCCTCAGGTGGGAAGAGGGGAGAACACTGGCAGAGAGGTAGGCTGGGGGATGCCAGCAGCTGGGGCCTGGCATCCAGGAGGGGTGCTTTGCCCACCTGACGCCAACTGCTCTGCGGAGGGGTGTATCTAAGAAGCCTCCTTGGACCTGCCGGAAGTTCCCACTTCCACTCTGCATCCAAAAGTCCCTGTAAAGTTCACTCACTCATTCAACAAACATCAACAACCCACTGTGTGCCAAGTGTTGCTTCAGGAGGGCTGGGGACACGGCGCTGAATAACTCAAACACAATCCCTCCGCTCATGGATTTTACTTGGGGGGATAGATGGACAATAAACGTGTAAGTAGGCATCAGAGAGTGGTAGGGGCTCGGAAGGAACGACGGACAGCAGGAGGGATGGGGCGCCAAAGACTCGCATACCCTCATCCCAGAGCCAGTGGAATCTTCACTTCCAGGGCAGAAAGAACCCTACAGACGTAATTACAGTTATGAACTTTAGAGAATGTCTTGGATTATCTGGGTGGGACAAATCTAGTCACATGAGTCATTAAAGCAGCTTTCTCCAGCGGCAGGCAGAAGAGGGATTCCAAGCGTGCGATGATCTGATACCCTGTTGCTGGTTCTGAGGAAGCTGTGCACAAGGACTGGAGGGCGCCGCTTAGGAGCCGAGGACCACTCTCAGCTGCCAGCCAGCATGGAAGCAGGGACCTCAGTCCTACAGTCACCTGAATGAGCTCAGGAGCAGATCCTCCTAGAGTCTTCAGATAGAGTCCAGCTGGCTGGCACCTTGATTTTGGCCTTTTTGAAACCTGGAGCAGAGAAATCGGCCGAGCCAACCCGGACAGACTTCTGGCCGACAGAGCTGTGAGATGGCAAATGTGTGTTTCTTTAAGCTGCTACGTTTGTGGCGATTTGTTATTGGCAGCAATAAAAAGCTATTTCAGGAACTAAACAAGGTCACAGGAGAGTGACTTGGTGTTGCGTTAACATGGGTGGCCTCTTTGAAGAAGGGACTGACACCTGGATGATGCTGAAGCAGAGTGGGGTGACCAACTTGTCCCCATTTCCCAATTTCAGCATTTAGGTCCTGTATCCCCCCAAAATCCCCCAGCCCCAGGCAAACCGGATTGCTTGTCAGCATTTGGCAGAAGGAACGGCCTGAGCAAAGGCTTGGGGAGTGGGAGCTTTCAGGTGAGTTGCCACAAAAAGCATCCCAAGGGAAGTTCTGTCGGACATAGGAGCGGGTGATGGGGGCTCCTGGGGAATCGTGCAGAAAACTCTTTCGAATGGGGACTGAGCAGCTCTACCCGAGGATAGGTGAGAACTCCCAGCCCTCCTTCCAGAACCCCATCCTCCTGCTATAGGGCTTAAGAATCACCAGCCTCTGCCTGCCCTGCCCTGAGGCTGCTTCCTTTCTCCCCTGGCCCAACTCCCTTCCCCAGCCGGCCCTGCCAGGGCCCAGGTGTCTCCCAGTGCCCAGGTACCAGATGCCTGCTGTGGCTTTCCCCAGTGGGATGCTGGCATTCTGCCAAGCAGCACACAGCAGGGGGAATTTTTCAAGACATCTTTAATTAGTGAGACAATAGGAGGCTGGGAAGCAGAGAAGACAAAGGTTGCGGATGGCTTCACACCCTGTCAAAACAGTGGCTGTGAGCCTGAAGAATGCCTGAGAGGCAAAGGGAGAGGGAAAAACAGAGATGGGCCATGGGACCCTTCCCTCTCCTCTCTCCCTTTCTCCCCCTCCTCTCCACCCCTGCCCCCTCACCTTCCTCCTTGCCTCCCTGAACCACAGCTGCAACCACCTTTACATTAACCTACACCCCTCTCCCAGTTCAGCTGGTCACCTCCCAGCGCTGTTTGGAGTCAGGTAAGAGGCAGCTGTTTAGGAGCTCAGCAAGGAGGCAGAAGAGCAAAGGACCTGAGCTAAAGTTTTGGCTCCTTGTCTCATTATCTGGGTGATGCCTGGCAAGTTAATTGCTCTGGGTCTCAGTTTTCTCTTCCCTACAATTAGAGTAATAATGCCTACTTTGCAGGGTGGTGGTTGTAAAGATTAGAGATGTCAAAAAGTGCCCCATATGGAGTAGGTACTGGATAAGTGGCAGCTATTTCTGCTATGAGAGCTTGCACCTCCCATCCTGGATCCCAGCCCTCCAATATTTCCCAAACTCAGAGCGTGCTCAAGGATCACTCAGAGAGCTTGTTAACATGCAAATGCCCATCCCACTCCTAAGGGTGGAGCCCAGACACCTGCAGATTGAAAAGCTTCCAAGCAGGTGATTCCAATGCAGGCAACTGGGCCTGCTTCCTGGGAAAAGAGCTAGCCCAGGGCAGTCCTGCACCTGGGTCCATTTCAGAAGCCATTCCCCTACAGACGGAGGGCGCTGGCAGGGAAGTGAGGTCTTGCCTCTCCCACCAACCTGCTACCTTCACGTGAGTGTCTGTCCCGGGGGCAGCTTCCACATCTAAGCAAGGTGAGTTGGTCCTCAGGTCAGAGCTTCTGCAGAAGGGACCTCGGTATCCACCTCATTTTGCTTCCTTGTTTTTCAATGGAAAAAGCAGAGTCCCAGAGCAGGGAAGTGACTAGTATTAGATGGTGCAAAAGTAATTGCAGTTTTTGCCATTGAAAGTGACAGCAAAAAACTGCAATTACTTTTGCACCAGCCTAATATTAATATAAGGGCACATACTGAACTCTGGGCTTCTGATTCTCATCTGCAAGATACAAGTACACAGCTACAAGATGGCTAGCCCCTCTCAAATCAGAAGTTCTAAGTTCCTCTAGGAGTTGGTTCCGTTGAACCCCGGTTGGGAAACTATGAAGGAAGCCTGAGGCTGATTGCCTTCTTGATCTCTAATCAACTTCTTCACACCTCTCTGATTTCTGGGCCAGGACGGCTGCTTCTCCCTTGCCAAATAATGACAGGCTGACCCTTACTGAACACTTGGTATGAACTAGGAACTCTTCTAAGCACTTTACTTGTATTAACCCATATAAGCCTACAACAACCCTGTGATGCCTTTATCCTCATTTATAAATGGGAATCTAAAATACAGAGATTGGCTCGGGTGCAGTGGCTCATGGCTGTAATCCTAGTGCTCTGGGAGGCAGAGGCAGGAGGATCACTTAAGACCAAGAGTTCAAGACCAGCCTGGGCAACATAGTGAGACTCTGTCTCTACAAAATATTTTAAAAATCAGCCAGGTGTGGTCGTGTGCAACTTTAGTCCCAGCTACTTGGGAGGCTAAGGCAGGAGGATCACTTGAGCCCTGTAGGCTCTGTAAGGCCCAGCCTGAGCAACAAGTGAGACCCCATCTCAAAAAAAAAAAAAAAGAGAAAAGAAAAACTATTTAGCTGGACATGGTGGCATGTACCTGTAGTCTCAGCTACTCAGGAGGCTGAGATGGAAAGATCACTTCATTCTGGGAGTTTGAGGCTGCAGTGAGCCATAATTGTGCCAGTGCACTCCCTCATTGGTGACAGTGTGATACCCTGACAAAAAAAAAAAAAAAAAATCTAAGATTAAGTAACCTGCCTGAGGTCACATAGCTGAAGCTGGGATTTGAAACTCGGCAGTCTGGCCCCAAAGTCTGTGTGCTTAACCACTGAGGAACATTGTCCTTGAAGCCATACTTGTAAGTACATGATACACTGCCAACCCAAAGTCAGTAAGGACTGGTGTAAAGAGGACTGGATTAAGAATTAGAAGACCCAATTGCCTGAGAAGGGGTATGAGGAGCCTTCTGGATACTGGAATGTTCAAGCTGTTCACTTAAGATTTACGGGTTTGAGGCCGGGCATGGTGGCTCACACCTGTAATCCCAGCACTTTGGGAGGCCGAGGCGGGTAGATCACAAAGTCAGGAGATCGAGACCATCCTGGCTAACACAGTGAAACCCCATCTCTACTAAAAATACAAAAAATAAAAATAAAAAAATAGCCGGGCGTGGTGGCGGGCACCTGTAGTCCCAGCTATTTGGGAGGCTGAGGCAGGAGAATGGCATGAACCTGGGAGGCAGAGCTCCACTGCACACCAGCCTGGGCGACAGAGCAAGACTCCATCTCAAAAAAAAAAAAAAGATTTATGGGTTTGAATACTATAGACAAGTTTAATCTAAATGAAAAATCAGAAGGCTTGGGTTTGTCCCAATGGTGGCCTATTTATTAGCTGTGTGACCATTAGCTTGTTAGGCCTTGGTTTTTTTTTTCATCTGCAAACCAGAACAATTAGAATGAAAGCCTGCTTTCTTAGTCGATAAGGAAGTTGTACAAAGTTCTTTCTTTGTATAGCAGGTCTCATCCAGCTGTCTTTATCCTTTTTGCGCTCCCCAATCGAAAACTTGCTGCCAAACTTCCCTGGTAGTACTCACAGCACATGTGGCTACTTGCATCCTTCCCTGGACCAGAAGCTCTTTGATTCCATCCAACCATCCAAGTCATCCAACTTTGTGCTCATGCAGAAGTGGCACTTGGTAGTCACATCCATCACTGGCATTAACCAGTGCATGCTGGAACCAGCTTGCACCAGTCCATGAGAGCTGACGGGGCTCACCTCTTCCCAACTCCACCCTCAACAACATTACCTCGTAGGTTGAAATTGGCTGTGATGGAAATACTGAAAACTATGAAAACTGGCAAACACTACAAATCAGGGCTTCCTTCCTTGCCACTCCCCCAGCACAACACCCCTGCCATGAACCCAAAGTGTTCCTCTCAAGTGGGCCCCAGGAGGTTTATGAGAGCTCTGGGACTACCAGTAGCTGGGGAACCGTGGTGTGAGTGTAGTTGTCCTGAAACTTTAATGTGTGCAAAAGACATTCTCCATTCCGTAGCCCCTGCGGACATTCCCAGCTCCCCCAGGCCTTGGCTGAAGAAACTGCCGAGTGGGAGTGGGACACAGGTGGCTGGACCCAGCTGAGGCAAGTTCTCCGACGGTGGAACTGACCACCCTAGCAAGTGGTGCTACAACCTTGATGTCATCCCTACTTCAGGTCTCACCAAGTTTATGCTCTATGTTTGGTGGGTTTTCGTTTTTGTTTTCTTGAGACAGGGTCTTGCTCTGTCACCAAGGCTGGAGTGCAGTGGCGTGATCTGGGGTCATTGCAGCCCCCGTCTCCCAGGCTCAAGTGATCCTCCCACCTCAGCCTCCCAAGTAGCTGGGACTACAGGCATGTGCCACCATGCCAAGCTAATTTTTTAAAAAATGTTTTGTTTCTTAGAGAAGGGATCTTACTTATTTCCCAGGTTGATCTTGAACTCCTGGGCTCAAGTGATCTGCCATCCTAGGCCTCCCAAAGTGCTGGGATTACAGGCATGAGCCACTGTGCCCAGCCAGGTGAGGTGTTTTTTTTTTCTCCTCCTTCCTTTCTCTTCCTCTCTACATTCACTCAAACACCAATTCCATGTATTTCTCTGCCAGGCACTGGGAATAGATACAAGATGAACAAGATCCAGCCTCTGTCCCGAGGAAGCTCTGTACCTAGCAGGGCAGACAGACTCACAAATATGACTGTGGCCCTGGGGGCTGCCGACAGGACAAGGGCACCAAAATGCAGGATAACTGTGTTCAGAGCAGCACAGTGGCCCTCAGAGCTCCACGTCTTTCCTTTCCTCTATTCTTTCTTTCTTTCTTTTTTTTTTTTGAGACGGAGTCTCGCTCTGTCGCCCAGGCTGGAGTGCAGTGGCGCGATCTTTGCTCACTGCAAGCTCCCCCTCCCAGATTCACGCCATTCTTCTGCCTCAGCCTCCTGAGTAGCTGGGACTACAGATGCCCGCCACCACGCCTGGCTAATTTTTTTGTATTTTTAGTAGAGATGGGGTTTCACCATGTTAGCCAGGATGGTCTCGATCTCCTGACCTCGTGATCCACCCACCTCGGCCTCCCAAAGTGCTGGGATTACAGATGTGAGCCACCGCGCCCGGCCCCCCTCTATTCTTTCTTTGTCTCTTCTCTATCTCTGGCCTGCGCCTGGCTCTCTGCATCCATGTGTGACAAAGATATAGTAACTGGTAAGTACAGTATGACATTCTTATCAAAAAATTAGAAGGTATACAAAAACATGGAGAAAATTTAAATAATCCCCTTTTCTACCTCCTGGTGCTAACCACTGTTAACATTTTGATGCATATCTTTTCAGGCTTTTTCTTATGACAGAATATTCTTACGATTTGTCTTTCCCTGGGGTTCATGTCATCTTTCTTGTTTTCCACCTTGTTTTGATAGAGTACATCTTTTTTGAGTTGCTTTTGAAAAAGAGGTAAGTTTCTTGAAAGTCTTAGTGTTTGAAAATTTTTGCATGAACATTTTTGCAAATGTTTGCATGTCTTTATTGAGCCTCCATATCTGACAGTTTGACTGGAAATATAATTTCAGATCGTAAATAACATTCCCTCACATGTTGGAAGACACCATTCCATGACCTATTTGCTTCTAGGGCTGCTGTTGAGAAGTCTGCTCTATCCTAAAGCCTGTCTTTTTATTCCTGGTTTGTGGAATCTTCACTTTATACCTGACATTCTGAAATCGCAAAATGTTGTGTCTTTGTGAGGGTCTCTTCTTCATTAATTGTGCTAGGCACCTAATGGACCCTTGCCATCTGGAAAGTAATCATCTTCATTGAACGAAACAACATATTTTAAGTTTCCAAGACCTTGTTCTGTGCATCTTCCTTAAAAAATAAAAATCACCCAAATGTCTAACAACTGATAGATGGATAAAAAAATATGGTATAGCTGATGGGCGTGATGGCTCACGTCTGTAATCCCAGCACTTTGGGAGGCCGAGGTGGGTGGATCATCTGAGGTCAGGAGTTTGAGACTAGCCTGGCCAACATGGTGAAACCCCCACCTCTACTAAAAATAGAAAAATTAGCCAGGTGTGGTGGTGCAGGCCTGTAATCCCAGCTACTTGGGAGGCTGAGGCAGGAGAATCACTTGACCCTGGGGGGCGGAGGTTGCAGTGAGCCGAGATCAAGCCATTGCACTCCAGCCTGGGTGACACAGCAAGACTCCATCTCAAAATATATCTGTGTGTGTGTGTGTGTGTGTGTGTGTGTGTGTGTATAGTATATCCATATAATGCAGAAATATTCAACTACAAAAAGGAACGTAGTAATGGCACATGCTACAACCCAGATGAACCTTGAAAACATGCTAAGTGGAAGACGCCAGACACAAAGGCTACGAATTGTATGATTCCATTTATATGACACGTCCAGAATAAGCAAATCTATACAGACAGAAAGCAGACTAGTGGTTGACAGGGTCTGGGGGAAGGGGAGAATGAGGAGTGGCTGCTGATGGATATGGGGTTTTTGGGGGCGATAATGAGAATGTTTTAGAGTTAGATAATGGCAATGGATGTACAACCTTGTGAATATATTAAAAACTACCAAATTGTAAACTTTAAAATGGTGAATTTTATGGTATGTGAATTATATCTCAATTTTTAAAAAAGGCCCCATGATCTTGTTTTGTGGGTATAATTTTGTCTCTCAACTCTCTGAGGATATCAATTGAGGTGGCGATGGTGGTTTTTATTTGTTCTTTTGCTCCCTGCATAGTATTTCCTTTCTTCAAGTTTTTATTTATTGTTTATTTTGGCTTATGCTTTTTTAATATTAGATACCTCCCTTAAAATTCTAGTAAGCCTTAGCCAATGGTTCTTTTTTTTTTTTTTTTTTGAGACTAAGTCTCACTCTGTCACCCAGGCCGGAGTGCAATGGCACAATCTCGGCTCACTGTAACCTCTGCCTCCCAGGTTCAAGCCATTCTGCTGCCTCAGCCTCATGAGTAGCTGGAATTACAGGCACATGCCACCATGCAGGGCTAATTTTTATATTTTAGTGGAGACAGGGTTTCACTGTATTGGCCAGGCTGATCTCAAACTCCTGACCTTAGGTGATTTGCCCACCTTGTCTCCCAAACTGTTGGGGTTACAGGCATGAGCCTGTGCCCGGTCAATGGTTCGTATTTACAGGTGAGACATTTAAAGCCGATTGGAATGGGCAGGGCTTAAGTGAGAGGGAGGGGGTCTCCCAAATGTTATCACTTGTCCAACTACCAATATTTTTAGACCCAACTGGAAGAAATGACCAAAAGGCTTCCCCATTTGGCTTGGAAACTTTGAGCAAATGCTCACTTTTCCAACATAGTGCCTCATCTCTACCCATACTTGTACCCATATCCCCAAGTCAGCACTTTTTGGGTTCAGTCCCTTTGGAAAGCAAAGTTTTCTTCAGGATGCTCTAGGGTAAAGCAGGGACAGTCATGGGGTGAAATGGGGGTGAGGAAGGGATCTGAGGTATCACTCTCCTGTTTCTGGCCCTACTCCATACCCTGTCTTCAGATGCCAACCATTTCTCAGCCTCTCCGTGGTTTTATAGCAGGAATCTGCCCATTTCTTACTGACTCCTCTCTTTGGGAGTCTCTAGGTTTTTCTTGCTCTATCAAGCCAAGTCAGTTACCTTCTCAAGTTCCAAAATTGTACTGACATTTCTTATTTGCTTTGATCTCCTCCCCTGCCCTTGTGGGCCTGCATCTTTTTTACTTCTTTACTCGTAGTGTAGTTTGGGGAGGCAGCGCAGAGCACCAGGGATGTTAGTACATCATGTTTAAACAGAAGTCCCTCCTTGCTGTTGTCATTCAAAAGGCAGTCACTGGTATTCTCTGTTTATCATAAGGTGGTTTCTGCCATTATGACCAACCCCAGTCTGACAGGACATAGTATGTAATGCTGACTTGCCAGTGCTGTGAGACCAGCAGGCGAACCTCCTGGCAAGCTGAGAGTTGGGTGACTTTGCCCTCAATAGCCATTCTCATTATATTTCTCAGTCATACTTTACTGCATTTTATGGGGGAAATTATGTGGTAGTCTCTAATCCATGGATTCATGAAGGGCTATGATGTTTCCCTTGAGAATGTCAAGGGCCTACTGTACCTCTGTCACTATGGAAACTAGTTCCCTGGTAGCAATTACGCTTAGCAACATCCACAATAGTGCAATGCACATGGATTCTGGCTCTGGTAATGGACAGGGAGCAGTCCCTGGAGAGAGGGCGACACTTATCCTAATGACAGTCTCTAGGGTCTCCGTCCAGCCTGAGCACCCTGCATGGAGCCTGGCCTGAAGTGCTCCAGCTCAGAGGAGGAAGAGGGGGAAGGTACGCCTGTTTGGCCCACTGCAATCTGGAATCATTCAAGTGCTCCTGGAATGGCTTTTCAAACCCAGCCTCCCAGGACATCTGTCTTATGGCCACCTAAAAGAGAGAGGTTTAAGGTGGTCAACAGTTCATAACCCACTTTCCGGGGTGGGTGTGTGTGTGTGTGTGTGTGTGTGAGTGTGACGGATAGTTCAAAAGTCACTTGTGTTTGGCTTTGAAATGCACTGCAGGATTTTTTCCCCGGTGTATTTACTATGCAAATAAGTTACTATGTGTGAAGTGTTTAGAACAGCCTGGCTCATGGTAAGTGCCTTACAAGTGTTTGCTATTATTATTATTACTAAAACTGTATTTAGCTTGGATCCACATGAAAACAAATTTGTATTCCTGGACTCTGCAATTCACTAAACTCAACAAAAAATAGATGAGACAGAGACCCAGGGACTAAGAACTCCTGGGTCATTGACCCCTCTTTACATAATAGAGAATAAGCCATCATCCAAATATTTTGTTCATTGGTTTGTCCCATTCACTGGATTGGTGAACTCCCTGCCAGGCCCACTCCTTGACACTTTATCAAGAACCAAAGAGTTGATGCCTGTAAAGACATCTGTGAGCTGTCTCTTTCCAGAGGACCCTCAAGGCTGCTTCTCCCTGGCCCAGGGGGCGACAGCAGGCCAAGCTCCATGCCCTTGGCTTGTTCACAGGGTTCCTGCTCCTCTCCAGGTCTCCCGTTCACCCGCATTTCTCCATCCAGCTGGCCTTCCTCCTGTTTATAGATGTGTCTCCATCTCCCCTTGCCTTTTCTGTTGTCATCTCCATCATCTCACTTTCTTTCTTTTCCTCCTCAGGGCTGGGAGTTCCTTAAGGGCAGGTCTTGTTCATCTTGACAGTCTGAACACCTAGAATGGGGCCTAGTAAATAGCAGATGTCCAACATATTTTTTTCCTTTTTGGAATGATAAATCCTCTTTCTTTATTGCCTTGCTTCTGAGGTATCTGCCTTGTGTCCTTTACTTTCCACCTCCTCCCCCACTTACTCTCTCTCTCTCTGTTCGTCTTAGAGCCTCTTGGGCTGCTCTTCTGCCTGGCTGTGCGTGTGAAGGAGGTGGTGTTTCCCATCCTTGGGAAAGCCCTGCTGACCTCAGTGGCAGGGAGGGGCCTAAACAGGTTGCACAGCTCAGCATGTCAGGAGTGATACCTCCTGATGAGAAACAGTCTTGTTCTGTGCAATTTCCATCTCATTTGTCTTTTCATTTGTAGCTTAAATTGGCCAATTTCATCTGGAATGTGCCTGGACTCTCTGACAAGCCATATACTACAAATGAGTGTCCTAGTAGCTGTCTACAGAGGGACTGGCAGGGGAGTGGGCCCAGGTCCTCCACAGCAGCATTGGTGACAGCTCCTGGGCCTCTGGAGACACTAATGCTTGGAGGATGGGGGCCAAATGTGATCTCCCCAAGGCCTGAGGAGGGGAGGATGGAGGAAACTGCCATAAGAGGGATTTAGGGCGAGGTCCTGGAAAATTCAGTTGATTGATTGATTGATTTTTTTCTCTCTATCAGAAGAGGGTAAGGTACATGGGATGGAAGAGGAGTTGTTTGCACGTTTAAGAGTGGGAAGCAGTGATACGATGTGGAGCAAAAAAGACAAATACTCCATTCCCATGAAATTCAAAAACAGGCTAAACCAGTCTACATTGCTAGAACGCTGAGTGTAAGAGAGTCTTTTAGGCGGCTAGAAATGTTCTACATGTTGTTTTATATCTTGATTTGGGAGTGGTAATATGGGGATATTGTATACTCCATATTCAAACTCAAGTTGCCCGCATGATTTGTTTACTTCACTATATGAGTTCTACCTCAATAAAAACGGGGGAAAAAGTCACACCAATGGTTTTCAAACTTTCCTGTACATAAGAATCCTGTGGGAGCTTATCTACAATGCAGATTTCTGGCCAGCCTGGAATCTATTTAGTTGGTCTGAAGTGCTGTCTGGGAATCTGCATCTGAGTGCCCCACACCCCCAAGGGTGATCTTGAGACAGGTGTTCCAGAGACCAGAAAAGACCACACAGGGGCTTGAACATCTGCCCAGTTAGATGGTCTAAGCGCCATGCTGCTGGGAGCCATGAGGGGCAGCTGGGTGGCTGAGAGCTCCTGGATGCTGTTGGCAGGGAGGGTTAGAGGTTGGCCACACTGCAGCACAGAGAAAGTACGGTCAGGACAGCAGAAGCGGTAGCAGGAAATGAGAGGCTGCTCTCTGGGCTAAGAAGGATCAGGACAGGGAGTGGATCCTCTCATCAGGGATGAGAATCTCTCTGAGCAAAGAATGCTCTCCTGTACCCCTGCACCCTGGGTACCCTGCCACAGGATGGCTGGGCAAACCTCATGGAGTGGCTTTGGCTCAGGAAGGGTAGCTGCTGCGGAAAGCTGGTCCCCAGTGGAGGTGGAGTTTCACGGAATAGCCTGATCCCTCTGTAGGGTCTGGAGACTGGATGTGATCAGTTCTGTATCTTCAGCAGGCACCTTCTGTCCAAAAGAAAGAAGGAACCCAAGACTGAAGACCCACAGCTAAAGGTGAGACCTTGGGGAGGGTGTAGACAATGTGGCACTTCATAGACAAATGCCAGGATAGTCTGAGCATCTGAAAATGTGGACAAATGATGACTTGAGCTGTCCTTGACTTGAGGGTCTGGGAGGGCTAAGATGTAGTGACGGGGAGCTACATACAGGGAGTGGGGAAAGGGGCGGGGGCATCTACCATATGCCAGACCCTTTACAAACACCATCCCATCTAATCCTCCGGTAATTATCTGGCGTAATTTACTTATGTCAACTTTACAGATGACAAAACTAAGACTAAGAGATGTTCACCAACTTGTCCAAGGCCACAACTCACAGTGGAATCTGAACTTGGCTCCACATGACTCAAGTCCCATGATCTTTTCATGTTCCCTGCTACCTTTCCCTCTCAACCTCCTACAGTGATGGGACATTTATGAACTTGCAAAATGCTTTCTCACACATTATCTTATTTGATTTTCACAGATATGTGTGAGGCAGGTATAAGTTCTGTTCTATGGATGAACAATTGGTCTTCAGGTAAAGCACAACTTGTCTAAGGTCAAATAGCTGGTAAGTATTTGGGAACTGGGACCTAAATACACATTTGATGAGTAACTTTGCCACAACATCTTATCCAAACACTTGAAAACATACTCCAGCCCTGTCACAAACCCAGGAGAATTTGAAGATGTCCCTCCCTACTTACAGCCTGGTTTCATGATCACTGGAAACTGATTTAACTAAACCCCTTTCTGTTCTCAGGATGGCTCAGGGGACTGAGCTGGAAAGAAAAAAAAAGGCCTCAGAAGGGAAATGGAGACCCAGAAAGCTTTGGTGAGCAGCTCGAGATTACACGGGACATGGAGACCAGAATTCATGTTTCCTCAAATAGTTCATTTCCAGAGGCCTTTTAGGCTATTCTATCATCTGCCCTCTGTCTGCCTCAGGGGCTCTCCCCTCCATCCCCCATTTGGACCATCAACTGATGCCAATGGCACCAAGGAAGCATCAACTGATACTGGGCAGAAGGGCAGAGCAGTGGCCCCTGGGAGTCTTCATGGCTCCTCTGGCAGAAAGTACCTGGAGGCATCAGCTCACGGACCTGGAGCATATCAGCAAGGGTACAGGTAGGAACAGGGATAAACCGTACCAGATCATCACCCTGGCACTACTCATGAGAAACTTTCCCAGCCATTCTACTTGGTTGACCTGGCCAGGAAGGAGTTAACACACAACATGTGAGGAGTACACTGAGTAGGGAGCTATGTTCTGGGGTGAACTGTGGGTATCTGGGTCCATTTAATGCACCAAGTCTTCAAATAGTGGCAGCCATCACAGGCTCTCCTGTCTGCTTGTGCCTGCACATGGGGATCTTTCACTCGGTGGCTTCTCCCTAGCAAACATTTTTAGCCCATCCTGGTTTCTCCTCACTGCCCTCTCTACCGTGGGAAATGCAACCACATTGTCCAAGTCAGACCTAATTAGACCAGCAAATTGGTGGCACCCAAGTCATCACAGCACACTCCAAGCACAAGAGGAAATGCTGTGTAGGTTATCCTGTGAGCTGCTTGTTGTGTCTGTTTGTGTTTCCTTGGATTATCCCTTCTCTGCTCCCTGCCTTCCATCACCTCACTAATGGAGAGGCAGGTTGCAGTCCCCCACAGGCCAGCATTCATCTTCCCAGTCTGACCCTCTCGGAGGCTATTACGCTGCTGTTGCAAGATCGACGAGGGGAGAAAAATGAAAGCAGTGCACAGGGAGCAATGGAGGGCAAATGGGACTCTTTTAGAACTGGATCCATTGATACATCAGGCCAAGGAGAAATGACCACAAGCTCTGAAAAATGGAGAGCTCCCCCAGACAGCAAAGCCAGCGGAGTGGGCTTCGCCACTGGGCTGCCCACAGGAAGCGGCCAGGCTGGTGGGGGAAGTAGAGTGTTTCTCTGCAGAAGACTGGGCAGCCCAGGTCCCACAAAATGAGGTGAAGGTTACTGAGGTCATTGTGGCCCTTGCCTCAAATAAAAAATTAGAAATCCTCCCCACCCAGCTCTGTTCCTCTCCCCGCAAAGCATTGCGGAAGACAACACTGAAGCCGCCAGTCCTATTATGCATTCATGATTCCAGCTTCAACCAATCCTCTCTACTGCAATCCCTTTATTCCTCCCCTGCAGCTGCCCCGGCACCTCTGCACAGTCCTTTTCTGGATCTGCCCCTCACCGTGCTCCCATCTGCACCTCGTCCTCAGAACAGATTGCCTTGCCTGACCTCCTGAGGCCGATGGAGATGGAGATCGTGATGTAACCCCCTTTGCCCTCCATCACTGTGCCTCCCACACCTCTGTGCAGCTCGTTCACTCTCTCTCCCTTCACTCTGACTTAAGGGAAGAGGAATTTTTAAAACCAACCTCATCCCTTCCCACCTCCTCAGGAAACTCACTCCTTTGCTTACCCTCTCTCCACCTTTAAAAATAACAATAGAAACGCCTCTTTCACCTGTGATTCCTTCTAAGCACAGACCCTTCTTGCATAAGCCCCTGTGAGTTAATTTTCAATCCCACAGCTCTTCTCAATCCAACAGCATTTCTGCAGCTTTCAGCCTCGGGGGAGCTCCTGATGGGATCATCTGCCATGCTACCAACTTCCTTCTTGGAACTCCCTCCCCATCTTCTGTGCCTGCCTTGTGCCCATTCTCCTTCTGGAGTCAGGTCTCTGCCATTCGGCAGGCCCATCCTCCACTCCCCATTACGATCCCTCTTTACAGCCAGCCTCATCTGGTCTTTCATTACACTCTGCAGTAGCCTGATGGTCAGCTCTTAAATCCCATTCAGTTCCCTAAAGTGCCAAAGTTCCCCATGAGTCCCTAGAACAGTGTCCTAAATCAGACACGTCACCCTCTCTACCCCAATACTGGCCCCACTTCCTCACCAGTTCATCCTCCCCAACAGTCCATTTTGTCTTCCCAGGTGAGGTTCCATTCTCTTTAGGAAGATAATGCTTCAACTCTTCCTTTGAATTGCCCCTAACTTGGATCACAGATGAACATGAAAGAAAAAGAAAGACAAAATTTTTAAAAAGAACTGCCCCTAACAACAGAGTGATCATGCGTTCCCTGGGGGTCTGAAGGCACGATCCCACATGGCCCGCCGAAAGGCCAAAACTACTTTAAAGTCTCATTTTTCATTTTTATTTTTTCGAAGACAGGTTCTCCTTCTGTCACCCAGGCTGGTCTTGAAATCCTGGGCTCTAAGTGATCCTCACACCTCCGCCTTCCAAAGCACTGGGATTACAGGTGTGAGCACCCCCATAGCTGGCCTCTAATTGCTTTGGGGGTGAGTCGACATCATTAGTAGTTCCTTGAGGGCAAGGCCCACGGTTTTACCCTTTTTATCTGTCCCTCCTACTTGTGGCCTTAATTGGCCAAAACCATGGGTTCCCCTTAAGGCCACAGGGCACTCTCTGTGAAAGGCCACCCTGGAGACTCCACTTATCTCCAATGTGTCCCTGGAGGCTGGGGTTGGCTCTCTTGTCACCTCACTCTTCAAAGGGACAGTGGGAGTTGCTCAAGCAAGCCCATCTCCTGGGCGCTGTGCCCAGGACAGAGACTAGTCCAACTTGTGGTTCCTTTCCAATCACTTAATCACATTTGGCTCTTCACACCTGAGGTTGAAGACTTCCAACAGCTCCACAAATCCTCTGCAATTAAACCTCCTGAGACCCCCGCTGAGTGAAAATAACTCACCGCTTCCACAAGCAAAAACACCCCAGTAGACTTTTTAGCTTAGCATGGACACTTTCGGAACCCAACCAATTGTTTCTGCAGACTGCATCGGCACAGCCTGACCCAGCACCTGCTGGGAGGGCGGTGGTAGGGGAAGAAGCAGGAGTTGGAAGGGTTGCTTTGCATTTTGATAAAATGAGCAAACTGCAAATTAGATGCAAAATACTATGAAAAGATGGCATATATTAATTTGAAACCAAAAGCTCTGGGCATTTTAGGCAATAAAATGCCAGCCCTGTATGTGATCATATTTACTGCCCCAATTTTCCTTTCCTGATATTCTAAGTAAAACGGAAAGTGTACGCTATTGAGAGGGACATATTCCTCTCCTGTGAATGTCTAGGCATAGGAATAAGTTGGTCATGATGCTAGTTATGTAAATATAAACGCCATCTCATCCACATCCTCGCTGGCAAACATTTATTGAGTACCTACTATGTGTAAAACACCATGCTAGGTGTTAAGCAAAGAGTATAAAGTACCCTCATTCAGTTGAGCTCGTACAATAAACATCTATTAGGTGCTTATTGCCAAACATTAAGTGCCACTTGCTAGTCATGTGATCCTGGGCCAGTTAGCGTTCTCATTTGCAAAACGAGGTAATGCCAATGTCCTCCAGTGGGTGGATGGTTACATAATTGTGGCATATCCCTATCATGGAATACTACAAAAAAGAACAAACTACTGATATAGGCAACTACTCGATGAACTTCAAGGAAATTATGCTGAATACAAAAAAAGCCACCGGGTGCGGTGGCTCAAGCGTGTAATCCCAGCACTTTGAGAGGCTGAGGCAGATGGATCACTTTAGGTCAGGAGTTTGAGACCAGCCTGGTCAACATGGTGAAACCCAGTCTCTACTAAAAATACAAAAAATTAGCCAGGCGTGGTGGCCCGCACCTGTAATCCCAGCTACTCGGGAGGCTGAGGCAGGAGAATTGCTTGAACCTGGGAGGCAGAGGTTGCAGTGAGCCGAGATCGTGCCACTGCACTCCAGCCTGGACGCCAGAGTGAAACTCTGTCTCCAAAAAAAAAAAGCCAACAACAAAAAATTACAGACTCAGTGTTCCCATTTATATAACAACTGCGAAACAACATAATTATAGAGATGAAGAATAGCTGAGTGGCTGACACAGTGCGAGATGTGGTAGCATGGCTATACAGGGGCAGCACAAGGGAGTCCTGTGATGGTGCAGTTACGTAGGTTGATTGTGGCGGATTTACACAAAACCAGGCACGCACAAAGGAGTGCATGTATAACTGGTGAAATTCAGATAAACTCTATGGGTTATACCAATGTCAATTTCCTTGTTTTGACACTACACTGTAATTAGGCAAGATGTTGGTGCTGGGGGATGCCGGATGAAGGGTACTGTGGACTTCCCTGCACATTTCTTTGCATCTCCAGTTAATCTATACTTTTTTTAAAAAAAATTTAAAAACAATTTAAAAATAGGGTGCAAAACATACATCATATGGTTATTCTGAGGATTCAATGAGTTAATATAAAGCACTTAAATAGCATCTAGTACATAGTAAACCTTCAATGTATGTTGTGATTTTATTACTACTACATGCGGGACACTGGGAGTTGCCCATATAAATAGCTCCCAGTCTCTGTTTTTGAGGAGTTGCTAATCCAGCAGAAGAGAAAGACCCAGCAAAGAGAGACTTTTAATAGAATGTGCTGAATGTGCTCTGTTCATGGGAGGAGTTCTCAGGGCTTTAGGGAGGGTTTCCTGGAAAAGATGCCACTAGAGCTGAGTAGTGAAGTCTGGTAAGAGTCAGCCAGGAGAGGAGACTATGAAGGGCACCCAGGCAGAAGGAACAGTCCAAGAAAAGCTCAGAGGTGTGAAGCTGCGTGAGATGGCTGAGCAACTGGGGACCACTGGTTTAACTTGGGCATCTGGGAGGCAGTGAGGGGTGGAGGAAGAGGCTGGCAAAGTAGGCGGAAGCCATGCCAGGGAGGGTGTGCATGTCTCAAGAGCTCGCATGTTATCCTCCTGGAGTCTGTGGTGGGGAGCCACTGTCTTCTCTCAGCTTTGACCATCCTCGTTCCTTACTCTGTGGACTCTCTGGGCACTCCTGTTCCAGAGTACTCCATTCCTGGCATGGAATGAATCCCCATAGACCTGTGAAGATCTGAGAAAAGCAAGAGGCCAGTGCTGGCCCCACCAAGCCAACTTGGTCTGCTCCAAACCAAACTGCACATGACATTCTAGACCCACCTTTTTCCCAGCCCCTGTGGGTGGTGGTGGTTGTTTGTGGTGCCACTCCTCCTTCCACTACTGTGGATAATTTGAACTTGCAGCAATCTCTTTTCTATAAAGCACAGATATGCAGCAGTAGAGACAGCATGGAAGGGCTGGGTGCAGTGACTCATGCCTGTAATCCCAGCACTTTGGGAGACTGAGGCAGGCAGATCATTTGAGGTCAGGAGTTCGAGACCAGCCTGGCCAACATGGTGAAACCCGATCTCTACTAAAAATACAAATATTAGCCGGGTGTGGTGGTGCGTGCCTGTGAACCCAGCTAATTGGGAGGCTGAGCTAGGAGAATCGCTTGAACCCGGGAGACGGAGGTTGCAGTGAGCCAAGATCACGCCATTGCACTCCAGCCTGGGTGACAGAGTGAGATTCTGTCTCAAAAAAGGGCAAGAAAGTGGGGCCTGAGTATCAGGCTCAAGTCTAGCTCTTCACTGATCAGCTGTGTGACTGTGGGCAACCACCACTCCTCTCTGGGCTGCAGTTTGCTTCACTGTGAAACAGGTGATCATAATACACACCCCAGCTTCCTCATGGGTGTAGCTCTAAGGAAAAAGAAAAAATCAAACACCATAATATATGTGAAAGAGTTTTGTAGGTTGTAAATAGTTTTTCTTCATGTTTTTGAGACAGGGTCTCACTCTGTTGCACAGGCTGGAGTGCAGTGGTGCTACCCTAGCTCACTGCAGCGTTGACCTCCAGGGCTTAAGCACACCTCCTGCCTCAGTCTCCCAAGTAGCTGGAACTACAGGCGCTGGCCACCACACCTGGCTACTTTTTAAATCTTTCGTAGAGATGGGGGTCTCACTATGTTGCCCAGGCTGGTCTTGAACTCCTGGCCTCAAGTGATCCTCCCACCTCAGCCTCCTCAGAGTTCTGGGATTATAGGCATGAGCCACTGCACCTGACTGTAAATAGCTTTTCACATGTAAAAGATTAATGCTATTTCTGAAAAATCTATTCGTGAGGAGGAGCCTACCTTGGAAACTCAAAGTGAATGACTTTTGAATCTTTGGTTGAGAAAGGACAGGGAAGGGAAGGGAGCAGGAGCATGGTCTTCTGGTCTACCAATGCCACACACAAAGAATAGCTTTCCTTTTGGACTTTTTCATGGATTCTTTTTGTATTTAAAGACTTCTCATGGATGAATTCACTCTCCCAAGATTTTCTGGAAAAGCCAAATCTGTGCCAGGTACCAATGATAACAATAATACAATGGATAGGGTCTCTACCCTCATAGGGTCACAGCCTAGTGGCAGAGATGGACATTTCTCTAATAAGCACCTAACTGTATAATTAGATGTAATTATGTGTGTTATGAAGAAAGCATACAGGACATTGTGTTTAACTGGGGCCTGGTAAAATTCTGAAGGTATAGGGATGCTTTTTTAAGGAAGGGCTACTTGAGCTGACATCTGCAGGGTAACTAGTATTTAGGGAGCAGAAGTAAGGGATGGGAAGAGTGATTAAGGGCCAGGAAACAGCACATGTGAAGGCCATGAGGCCAAAAGGAGCTCAGCAGTCAAAGAGCTGAAAAAGGCCAGGATGCAGAGTGCAGAGCGTGAGGGAGGGGAGTGGGGATGCTGCAGTGCAGGCACGGGTCAGATACCACAAGAGACCATCCCACTGGTCATCCTAAAGAGCACGGGAATCACTTAAGAGTTTTGAGAGTACAACAGAATGTGACTAGGTCAGATTTGTGTCCTTAAAAGGTCATTCCAGCAGCAATTCAGAGACCCAATTACTAAAGCCAGGGAACATTTTTTTCGTTCTCAGAAGCATTTCCACTCTCTCTCTATATTTTTTTTGACACTTTCTTTTCCCTTGGCTTCTCTGACAATTGGAGATTCAAGAGTGGATACAACCATAACAATGAGAAGATGATTCCACAGCCTGGAGAAGAGGCAAAGTCAGTCTGAACTAGTGTGGAGGCTGTGGAGATGGGGAGGAGTGGAGTGGATGGACCCAGGTGCTTTTTAGGAGGTAGACAGGGCCTGGTGATGGGCTGGATGTAAGCGGTGGAGAAAATGGAAGAGATGACAGTGACTCCCAGTTGATGGCGTGCAGAACTGAGGTTTGAGGTTATGCCATTCACAAAACAGGCAGCACTGGAGGAGGATCAGGCAGCGGGTGAGAAGGCAGTGGGAGATGTAGCAGGAGAATCACGACTCTGGCTTTCAGTATGTTAAGTCTGAGGTTTCTTGAGACATCTGACTTAGTCAACTAGGCAGGTGAATATAAGGATAAGGGGCTCAGAAGAAAAGACACCGACTAGGAAGCTGGGTGTCATCTGCATGTGGATGACAACGGAAGCCATTCATGTGGCTGAGATGGCCCAGGGACAGAGTATCCAATCAGAAGAGAACACCTTGAGCCAGACCATAAGGAACACCAACATTTAAAGATCAAGACGGGAAGGATGAGTCAGCAAAGACGACTCAGGAGTACCAGAGAAGCCAAGAATGTGGGGTCAGAGAAGCCAAGGGAAAAGAAAGTGTCAAAAAAAAAAAAAAAAAAAAAAAGAGTGGAAAATGCTTCTGAGAAGTAAAAAATGTTCCCTTGCTTTAGCAATCTGGAGAGCTGCTTCAGCAGAGTGATGGGGGAGGAAGCCAGACTGAAGCAGGGCTGGGGAAGGAGTGGGTGGCGCAGAGATGGAGAATGCTGCTGCAGCCAACCCTTTCAGACATTTGGCTTGTACAGAGAAGAGAGACAGTGTGGTGGCAGCAAGTGGAGTCGGGCTTCAGGAAGGTTTTTGTTGTTGTTTTGCTTGTTGAAGGCATGAGAAACTTGAGCATGGTGAGGAAGGCTGTTTCTAAGAAGGCAGAGGAGAGGATCTAGAACATGGGTGGTGGAAGAACTGGCCTGTGATGGCCATGCTGCGGCCTCTGCAGACACAGGAGGGAAGGAGGAGAGGACTGGCCCAGAGGCAGGTAGTTTGTGGGTTTGGTGGGGACAAGTTGGGGAGTTTTGCCTGGTGACTTCTCTCTCTCTGTGAAGTGGGAGGTGAGGTCCTCAGCTAAGCATGAGGGTGGAGGCGGAGGTTCGGGAAGGAAGGTGTGAAATAGTCATTGTGGAGAGTGAGGGGAGAGAGAACCAGAGGAATGTGGTAGGAACACCAGGCACTTTTGAAGAGCAAGTTGGGTTGGTGATGGTGAGTTTGTAGAAGTAACAATCTGTTTCATGTGTGTATGTGTGTGTGTGTGTGTGTGTGTATGTGTGTGTCCCAGCAGGTCCACATTCCTGAATGCAGGTAGAAAGAAGCAGATAGAGCAATTAATCCAGAACTGGGACTTGGCCAAACTGGGACAATAAAAAGACAGAGGCTCAAGAGAGTTCAGGATATTGGCAGGAGGATTCTTAAAAATAATGGACCATGGACTCTACCTGGACTCAGAGAAGGGAAGGCAGAGGAAGGTAATGGACGGTAAAAAGAAAAAAAGCAGAGGTGCCAATGGAGCAAAGGTCCCAAGGAGGTTAAAGAGTGGGGGTGTCATACAGCCCTCCCACTGCTAAATTTGACTGACTAAAAAAAAAGTGGTGATGTGAGAGTCCTTGGACAAGCAAGCTGGGAGACCAAAAGGTGTAGAAGATGGTGACCAGAAAGCTGGGTACTCTGCTAGGTAATTTTCAGGGGATGGCAAGATACAGAGTATGAACTTGCAAGTGAGTGGCTGAGATAGGTGAGCCCCTGAGGGTCTGGGTTAGAAGAAGCTGTCTGCGTTGTCACTAATCTCACCCAGGATGATGGACAGACACAGACTTGGGAAGGGAGAAGGTCTATGGGCACATGCCAGAGGCTTTCCTGAATGAAGAGGGTGGCTAGTGAGAATAAAGGTGGGTGGGGAGGATGTTGCCTTATTTTGCGAGGTTTGGAGAATAATGGTGTCTCAGAGACATTACATTCTCTTGCACATGAAGTAGGCCCTCCAGGGTGAAAGATCAGGAAAAATAGTGGAAGAAGGAGTCTTGAGGTAGTAGATATAGCACAAAGCCAGAAGTTAGGAGCTTTCTGTCTAGTCCCAAGGGCACTAATATGCTCTGTGATCTCAAGTCCTTCCCCCTCCCCAATGCTTAAGTTTCTCATAGATAAAAATACACTGGGAGAACCGGCTAAGGTAGAGCTTTCCAAGTGGTGTTAGGGAGCAACAAATGGGTACAGGTGTGCTGAGATCATGACCCCTTAGCCCTTAGGTCAGTTGGTCCCTGAGCCATTATCACTGGGTTTGTGTGCTACAACGTGAATGAGGACGGCGAGAAAGCAGTGGGACAGACGCTCTCCAAGGCCCCAGCTATCTCTGACGTTCTGTTTGCACATCTCTGTCGCGCCGTCTTGGAGGAGGCTGCAGGGAGGTTGATAGAAGAACAGACAGACTCCTGCTGCAGGCAGAAGTCCATCTGCTGGCAGAGATAGAAGCCAAGTTTCCTAGCTCCCTCTTGCTCTCCTTCCCTCCCTCCCAGCACTAGTTGAGGGAGCTGTGATCTGCTCAGATGCCCAGGTGAGAGCAGGTGCACCTTGCTCCCCTTCCAGCTGATAGTTGGGTGGTCACCGGCCCCCTCAAGCCTCAGCAGCAGCTTGTAAAAGTGAAGGAGTGACCACCCACTGGTTCCATCAATCATCCACTTCATCCAGCTCTAAAAACAGACTCACCATTTCTGAGAAACTGGGCAGTGTATCTCACTGCACACCACCCAGACAGAGCCTTCACAATGCAGATCTTTCTCTTAGGGCCAGCCACTTCTCAGAAGTCCATGTAAGATCCACCTACACGGTTGACCGAGGGCCACCCCCTCTCTGCTACTAGCCTTCCTAGGGGCCCTCCCTCTCCGTCAAATGATATATGCTTAGAGAATGCACCAGCAACTTAAATTCACCCTAATCATAAAACACCGGGAAACACCCACTTGGCCCTGTACTTTGAACACAGATGTTCAATAAACATTTACTGAACTAAATGAAGACTATTCTCAAATATTTAAAAAATACCCTACCAAGTCTATCAGAATTATTTAAATTATCCATCACATTATTCCTGTTTATTTGGGTAGATAATTAAAAGATGACTTTTAAAATTCTTTAATATTTATTGGTACTTGCTGTGTGCCAAGCATTTTACAAGCATGAGCCAGTTTCCTTCTCACAACACTGTGAACTGGGTATGTTAAACCCATTTTATAGATAAGTGAAATGAGGCTCAAAGAGAGACTGAGACATGTCCAAGGTCATAGAGCTGGGAAGCAGAAGTCATAGGATTCTAACCCAGATGGATCCAGCTTTCAAGAGGGTGCTCTTTTCAGCACATCAGGCTGCCTCCCACAAATGTACAACAGATCGCAGCATCAAGAGTGACCTAAAGAGACAGAGGCAGCAAAGTAGTATGCAGGAAGACTGCAGCCACACAGCAAATCTGAGGCTTCCCACTGCCTTGCCCTGGGGAAATCGTTTTGAGGTTGGCTAAGCTTTGCCAAAGAAAAGTGGAGAGGGGACTGGCCCCTGCTCCTCTAGGCCCCTGTGATTGCTAGACTGGTTCTCCCCTCCCTGCTTTCCCCCACTACCCACGTGATCTGGCATTTCATTCAGGGCTGCCCTGCTTGGTTGTCTGAGTGTGTGAGAGGCCTAGAAGCAGCAAGGATCTGTCCTTGGATACTCTACTCCCACCTCTCTCCCCATAGGACCAAGCGACTCCTGGGCCCAGGTACCCCTTTGTTCTCAGGGCCCACGAGACAGATAGGAGAGTGGTGGAAAACATGAGTGGTCTGACCTGCCATGTTTGAACGTGGCTGTCACCCCCCATGCCTGCCAGAATCTACCTGACAGGTGAGCAGCTGTGCACCACATCTGTCTGTCCATCTGTCTCCCTCTCAGGGGCCTGCAGAGAGCCAATACTCCTCAGGGAGGGGCGGCCCTGGACCTGAAGCAGCTCCCTTACTTTGGATGTTACTCAGCAGGGACTAGGAAGGGTGGAGCAGGATAAGTGTGCCTCTGTCCCCATCCAAAACCCGACCCCCGCCCCGCCAACTGCCAAGTCCCCCTCACTGCCTCCCCTCCCCTCCTCACTACTCTCCTAGCTCTTCCTGCCAAGCTCTGCAAATTACCACACATGCCAATAAGTCATTAGAAACCAGAACGGCAAATGTGGGGTTGCCATGGAGACCAACACCAGGGAGCTGGCAGCCCTGGGGGCCGGCCGGTGGCTCAGGTATGCTTCAGGGAGAGCTGGGAAGGTCAAAATGCCTGGCAGAGGGTATATGCACTACTAGGGCGCTGATTTTAGGCAACGCTCTGCCTCTGCCTGCTTTTCCTCTGCCTTCCCTCCCACGGCCCTGGGTCCTGCCCACCTGCAGCTTGTTATGGGTGATAAATGCTGCATAGGCTTCACGAGGGCAGGTGCAGCCGGGGCCAGTGGGCTGGGTCCTCTCCCTTCCCAGAGCTGTGTCTCTACCCAGAGCAGGTGGCTGTGAGAAAGCCCACCTGGGGACCAGTTCCAGGACAAATAATACAGACAGATCTGAGCAACCTGGGCTGGCTGCAGATGTTTGGAGAAAGCTGAGGGCAGGGAGGGGCTGAGGTCAGGACTGGAACTCAGAGCTGCTCATCTTCCTGCACCGGTGCTCACGTCGCCTCTGCCCAGTTCTTAGCACAGTGCTTGGGCCTTTATATGCACACTTTTGCTGAACATGTAAAAACATACACATACAATTGTTGTAACGGATGAGTTCATGAGAGAATTCACGTAAGCATCTGGGATTTCTGACAAAACAGGAGTGGACCGTGGGTTGCAGTCCCAGCTCATCCACTAACTCAGCGTGACCGCACACAAAACCACTCCTTCCTGGGCCTCGATTTCATTGTCTGGAGAATAAGCAGGTTGCATTTCAGACACAGTGTATTTCAAACCAGGTTCCTTGGAGCCACCAAGTTATGAAGCAATCCCTCCAGGGTGGCTGGGAGGTCAGAAGGAGGCCAACTGGGTTCTGATCCACCACTTGGCTTTTGCCTTGTATTTAGTTTCCTGATGCTGCTGTGAGCAAAGGACCGCAAACTTAGTGGCTAAAAACAACACAGACATATTCTCTTATAGTTCTGGAGGCCAGAAGTCCAAAATGGGTCACCCTGGCTTCAAGCTAGGTGTCGGTAGGGTTGTGTTTCTTTCTGGAGGCTGGAGGGGAGACTGTTTCCTGGACTATCCCAGCTTCTTAGACAGGGATCTAGAGGCTGCCCACAGGCCCTGGCCCATGGCCCCTTCCATCTTCAACACCAGCACTGGCAGGTCCAGCCTTTCACACATGGCATTACCCGGATGCTGACTTCTGCCTCCCTCTTCCACCTTTAAAGGACCCATGTGATTACACTGGACCCACCCAGATAATCCAGGATAATTTATTCTTAAGTCAGATATCAGCAATCTTCTTTCTCCCTCGTCATGGAACATAACATATTCACAGGTTCTAGGGATTAGTACATGGACATCTTAGGGGGCCCATTATTCTGCCTACCATACATTGAAAAATGGATTAACTTCTATAAATGAAAGCCACAGAACCAGAGGGCTTCCTGTTGCCATCAGTTCTGAAGCACTATGACCTAGGCTCTTCTCCTTTTCTCCATGGGGGATATGCAGAGGAGCTCTGGGTCTGCCCATCAGAGGTGAATGTTGGCAGGCTAGGCTGTTTTGTGGGCTGTGCAGAGAGATGGGTCTCTATGCCCACCAGCAAAGAGGTCTCTGGGGAGTAAAGAATAAGGACTGTTTTAGGGGATTGGCCCTGTCTCAGCTTCCTCACCTCCATTCCCTATATACCCCAAAATTCAGATGACCCTGCAGTTGTCTGCTCATTTTTATTTCCATGCGAGGTTACATGGAGCAATGTGTGTGTGTGTGTGTGTGTACCCACCGATGCACACTTTACCTGTTGTAAAAAGCATGCCAATCTAACAGTCATAAAGGTGAGATAACATCTTGTCTTTCCACACTTTGACCTTCAACACCATCCTCTTCCAAGATTCATGAATGGTCCCAGATTGTTTAGAACAAATTCTAGAAACAGTAGCTAAGCTCAGAAAGCATAGGGTCTTAGACCTTTCTGAGCTTAGGTACTGTTTCTGCTAGCAACTTTCAGGCCCATAATGCTCAACTCTCGCCTCTGCAGGTGAGACAGGCTCTTTCTTGCCTGTGGGGGAGATGGTGGCCTCTCATTCTTCCATACAGCATAACCTCTGTTCTCATCTCCACAAGACACCCTCTGCCAACTGCTTGGGACCCAGTAGAAATCAATAACTCTTATGGGCAAGGCGCCCCGGGCAGTAATCACAGCCCCGCAGTTTTATGATTGTATGCAAATTACTCACCTCTCTCGGACTTATTTTCTTCCCTCAGTATAAACTGGCAGCTCATTCCCATTCCCACTTCTACCATATGTCCCAGGGGATCCCGGAAAAGAAATGTGATAAGGTAGGGGACGCTGTTCTCTAGAGGAGTGGCCCTGGGGAAATTGAGAAAAGAAACTAACATTTATTGAGCTTCTACTTTGTAGCAGGTACTTGACACAGATTTGCTCATTTAATGTGGTAGTTGAGAATCAGGGCTCCGGAGTCAGAAAGATTTGGGGGCTGAATTCTGGCTCTGCCACTTGCTGGCTGTGCATGGCCTCCAGGCTTTAGTGTCCTCAACTGCAAAATGGGGGAAAATAATACCTACTTCACAGCGTTATGTGGATGAAATGAGATAAATGCAGTGAAGCTTCAGGTACTTCATAAGCACTCAATAATGTTAGCTCTTACTATTATTAACAACCCTAGGAAGTGGATATTATTAACTCAGATTTATAGATGAGGAAACTGAGGCTCAGAGCAGTTAAGTAAGATGCCCAAGGGAAGGTGGCTAGGGACCGTGAATTCTGACCCAACGCCAACTGATTCCACTTCCTCTGGATTGTGAGCCATAAGGACAAAAGCCTCAGGCTCAGCTTCTGCGTCTTCCAGGGGGTTGCGCTGGGGTACCGCGGATGTGCCCCCCTTTCTCAGGCTCCGAGGACCTAGAGGAGGGGAGAAGTCTGTCTAGTAGTGGATTGCTTTGCCTATGGGTCTTTGGCTCCTGCATTTAGACTGGGGGCTGGAGGCAGGAAGGACAGCATCTCCCCCCACCGTGTCTTGGGTGGGTGAGGGCACTACCAATGGATCCTAGTCTGCTCCACTCTGGTGATCTCTCTCTATACTTCAGAGGTGAGCTCACACCCCCAGGATCCAGGGAGAGGACACACTCACCCCTCATGGGGGACGAAGTTTGCTCATCTTGGTGCAATTTTATTTCCAGTTCATGATATCTGGAACAACCAGGAATGTTACAGGAGTAACCTACCCAACAGGGGCCCACCCAGGCAGTGAAAGGAAGGGAGAAGAGAAGCTGCTGGAGCCTGGGTAGATACATGGAGCCTAAGGGAATTCCAGAGAACATGGCTCCAGACACCAGTGAACTAAGAGGCCGAGATTTCCAGCGTGCAGACCTGGGACAATGGCCGGAGGTGGAAATGGGACTCCCTGAAGCCAGAGGACTTCCAAGATCAGAGATCATCTGGTCTTGGGCAGGAGAAGGCAAGGACACTAGATAATGGATTTCCTTCTGGAAAGGGTGGCTTTCCATGTCTCTGGAGAGAGTACAGGGGGCATCGGAAACCCAGGTGGGAAGCAGGGACTGCTCAGAGACAGAAGACCCTGCCCTTGCAAGCTGCCACGTGGGCTGCCTTACTCCCACTCAGTGCCCTCCCCTCCAGCGGCGCCACCCTTCTCTCCTCTCACCCTGCCAGCTCCAAGTTCTCTGTGCAAGAATCCTTCCCACTGCAGAGTCGAACCTACTCCATTTTCCAAGCCTAAATCAGCCGCGCCCCCCTGAGGAAGCGTTCCCTATATAACTCCCACACAGAGCTCACAGTTCCGATAACATTTATAGTCTAAATCACACAGTTTAGCACTCGGTTTTAAATACTGTCTGGTATTATTCCCTCATTATTTCATGTGAGTATAAGTTCTGCCTCCCCAGCTGATCAGTAGGTTTCCTTATCAGTAAAGACTGTGTCCTGTACTTTTTTATTTCCTTCCCAACCTCACACCCCACACTGCCTAGGACAGTGCTCAGAGAATCCTTGGTGGGGATGTACTGATTGGCTGAAACAGCTCCAGTGACTGCGGAGGGCAACCAGGCAGCACTTACTGACTAGCTGCTGAGGGAAATGCTGGAATGGATGGCTGACGATCAGGGGTGTTAAAAAGTCAAATCATGCCGCTCCAGGCCCCAAACCTGCAAGAGCCCATCTGAGGAAAAATCCGAGGAAAAATCCCCCTCCTCACCAGCTCCAGAACTCTCCCAGAGCTAGCCTCCTTCTGACCCTCTGACTTTATCTCCTGCAACTCTGTGCTCACCACATTCCAGCCACGCCATCCTCCATGCCACCTCCCACTCTCCAGGCATGGCCCTGCCTCCCTGCCCTTGCACTTGCTGTCCCCTCTGCCCAGCTTGCCCCTACTGCGGTGCCCCCTCTCATCTCTCCTCAGATGTCACCTTCTCAGTGAGGTCTCTGCAGCCACCCTGCACAAGATGACAAACTCCCCCTCTCCCAACTGACCTCCCCATTTCCCTTCCCTGTTTTTTCTCTTTAGCATTTACCAGATTCCAATATGCCATTTCCTTTATAAGTTTATTTTACTGCATCCCCAGACAATAAACTAAAAGCTCCTGAAGGGCAGAGGTCTGTCTGGTTGTTCACTGCTGTCTGCCCTAAGTGCCTGGCTACATGCTTCACAAATACTTGCTGAACGAAGAGACTCCAGCCCCACCCCATGTCTGAGATGGCTGAGGCGTGGTGGCACTCAGAGATGGGCAGCGGACAGGATGATTCTGCAGGTCCCCTCGCAATGTAGATTCCACCTTTCAACCCCTGGGCCCAATTCTGGGCAGGCACTTTCTCAAGCTTGAGGCCGGAAGCTGTCTGAGCCCCAGCAGAAGGCAGGGGAAGAGGAGTGGTGACAGCCAGGCAGGGTGAAGTGTCAGATTCTCTCTTTCCTCTTTCCTCCTACACAGCTTTTAAATGTCTTGCTTCCCACCAGCTGCCCCTCTGTGGTCATTCCCCCTTCTGGGCATCACCACCTTTGCCCTCCCAGGCCAAAGACAGACACTTTCACCAACCACATTTGAATGCTTATGCTGAGAACATTTTAGAGAGCAAAGTAACCTTTGCTGCCTTTCTTTTCTCTTCCTCCTTTTTCCTTCCCCCTGAAAAGATGAGATAGGACAGACCCATTCCTCCTGGGGAACTCAGGCTTGTTGCCTAATAATCACTGCCCTGCCCCCTTCTTCCATATGTTTTTCCCTGAAGAACCTGCCTTGTGAGATGTTTGTAAATAGAAACAATTGTACGTGTTTTTCCTGAAACACACGAGTCTGCCTTGTTAGAGATATCCCACCAACAGCACAAATCACAAGCCTTCCCCATCTCTCTCCACCTTATCTGGGGTCTGGGCCCCATTCTCACGTCTCCCAGCGAGCCACCCTTGCATTGGTTCCCACCATGTGTCCATGGGCACTGACTCTTAAGGTCCAGCTTCTCTGAGGCTAGTGGCTCCATGTGGCCCCGAGACACTTAGCTGAGACAGAAGGAAACAATGTTGGATCTTAAGTATCACACCCTGCAGGAGCAGCAGGAAAAAAAAGGTCACAGAGACCCTCTCTGAAGATCCCAAAAAGGAGAAAGGCAGCCACTGGCTGGGACAGGGCTGGCTTAGGGAACTTCTTCCTGGAGGGAGGGAAGGAGGAGAATGGGCTGGATGACCCAGAGCACCCTCCAGGCCCAAGGAACACCAGATTCGGGGGTGGTGAAGAAGCAGGAGGAGTCCTAAAGTCAGAGAGAAGGGCTAACTCCCTCCCTTGGATCTTTCCTAGCTATACGTCCTTGAACAAGTCTGAGTCTGTTTCTTGGCTTTTAAGGTTAGGGATAGATAATGAGAGTTAACTACCTATCCAATAGGGGTATTTTTGAAAACTTAATGGGATAATGCAGGTAAAGCAGTTGGCGCAGTGCCTGGCACATAGTAAATGCTCAGTAAATGCTAGGTATCATAATTAGTGTTATTATCATGTGAGAGGTAGAAGCTGAGAAACAGTTATTGCCCCAGGAACCCTATGCCTGCGCTTTATCTTGGAACTCACTTCGGGTCCATCAAATGCTGAGCAGCAGGGAAGGTGTGGGTGGAAGAAACACACAGAAAAAAACTGAATTCCAAACCAAACCTGGTTAAACTCACCTCCTAAAAGGCAGCGCCCTCAGACCAAGGCGTCTTCCAGGTCCCTAGGAAGTGCCAGAAGGCAGAGTGCAAGGCCTAGCAGCCCTGGGTTTGGAGCAGACTCTGCTTGATGAGGGCTTAGAATGTGCAGGAGACCAAGGTCATGAGACTAAACCCCAGCAGGGATGCACCAGGTCCCCTGCACCAAAACATGTGGGGATGTTCTGGGCGACCAGTCAGCCCACTGGAAGCCCAGCTCCCAGCACTGGAGACAAAGAGGCTGAGGGGGACGTGTCAGTGGTGATGGTGACATCCACAAAGAGCAATCAACACATACACACCCCGGTATCTTTTCATACACAATGCCTGTGCCCCAAATACCCTCATCACCAGTGTCCCCAGACCCACCATCTCTGCCTGGTAGTTTCCTTTTCAAGCCTTGGCCCAAATATCACATCCTTTGGCAACCCTTTCCTAATCTGCAAACAGCAAACAGAGAGTCACTTTTTTTTTTTTTTTAAAGACAGAATCTTGCTCTGTTGCCCAGGCTGGAGTGCAGTGGTGTGATCTCGGCTCACTGCAACCTCTGCCACCTGGGTTCAAGTGATTCTCCCACCTCAGCCTCCCGAGTAGCTGGGATTACAGGCATGCACCACCACACCCGGCTAATCTTTGTATTTTTAGCAGAGATGGGGTTTCACCATTTTGCCCAGGCTGGTCTTGAACTCTTCACCTCAAGTGATCTACCTGCTTCAGCCTCCCTAGGATTATAGGAGTGAACCGCCACGCCTGGCTAAGAGTCACCTTTTTATCTACTTATCCTATAGTCCAACACTTGTTTCATTATTGTCTATGGGACTGACTCCTCCATCTAATAATAATAACAATAATAATACTACTTACATGGCACTTACTATATATACCACATACTGTTCTAAGCTCATTACATGTATCACCTCATGTAGTCCTCATGACTTTATGAAGTAGGTACTTTTATTATCCCATTTATAGATGAGGAAACTGAGACAAAGAGAGGTTACGTGACTTGCTCAATGTCACCCAGCTAGAAGTGGTGAAGCCTGGATTTGAACTCCAGCGGTGTGTCTCTAGAATCTCTACTCTTACGGTGAACTCCTTGAAGGCAGGGACATCTAATCTGTCTCTTTGTCCCCTGCACCTAGCACAGAGCCAAGCACACAGTAGGTACTTAGAAAAGATGGGTTGACTGAATAAGCAAATGCCTGATTGAGGCTAACTTGGTGAAATTTCAGCCTCTGAGCTGTAGGCCAGGGAGACCCAGGCCCCGCACCGGAAAGTAATAGATAAAGGCATCTTTCTGACTCGTCCTCTCTCAGCAATCTAATCACATGCTGCTGTCTGTCTTTTTTGCATATCTCTTGTCTTCTGTTTTGTTTTGTTGTCTTTTTTAGCTACTTCATTTTTGTCAAAAGTGTTTTTTGTTTCTCAGTTTATCTTCTGCCTTTGTCTTCCTTCTCTTCTGTTCCTTGGTCACTCTCCCCATTCCTGCCCCATTCCAGCCTCCAACCATTGTCCTTGCCCTTCCCTGGAGTCCTTGTGGGCTTGAAAGCTTCCGGTCCCCATCCTTTGTCTTGGAGCTTTTATAAAGAGTCCAAGCCATATAGATTAAGAACACAAGTGACACTTATTCATTAGACGGGCCGTAGACCAAGCTTCTATATCCTGACCCTGAATCAATTCTACCTGAATGCAGGTGGGGTGTGGGCTGAGGGACTGCCTGCCTACAACTTGTCACATACCTGTGTAGGATCACACAGTATCCTACACAGGTCAAACGTCATTGCCCTCCCTGTCTCCTCATTCAGGGTCCCAGTTCCTCTAGGAAGCCTTCCTTGATCACTTAAGAAAGCTTATTCACACAACCGTTCAGCAAATCCTTATACATATTAATAGTCTAACTGGGAGATAAGGCCCCATGAAAAGGTAGGTTATAATGTAAGCGTTAGTGTAAGTGTACAAGTTACCAGATGTCACAGATACCATAGGGCCAAATGAACTGCAGATATAAGTGATTTCAAAATGGAGATCTATATGACACGGAGCAAGTGGTTTCTCTTCTCCAGGCCTCAATTTCCTTGGCTAGAAAACAGGGGATGGTAATGCAGACATCAGAAGGTTGTCAGCAGGACTGAGCAGAATAACTTTTGTAATGTTCCTCACATAGACTGGTGCATAGTAGGTATTCAATAATAAATTTGATTCCTTCCCCCTTCTCTATCTGAAGCACCAGCCTTCTACTCAGCCCTGGGCTGCCAGATAAATGGTGAGATGTGACCTGGTCCATCCTTTTGGGTCAGAAAAGTATCTTAAGGACAGGATGACTTAAGCGGTACCTGGCACTTTAGAGGTCACTCAGTGTGATAATTCACTAGCATTGTTCATGTTCCTCACCTCTGCCCCCTCAAGCTGTGGGTCTTTGAACGAGCCTGGCAGGAACAGAGCTAATCAGCCGGCAAGTCCAGATACAAGTGTGGTCAGCCTGAGACATAGAGGTTTGTTTACCGCTGTATCTTCAGCTTCTAAAATCATGAGAGGCACACAGTAGGTGCTCAATAAATAGTTGTTGAACGAGTAACATTTTTAAAAAAGCAATGGAGTTTCCTTTTCCTTTCAAATAAACAACATAAGGGTGTGGGGAGTAGGAGGGGCAGGTGAGTAAATGACAGGGTGCAAGGGACACCAGGGCCAGGTGAATGCAGCTGCCAGGCCCACCAGCCCAGGCTCCTCTGCAAAAGGGATGCAGCAAAGCCAACAGTGCGTGTGCTCCCACCAGCAGGATGAGCGGGAGTGCGTGCACGCCTGGCTTATGGTTTAAGCTGCAGTTTACAGGAGAAGCGGGGCAAAGGTGGAGACAGAGACTGGGAAAAAATGGAGATATCTGGGGAAGAACGAGGAGGGTAAGAGAAGAGGAAGAGCAGTGTGAGGGGGAAAAGGGAAGTCAAGAGTGTTAGAGGAGGAAAGTGAAGAGCGAAGGAGAGGAGGATGAGGGGGAGGAGGAAGAGGGGAGGCACAGGAAAGAGGATTCGGAGTGGGGAAGAACTGTGTTGAATTAGAGAGGGAACCTGCTGTACTAGCCTGGGTGGAATTAGCAGATCTCTGAGTTCTTACTGCCGCTCGCGCTTGGTGTCTCCCTGGAAGGAGACTGCATTAGGGAGAGGGTGTGGATTTCGGGGTGTTCCTAGGTGCCAGACCCTGGGCAGATCTCAGTCTCCCAGGCACTGAGGCCTTTAGTTCCATCCTTTGCAAATAATGAGGTTCCATCCCAGGTCCAGAGAGAGCCCTCCGCAAGAAGGAGAAGTCTGAGTCAGCCCAGGGGAAAGAAGGCGGCCTAGGAGGCTCAGACCCCTAGCTCTGCCCTTCTCTTTCCATCATTTCGCCACAACAGCACCCGGCCAGGAAAGTGGGTCAGGCCACCCACATGTGACTTTTTCTGGTAGCAACAGGGCCCAAAGGCAAGGGAACTCCAGTGCCTAGAACAGAGCCCAACCCCACTCTCCATGCCCAGTGCTCTTTTTTGGAGGGAGCTTTAAGAAGCAGTGGGCAATGGGAGGAGCTCCTGGCCTTCTTATTCAGGGACAAAACGCTGGGCCAGAGCCCATCCTAGACTGGCAGGAAAGGGGGGCATGGAGCCTGCTATCGGCCTGGGTGCATAGGGAGACCTAGATCTTCCCCTTTGATAGTGACCAAGCTGGCAGGAAGCCACCTCTACTGCCCTGACCTAGGGAGGCTGTTCTCCCCACCACCCTAGGTCCTGGGGTTCTCATGCAGAGGGCCTGTCAGTACATCTCTGGCAACTGAGCGCTGTGCCCAGCCCACCCCCTCCAACCCTGCCAGTCGCCCAATTAGAAGCTGCGTTGGCTCCAACAGATGGGAGCTGCGGCAGCCTGAGGAACAGAGCACAAAGCCCAGCTGACATTTTCCTTCCTGTTCGTTTGGGTGGGGGAGGAAGGGTAGGGAGCACAGTACTACCCCCAGGGCCCCTCCCCAGGGTCCGGGTCTCCTGCACCTGTTTAGCTTCTCTGCTTGGCCCCAGATGGAGCTCAGTTCCCCCCTCACCCCGCGGCTCCTCGCCGGTTGGGCAGCCAGAGCCTGCGCCACCCTTTGCCAGCAGGACAGACAGCCCACCTGTGGCTGGCCAGCCCATCCTGTCTCCTTGGTGTTGTGGTGGGCTCAGAACCACCCTTCCGTTTCCGCTTCCCCCTGCCCGAGTCCCCAGGCTGAGCCCCAGGCCGGCCCATCCCCCACCCCAAATGTCCCATCCCAGGCTGCGGTCGGACCCCAGCCGGCCGGCCCGGGAGGAGCCTAGCTCCTGGTTCCAGATACTTCAGACAGACCCAAGGCCACCTTGTCCCTCCGCACAGACTCCCGAGCTCCAAGGTGGAGAAAGTCCCCAGGCTCTGGAGCGCTTCCAGCCTGCCGCCGGTGTCACGCCCTCCCTAACCTCGCTGCCACCTCTCGGCTCCTCGACATCTCCAGGGCCCCGCTCTACCCAGCAACAGTTTGCGGGGAGGTTCTGGTCTCTCCGGGCGAAGGCCAAGGCGCCCCCTTCCTGGCCGCTTCTGGGCATTCTCCAACCCTCCGTCCCTCTCCCCCTCGGCCGCCTCCCTCTCCCAAGTCGCCGGCTCCCCTGCAGGCGTCTCGGCGGAGGGCAGCGGCCGGCCCTCCCCCGGCCCCCACCCAGGTCAGGCGGCGCTGCGGTGCCGGGGCAGGAGCAGGGAGCCCTGAGGTGGCTGCTCCCGCCGCGTCCCCCTTGGCCATGCCAGCGACTTCGGTGTCCACGACTCCCCGGCCGCGGCGGCGCTGCCCAGGTCAGCCCCGAAGCCGCACACTCACCCGGTGGGCGCCGTCCGCAGTCCGCCGCCCGCGCCGCCTCGCTCCGCTCGCCTTCCGACCGGGGTCGGGCTGGGGACGCTGGTCCGCGACCTCCCGCCGCGCGCGCCGTCTGCACAGGCCCGGGAGGCTCGGCGGGTGCCCTCCCCAACGTGGAGTTATCCTGGGAGCGGCTCCGGGGCCCAGCCGGTGAGGGCGATGGCAGAATTCCAATCCGTCCCCACCCCCTCTCCGCGCCCTGGGCGCGTCGTGGCCAGAGGCTGGCGGGCGAGAGCCGGGCGCTCCTTAAGAGCGCCGAGCGTTTGCAGGTGCCCGGAACAGGCCCTCGCGGCGCCCGGCACCCCCTCCACGCGCGCCCCTCCTCCCGGCTTCGCGCTTGCCCTCCTCACTCGCTTCGCCGCCGCTCTCCCAACCTCCCCAGCCCACTCCGGTCGCCTCCTCCCAGTCTGCATGCCACGCCAACCCCCTTCAGTCCCGCTGCCATTTTAACTCCTGAGTGGCCACAGGCCCCCTCTACCTAACGCGCACACGCCCGGGAGGAAGGAGTTGGGTGGGGCCAGACGCTAAAGCTTGAGCTGTCCTTGTGGCTAGAGGCACAAGGCTTGACTGAGAGAAGGGGCACAGCCCTTGGGTCCGGGAAGAGAAGGGTTGGCTTCTCTCATACTGCCTCGGACTCTCTTGCAAAGGCCAGGAGGACAAATGGGGAATTCAGCAGCTTTGTGAGGACAGGTGCAGCTCAGTCACAGCATTCACCTAAGATCACGTTTTTGCTTTGCATGGTGCTACCCTCCCGAAGTTAACAGTGGACTAAGGAGAGTAGTGGGGTGGGTGAGAATTGTGTCACTGGGCCCAGGCACCTCTCACCCTAAAGAATGAAGTGGAAGACCCCTTTAGTTGTCATGTTTTTCCAGCATTGCATCCTGAGCCGGGCAGCTGTAGCATTCTAGAAGATTCCATCCTAGCTCTCAATGAAGGAGGTCAATTTCAGTCAGGAACCGGCAGGCCCAGTCAGGGGTTTGGCTTCAGGGTTCCCCACTCTGCCAGCTAGACATCATGAAGACTGGGGAAGGAAAGCAAGAAGGTGCCTAAGGTGAGTGCTAGGCTGCTGGCTACTGCCTGGTGGTTTAGAAAAGCTGAGTGACTGCCACTAGTGGGGGCTTAGGACAATGGGGCTCCTGCTGGGACAAAGGCCCAATGCCCAACGCCCATGCCTTGGTGGAGCCTTCAGCCTGGACCACTCAGAACAGTCATCACAAACTCAGCTCCATGGCAGGCCACACCCTATTGATGGGTCTGAACCAGAGCCTGCAGAACCAACAACAGAAGAGTGGATGAGGTGGAGCCCAAGGTATGGAGTCCTGTGAGGAGTGGCTTCCCTGGGCTGCCTGCCATCATCCAGTGCTTGAACTTCTGGCCCTGTCTTTTCCAAGGGTACAGCCAGTGGTGACTGCCACGCCTGGTGGCTTGAAGTTGGCTTGAAGGTCTGTGAGTTCTGTATGCACAGGGGGGATTCTCACCTTCATATATTGAATGAGCACATATTAAGTTCCCACTAAACCACCCTCATGTTCCCACTCTCCATCCCTGCTATGGAGCATAATGGCCTCAAGGAGCTCAGAGTGACAGGTTGGAACTATATGAAACCAATTTTAACATTTCAAGGCAATGGAAGTGCCATAGAAATACAAAAAGAAACCACCTTAATGGACTGGTGTTATTCACAAAAGGTTTAACGGAGGAGCTGAGTCTCCAGCTGAGCCTAGTTGGAGGGATAGGATTTGAACTAGAAGAGAATATGGGGACCAGCAAAAGCAGGAAAGTGGAGACAAGCAGAGTAGAATGGGTTGTCTGGAGGGTAGGAGGCAAGGGAGGAAAATTATAGAGCTACTATTAGATGCCAGCCTTTTCTCATCTCTCTCATCTTAGACTCTGAGCTGACTAATATCCCCATTCAACAGACCGGGGAATGGAGGCCCAGTGAGTTTAAGGCAGTAGCCCAAAATCTGTAGGCAGAATGTGAGACCTCATTTTCACAGTGTGACAATGCCACATTGAGTATACAGGGTGGGAGCAGCTGATGAAGGGTCTGAATTGCCAGGCTCAGCAGTTTAGCTGTGGCCCTGTGCTCAAGTGATTGGGATGAAAGAGGCAGGAAGATGGGAGACTATTGAGGTAGCTGTTGCAGGAATCTAGGAGGAGGGGAGCAGTGAGAATAGAGTAAATGCATGGGCCTTTGTAAAGAGGACTTGGCAGAACTGTGAGACTGACTGATTGAAAGGGGTCAAAACTTGACTCCAAGCTTTTAACCTGAGCACTTGAGTCCCTTGTCAAGTCACTGGAGCCACCTTTCCAGTCTAAGGGCCAATGTCAATGTAGACAGGCTGATGGTAAAAAGGAGGACATTTTAGCAGTCCTTTACCAACTGCATGACCAGAGAGAGCACTCATGCCAGCACCCCAGCTTCCCAATAACTATGCATACTCATATGTCTTATCTCCTAACCAGAGGGTAAGCTTCTGGAGCCTACGACTGTCTTTCACCTTAATAAGATAAGATCAGTCCTTTATAGTAGATGTCCAATAACTGATTATTGAAATAATAAATGGGATAAATGCAAGTAACATTCGCTAAGTGGTTGACCCTAAGTGGCAAAACCTGTGAGATGTACTAGGTGAGGCATAAGGGAATTTCATCAGCTGTGGGAAGAAAACAGGGGAAGGCTTCTCTTGAGCTGACTCCAAACATCTTAGAACCCAATGAGATTGGAGAAAGAGTGTAGCTTTTAGAGCTGGAAAGATTTGGATTTGGAACTCTACTTGTCCATTTACTCTGTCTTGCTTCAGGAAAAGTATTGAACTTCTCTAGCTCTGATTCTTTCCTGGGTAATGATATTAATTCAAGTAATAGCAGTTAACATTTATTGAGCACCTGCTACATGCAAGACAAGGTGCTAGCACATTTATGCATCATCTCATCAAAAATTTGACCAATACCAGGACTCTAGTGATAGGAGAAAAACAAGGTCCAGTGTTTACCTAACCAGTATGTAATAGAGCTAAGATGGGAACCCAGGGTCCTCAAATGGCAGAGTCCAAACACCAAGCCGAGTCTCCCTAGCACTTCTTTAGGATGAGGATAGCAATAATGGAATGGATTCATACTTATAGGTTGCTGTGAGATGTAACGGGGACTATATGATTGGCATGAGCATGGTAGCTGGTGCATGGTACATGGTCGACATTTTTCTCCCAACCCTGCTCCCATTGCTGCCATTCTGAGTCTCATACTTTCCTGGGAAAATCTGCCCAAATTCACAGTCCTTTGGAAGCTCTTAGGTAATTACCCAGAGGATTTAATGGCCCTGTTATTGACCTTTCACCCTCCAAATTTAATTTCTGGGCTTGGCCATGCATAATTTCCCTCCAGGAAGCCTGGGACTCTGTGACATCAGAGTGTCTTAGGAGAAGGATGCAGGGATTACATGCTGCTAGAAAGGATCCTTAACTCAATGCCAGGTGGCTCTCTCATATAGGGGTCAGGACACGAAACTGGTGGGCATGCTGTTTGTGTGGTGGGGGCTGTGAGGAGGGGATGGCTCCTACTGGCGCCTGGCAGATGAGCCGAATCAGAGAAGGGAGGCCTGGGATGTAGCATGGGTCACTGAGGGTCCCTCAGTGGACCCTCCACTGCTGTTTGTTGTGCGCAGCCTCTGCTCAGCCTCCTTGGGAGATGTGGGGTGGGGCTTGGGGAGTCAATGAGGACTGTTGTCCCACCAGTGACCCAACTAGGCAGAGAGTATGGCACTAGAGCAGTGATCCTTGGAATCACCTGGAGAGTGTGGGCCAATGCAGGTGCTGAGGTCCTACGCCAGCATCAGATTCTGTAATTCTCAGAGTCTGCATGTCAGATAAACCATCCAGGGGATTCTGATTCAGGTGGTTGGATGGACCTCACTGTGAGACAGATTGGCCTGGGGGTGCCCATTGCTCTCTGGCCCTCCCCTGCCCGAGCACACCATGTGCAGAGCCTTGTTCTCTGGGCTATTAGAGAACAAGTGAAGGCAGAGGCAGAGATGAAGGGAATGAAGCTCAAGCTTTAGGGCTTCTCGACTTGCAGGATGGTGGGGAGAAGGTGGGCTATGAGAGCTGGGAACTGCAGAGTGTTCTAGGTGAAGAGGGGAAGCCAGTTTATGAACAGGAAGCATTTTTATGTAAGCATTTCTGGTAAATGGAATGAAGAAATGTCAGGAGAAAGGTACCCTGAATGTCCAAGGCTCATGCAAATTGTTGTCTTTTTTCTTGGCTGTAAGTAATTATCACCATTGTACCTACTTTTGTATTTGGAATTTTGCGAGTTTTTTCTTAAGACGGCCCCACAAAACTGGAATCTTCCCTGACCCCTGCCCTCAGGGAGCTCCCAGGATCCACAGACACCCTTGCAACACAGAAAACCACAAAGGCAGAGAGACACACATTGCGGATGGCAGAGCTGTGTGGAACTGCAGGGAGTCCTTAAATTTATCTTGGGTTATACTCCTGGAAAAGGCACTGCAGGTAAAAACTATGTAGGTTGAACCTGTTTTTGCCCAGAAACGATGTGATCATAAAAATTACATTCCTCAGCAACATCCCAGTGCCCAACTTTTTATAGGCATAAGCACAAACACCACAGACACCATATTTAATCAACCGTAAATGATACACCTGTACTCCGTTTGTTTGTTTGTTTGTTTGTTTTGAGGTGGAGTTTCACTCTGCCACCCAGGCTGGAGTACAGTGGTGAGATCTTGGCTCACTGCAACCTTCGCCTCCCAGTTTCAAGCGATTCTCCTGCCTCAGCCTCTCAAATAGCTGGGACTACAGGCACGTGCCACCACGCCCAGCTAATTTTTGCATTTTTAGTAGCGATGGGGTTTCACTGTCTTGAGCAGGCTGGCCTCAAACTCCTGATCCATCCGCCTCAGCCTCCCAAAGTGCTGGGATTACAGGTATGAGCCACCACGCCCGGCCCTGTACTTCTTTTTCTTTTCTTTTTTTTCCCTGAGACAGAGTCTTGCTCTGTCACCCAGGCTGGAGTGTGGTGGTACAATCTTGACTCACTGCAACCTCCGCCTCCCGGGTTCAAGCAATTCTCCTGCCTCAGCCTCCCGAGTAGCTGGGATTATAGGTGCCTGCCACCACGTCCGACTAATTTTTGTATTTTTAGTAGAGATGGGGCTTCACCATGTTGACCAGCCTGGTCTTGACCTCGTGATCTGCCCACCTCAGCCTCCCAAAGTGTACTTTGTATTTCTTAAATCGAATTTGAGTATCTAAAACAGTTAAACTGGGCAATGTGGTAACCAAATCCTATTCTGTTTAACATATTCAGAAGATTCCTGAAGGAAAAGCTAACTTAGGTAGAAGGGACCATGGGAAGGACTGGAGTAACCCCTCTTCCCCCATTCAGAACCTGTGTGGGCAAAAAGGGAGGCCTCAGAGGTCTGAAGCTGGGGGACAAGGGTTTTGTGTGCCATGGCACATCTGAAAACAGACCAGCCAGCCAGCACCATTTGCGAGTATATCTGGCCTACTCCGAAGTGCATGACTTTTAAGTCAAGGGCTGCCATGCATACACCAAGACCAGGGGACACTTGAGAGGGCTGTAAGAGCTGAAGTTGGAATGCCATTTGGAGTGCTTATCTAGAAAGGCTTTCTGGAGGAGGAAAATTTTGAGAAGATGCTTGACGGCAGGACAAAATAGGCTTTCTGAGACGTCAGTCCCAGGGACCCTCAAGCGTCTCTTGAGTTGACTTTTGACCCACCTCACTGAGACCCATCATAGGCTGTCAAAAAGACTTCGTCCCCAAGTGCTCATCACCCACACCTCCCTTCTACTTTATTGGTTTTTAGACTGCAGGTAGAGACCCATCAGTGGGTTGCAACAAGCACTTTTTTAAAAAATGAAAAAAGGCTGGGTGTGGTGACTCACGCCTGTAATCCCAGCGCTTTGGGAGGCCGAGGTGGGTGGATCACGAAATCAGGAGATGGAGACCAGCCTGGCCAACATGGTGAAACCCCATCTCTACTAAAAATACAAAAATCAGCCAGTGTTTTGGCACCCGCCTGTAATCCCAGCTACTCAGGAGGCTGAGGCAGGAGAATCACTTGAACCCAGAAGGTGGAGGTTGCAATAAGTTGAGATCTCACCACTGCACTCCAGCCTGGGCAACAGAATAAGACTTTACCTCGAAAAAAAAAAAAAAGAAAACAAACTTTTGTTGAAATGAAAATGAAACAGGACATATTTCATGAATACTTTTGGTTTTTTTTTTTTTTTTTTCATGTAAACGTATGTGTGTGTGCTGAGTCATGGTGTTCAATGTATATCTTTCCAGAAGTCACTATCAAGCCTTGGTTCTTTATTTCCAAAGCTTGCAAATAAAATACACACGGGGTATCCCACATGTTAAGAATAAAATATTTGCCCAAATCCAGCCTTTTTATTTCTGTTGATTGTCTTCTTTTGTAATCAGATTCTATTCATTTCTGAACATTTCACTTCAGAAATGGTTCACAGGACAGAGAAACTGCGACTTCATGTATCCTAATCCTGTTCTTTTCTCTTTGTACTGTCTCTGACCTCTATATTTTCCTTCTTATTTTCTGTCAGAGAAGGAAGTCTTTATGGTCTTATTTCCAATATTTGAATTAATTCCAACATAGATCTTAGAGCTCATGGGGATGTCCAAAGATCTTTCCTAAGGGCTTTCCCAGCAGCTACTGCATGGATCAATTTTATTTCTGTCTAAACTAGTGTTTCTGAAACTATGTGTGCAGAAGAACCACTTGGGGAATTGATTAAAATGCAGATTCCTAGGTTTCACCCAGTAGGTCTCAAGTGGGGCTCACGAACTGCATTTTTGACCATCTCCCCAAGGGATTCTGACCCCACCTGGAGGAACACTGTAACCATGGAGAAAATTCAGCTCCTTCCAGAAAGCTTTCTGCCATTCACTCCTGATTCTGGTCACACCACTCCACTTCCCTTCTGCAGGAATAGTCTTGGTCTATGCCACTTTATGTTTATTTGCAATCATTTGCATTTTGCCTGAAAAGTTACTTTCTGTGGGTATACTGCCTCCCTATTAAATGGTAAATTCCCCCAAAGAACTGTATCATTCATTGCTATTTCCCTAGAGTGCCCACTGGAGGGCCTTGCTCATGGCAGACTTCCCATAAACTCTGCCTGGGACGGAAGCCTCCATCTACCCCCTGCCCCTACCAGCCCCTACCTGCTGAGTGGGGATCCCCATCCAGGAGTGCTCAGGGCAGGGGAAGTCAGTGTTATTCCCTGGATCACATAGCATTGTTGATTGGTTGCTTTGGCTCTGACTCTGTCCCCTCCTCTCACCTCCTTAGGAAGAAGTGAATCGGTAAAAACTATTGAGTCCAGATGACCCCCTGGGGACTGTAGCTTCATCAAGGGCTATTATATTCTTTCTTGTGTCCAGAAACACATCTAATAGTAGCAAAGGCAGAGGACTGAGCTGTAGGGCTAAAACTCGGTAAGGCAAACTAGATGCCCCGGGGCACAAAATTTAAGGAGGCACTTGCTTTGAGGTACTGACCCTGTGCTTGCAGAACCTGAGGGTTGAGTGCCTCCTTAACTTTTGGCCTAGGCACCTCCCCTGCCTCACCCTAGTCCCAGCCCCACTGGGGAGCCTAAGGCAAGCATCCTGAAGCCTGGATCCAGACAATGAACACAGAGAGAGAAGGTTGAGGGAGGTGTGACCTGGAGACAGTCTTGTTCCTAAATGAAGTGGTTCTTCAGGCAGTGGTCAGCTTGGCCCATTCTCCCGTCCATAGAAGCTGGCCTGTATGATAAGCAACATGGGTAAAACTGACCGAGTCCCTGAGTCTGTGCTGGGTGCTGTCGGTGTTGCCTCATCCGGTCCTGATGAGGCTCACATTGCCTATTCCCCCAGCCAGCAAGAGGCCAGAAAAAGCCTCAGGCCCATGTCCTCTAACGCTGAGTCCACTGGTTTTGTTTTTGTTTTTTCCCTTCATTTGCCTTCCACAACTCTCCTGCCTTTTATGGAAAAGAGATCCCATATCCTTGAGAGCTGCTTGTTAAAGGGATTAAAATCTTGACTGTCAAAAAGCTTATCCTTATATTTTATTCTTACTCCTGCCACAAACCACATTCCTTCCTATTTTACCCTCAGGGGACATGAAGAATAGCCTGTCACTGGTCACTGGCCTTGGTATGTCGTATGTCCGCACCTGGGGACCTTTTGGTTCGTGAAGTCTTTTCTGTCTTCTTTTTTTCAGGCACATTAACCCATCTCCTTTGCTAAAGATTTTTTTTTTTTTTTCTAAAAGAAGAAAAATTAAAAGAGAAGAGGAAGAAAAAAACAGTAGGAGAAAGAAGAGAAAAAGAAAATCCCATCTCCCTGAGCTGAGGGAGACTGTCTGAAGGCAGGAGAGCCTCCGTGCAGGCCAGGACCCCGGGCAGAGTGGACAGGAGCTCTGCCATTGCTGAGCCTGTCCACATAAGTGGCTCTTGGACCAAATCCCTTCCCAGGCCCCAGACCCGAACCTCTGCCTTGGCAGGTCCCACCATGAAGGGAAGATGGTAAAGTGGCCACTGGAGAGAGATGTCTCTTCCCACCTGGCTTACCTGGCTCATTTGGATGCCTCTGCCACGGAGGAGTGGGATTTTCAGACTCCAGACGAGAGAACAGAAAGCTGAAGACTGGGGTCAGGAACCCTTCCCCTTTCCTTCCTGCAGCCCTGCCATCAGAGACCGTGTGGCATCCCCATACATTGAGTTGGGTGGCTGGAGTGAGTGACTAATGCATGTCATTTTCAAGCTGCTCTCTCTGAACAGGAAAGTACATTCAGATCCAGGTTTTAATTGTGTGTGATTTTAGCTGAGATGGCGTTAATTTATTTCCTTTGCTACTTCAGCGCTTCTTCCTCTTTCATCACGTGAAATTATCTGGAATGTATCTTTTTTTTCTTAAGGACAAAGAGAAGAAGCTGATCTTGCTCCTTTTCCACTGATTGAGGTTTAGAACATTTTAGGGGCTGCCAGATGCTGTTTAGTGGGTGCTTCAGGATGGAGACCCTGTGGTCTCCTGCTGCCTGCTTCCTGCTTTCCTACTACCGCATTTGGCGAAGGGAATGCTTCATGCTGCGTTACTCCTACTGCCCAGGCCAACCCCCTGACAAATCCACCAACACAGGGGAGTTTTCAGTCAGGTCTGGCTCCAGGCAGTTTCCAAAGCAAGGGGAGCTTTCTTCCTAGCATGACCTTCGGAGAATAGCAGAACAACCTGACACTCACAAAAGACTTCTTGGAGGAAGGAGACAGCATTTCAAAGAGAGATGAGAAGAGAGGCATCCTAGGCCCCCGACTGGTGTTCTGAAGGTTGCACTTTCTGACTTTAGATGGGAGAGGGTCTGTCATTTGAGAAAGTGCGTAGGGCCAGGGTGATTATGATAACCCCCATAATACAATATTAATTTTTTTTTCTTTTCACTCAAACTTTATGTGTAATAAACAAAAATACTATACATATTTTTGGGGATTCTACTGCATTTTGCTCCAGAATTTGTCCTCAGTTGAGAGTTAGTTCTTTTCTATATCTCTGTGCTAGCTAAGACCAATTTATCAAGCCTGACTTACTCCAGTTTTTATTATAAAAATGAAATTAAAATACTTTTTATTTTAATATTAATTTCAAATATAGAATTATAGTATCATGTTGAATATGCTTTTTCAAACTCTACTTAAATCCCAAATTGGAGATTCAGCTCCCTCACCCCTCCCTACTGGAGAATTGCTGAATGGCTGCCTTAATCTGTAGCACAGGAAATCAAGAAAGCATTGGCCATGTTGGGCTGGGACTATTAAAGCACCCTTTTGTCTCTTGTCCAAGTAGCTCTCCCTATTCTGTGAAATCAGCGTCGTCTTTGGTTATTCTGGCACATAGTAGGAAATTCAATAAACAAAGGTTGCATAAATGTTACCCTTTTAAATTATTGTGCTGTGCCTGGCACAGGGCAGGTACCTGGCACCTGACAAGGTGCTCAGTATTAGCCATTGTTCCTAAGGCCCTGACACGCTGCCTCATCCGCATGCCCCTATAACCTGCCCTGTGTTAAGAAGCTCTAGCTGGTGGGATGCTAATTTTCCTAAGGTATCCTAGGACTTCGGAAGACCAAAGCCCTCAACATCCTCTTGACTGGCACAACTTATGATTCACCGCTAAATGTGACCACCTGTCCAGATACTGGCTTCTTTTGTTTTGGTCTGAGGCCTGTGCACATAGTAGGGCCTCAGCAAATGTTCGTTGAGGGAATGAGGGAATGAGCTGGTGTCCTCCACTTGGCAGCTCCTCCAATCACGTGAGGTAGAGCCTGAGGGAGGCTGGGGCTGGACCACAAAACTCCTTAGTGAACAATTAAGCCTCTTTGATTATGCTTTTTGTTCACAGGGCTCTGATTTACCAGTACACTATTATGGCTTGAGAATCATTCTGGGCAGTGTATCTTTCTAGCATGGTTAGAGGTTTATTGGAGGCCAGTATCACTCTACTGATTAAAATTTATTTCTGAGTTCTCCGTAGGTTGCTTTGAATAGCTTTGGAGTTCAGATAGCTCTTCCTTCCAATTGCCTTTGGTCATGTCCCAGCTGTGTCAGCTGCAGTCTCAGTCTCTCTAGGGCGATTATTATCTGTTCCCTTCCCAGCCAGGCCCCAGCCGAGACTTAATGGACGCCTCTGACCCTGCAATGGAGACCCCCTGCCATGGTCTCCAGATGTTCCTAACTGTCCATTTACTCCCAGCTGCAGTTTCTTAAAAACTAAACATATACTTAACCATATGATCCAGCAATCACCTTCCTAAACATTTGCCCAAAGAAATGAAAACATGTACACACAAAAACCTGTACATGATGGTTCATAGCAGTGTTTTTGTAAGAGCCCCAAATTGGAAACAACCCAAATGTCATTCAATGGTTGAATGATTAGAAAAATTGTGGTACATATTGCCACTGGATACTATTCAACAACAAAAAGGAATGAACTATTGATACGTGCAGCAACTTGGATAGATCTCAAGGGCATTGTGTTGAGTGAAAAAAAGGTAATTTCAAAGGTACTGCATGACTCCATTCATATGACATTCTCAAAATGACAAAATTACACAGATGGAGAACAGAGGAGTGGTTTCCGGGGCTTGGGGATGAAGGATATGGTGTGACTATAAAAGGAGAGCATGAGGGATCTTTGTGAATGGAACAGTTCCGTGTCTTGATTACGGCGTGATTACACGAATCTTCACACGTGGTAAAATTACATGGAACTAAACACACACACGTGCGCGTGCGCACGCACAGACACACACACACACACACACACACAAATGAGTTCTTTAAAACCAGCAAAATCTGAATGAGATCTGTGGATTGTATTGTAACTGTAACAGGTCCATGGCCCGATGTGCATGGCAAGTCAATATGCTGAGACACCAGGCTGCAGCTGAGAAAGAGGTTTAATCTTGGGGCCACCAAATGAGGAGATAGGAGAAAACCTCCCCAAGGAGTCCAGGGCTAGGGTTTTTAAGGATTTTGGAGTGAGCCAAAGTGGGGAGATTGGTCAAAGAATACAGAGTGAAGTCAAGGGACAGGGAGATAAAGAAATTGTATTCTTGGGGTGAGTCTGTTCCTCGGTTGGGGTCTTCAAACTAACACCAGCTGTTTCACTGGAGTCTGGGATCTGAAAAAAACATCTTGAGCAATTCTTAAACAAAACTGAGTGAATCTAACATCAGAAATTCCATCTATAGGAACGACGGGGATGCAAGTGGTCAGTATCCCGTGTTGCACGACTTTTGGTTACAATGAAGTAGATCAAAGTGCAGCCTGATTAATGTTTGATTATAACTCTATTTCTGTCCAGAATTCTTGTTAACCCTGTGAGGACAGATTCAGTTCAGATGTCCCTTTGCTGCTTTTGATATTTTAACCAATAAAATGAGTAAATTATATTTCTCAGTATAATTCGATATATTGTACTATAGTTATGTAAGATATTACTGGTGGGGAAAATTGTGTGAAGGGTACGTGGGACTGCTCTCTACTATTTTGCAACTTCCTATGAATCTATAATCGTTTCAAAATAAAATGTTTTTTTAAAAAGAAACTTCAGTTTTTATATTCCCACTGTTTGTCAGCCCCCAGTCTGCCTTTGATCTTGGCATGACATCCGGGATGGTTTCAGAAGAGCCAGATTTTTCCAGCATTCTCAAATATTAAGAATATAGCTACAATGCTTCACTTCTCCTAACCTACGATGAATCCATTTTCCCCAAGTCATCATAATCTCATTTGGGAGCCCTGTATGTTTCTGACTCCTGCCTCCTCTTGGGATATTGTATTCTAAGTGGATTATCTACCCTGTGAAGTAGAACTATAAACTTATTTTGCTTATTTGTTTATTCTAAGCCTAATCACCTTCACCTTCAAGTTTAAGGAGGATCCTGAATTCAATTACTATAGGACTTGCCTTCTGCTGCTGCTTTGTTTTTGGGCCAAGTCTGCATTCCTTGATCCCATGATGTGCTTCTGGTGATGCCAGACTTGGCCCTGCAGTTGGCAGAGAGTATATAATGCTCCCTGCCCTGAGCACTGAAAGAGCCATTCCAAGGCTTGATTCATTTAATCACCCTCATTCCCTCCCTACAACCCAGGAACAACCTAGGAGCTCAGAACTCTCACTTTTCTGCCCAAATATCTGGAAGGGAAAGACATAGGCTTCTTCCTGTTCCATCACACTTTGGCCCCGTGCATCACGATCTATGCCCACCCCCATCTTTTGAATCCTCATCTTGTGGGGCTCCAGGAAGGTAGACAATCAGCCTTTCAGACAGACTAGACTTACCTGGACAGAGCACCTCATTCTGTGGGGAGGACAGTGAGACCCCACAGTGATTTAGGGCAGAAATGGTCTGCAACCAAGCATGCAACTTCATGCTGTCTCTCTTAGAGTACAAGTTCCAGAAGTTTATTTCCAGTGGACAGTTCTGGTTTGTTAACTGGGAGAGTTTGGTGACAACAGGACGTGGGACTCCTGAGGTTCCCTGGCAAAAACTTAGAATGCTCTCTATTTCCCGTGGTGCCAATTCTTCAGGAGGGGTTGAGGGGTAGGAGAAGCTCAAGAAAAAGGAGATGTCCTTGGCCTTTTGGGAGCTGCTTTGTCTTTCGATACTCTGGCATTTTGAAGCACCGGGTTTATACTCTGAAGGATTACCCCTGCCAGGGGCAGGAAGACTGAGCTGCTGAGAGTGTGGACAGTTGGTGTGACACTGAGGAGTATTGTGGGCACACTGGAAACATCCCTCGATGGGTTAAACACACTCCCAGCACACACACACACTCTCTCTCACACACACTCACACTCACACTCACACTCACCTGATGGGCCTGAGCATGCTTCTCTCTGCCAGCTAGCCTGGCGAGTGGCTGAGGACACAAAGGGTAAGGCCCATCTGACCTTGTTTGAGCCCTGACCCTGCCACTTCCTGGCCATGTGACTTTGGGAAAGTCTTGTAAACACCCTTTACTTCCATTTCTTTATGTTTAAATAGGCGTAATGAATAGCATGCATCTACCTGATAGGGTTGTCATGAGTATTAGAAGAGAATATATATAAAGTACCTAATCTGGTCCCTGGCACTTAGCGAGGCCTCGATAAATGTAAGTGATTTTGACAATGCTGATCATGATGATAGTGAGTACGAATGTTTTGAAATCATTCTGTATTTGCGTCCCTCATGTTTCAGCTCAGACACCACTTCTTCTAGGAAACCCTGCCAGACTCCACAGGGATAGATCAAGAGCCCTTCTTTTGGATCCCCTACCACCCTATATTGTCTACCCTAACATTTTCACATTGCACTGTTTTGCTAACTAGACTGAGTTGAGAGCTGCATCCTTGTTTATCTATTGCCAAGGTTTCAAACAATGCCTGACAAATAGTACGTGCCCAAGAGATATGTGTTGAATGGGTAAAGAGATGAATGAGTGAATGAAAAGATGATATGTAAATGTAGGACTCAAGAATCCCTCTCCTGGCTGGGTATGGTGGCTCACACCTGTAATCCCAGCACTTTGGGAGGTTAAGGCAGGCGGAGACTACCCTGGGCAATGTGGTGAAACCCCATCTCTACCAAAATACAAAAATCAGCCAGGCATGATGGTGCACACTTGTAGTCCCAGCTACTTGGGAAGCTGAGATTGAGAATCGCTTGAGCCCAGGAGGTGAAGGTTGTATTGAGCCAATATCACACCACTGCACTCCAGCCTGGGCAACAGAGTGAAACTGTCTCAAAAACGAAAACCAAAACACCCTCTCCTGGCTAGGCATGGTTGCTCATGTCTGCAATCCCAGCACTTCGGAAGGCTGAGGCAGGAGGATCAATTGAGGCCAGGAGCTGAGACCAACCTGGGCAACATAGTGAGACTCCATTTCTACACAACAACAGCAACAAAAAAGAGAAAACAAACCTCTTTATACTGGCACTAATCCTGCTTCTGGGCCTTGACTCATGCATTTCTATCTGTGGGAATGTCTGCCTGTGTCTCCCCATTTTTCTATAATATTTACATTCTTCAAGGCCCATGTGGAGTCCCTGCCTCCTCTCTGAAGCCTTCCCTGACTACTTCAACTCCCTGTGAACCTTGAGGGCCAGGACTTTACAGTGTTCTGCTCCATATCCCCAGAGTACTTGTAAACCCAAGGGACTCCATACATGTTTATAGGTTGAGAGTCAGAGCAGGCCAGCAGAGCCACAGGCAGGATCTCAGGGTGGGACCCACGGTGGTGTCTCTCCCCACCTCTTAGCTAGGTAACCTTGGGCAAGTTCCTTGCATTCTCTGATTCATTTTCTTCAGCTGTCCTAAAAATGAAAAGTGCCTGGTTCAGAGGGGTGATGTGAGAAGGTACGTGTGGAGCTTCTGACCCGCAGTCATGTTGGCTGTTATCATTACCCTTCCTTCTGCCACAACCACTCCTGTACGCTACCTCCTGAATTCATTATGTTGCCAGGCACTTTCCAGCATCTTACCCTGATCCTTCTTCTTCTTCTTTTTTTTTTTTTTTTTTTTTTTTTTTTACCAAGACAGAGTTTCACTCTGTCACCCAGGCTGGAGTGCAGTGGCAGAATCTGGGCTCACTGCAACCTCTGCCTTCTGGGTTCAAACAATTCTCCTGCCTCAGCCTCCCGAGTGGTTGGGACTACAGGCGCACAGCACCACACCTGGCTAATTTTTGTATTTTTAGTAGAGAGTAGGTTTCACCATGTTGGCCAGGCTGGTCTTGAACTCCTGAACTCAGGTAATCTACCTGCCTCGGTCTCCCAAAGTGCTGGGATTATAGGCGTGAGCCACCGTGCCTGGACACCCTGATCCTTATTCTAATCCTGTAAGCAAGGCATTGCTCGCCTTGTTTTACATAGGAAGAAATTAAGACTCAGACACATTGGGTAACGTTTTAAAAGTCACACAGCTAGGAAATGGCAGTGCCAAGAGTCAAGGCCAGGTCCATCTGATAACAAATCCATACATGTTACAATATGATTCTGGGAAGAGTACAGTGGTCCAGCTCCTTCTCTGCAGTGTTGTTCTCTGATGTTGCAAGTCATTTAATCTTTCCCTATGTTCTTGTAATGAGATGGTTCAGACAGGTGGTTTTCGATACCACTCTTGACCATTGTGTCATGATTTTCTACTCAACTGTGAACTCCTCAAGGGCAGAGGCTAAATATCAGTCAAGGTTACCTCCCTAGCATCTATCATTCTCCTAACACGGAGTGGACCCATATGTGGTCGTTGAATGGATATTAGACGAACAGAGGCTGTGGTAGACGGATAGGAGAGGGGTGGGGGACTTATTGCATGCAAACAAATTGACATTGAGGTGTAGGACACAAGTCTAGCAAGGGCTGGTTTTTCCTAGGCACTTTAGATTTTTACTTATTCCCTTATCCTGCAGGGCAGTTGCACTCACACCTTACCCTGGTCCAAGCTTAGGAGGTCTTAGAGGGGCAAGTTCCTGGCTGTATTAGACCAATGTTAGGTAAGTGAGTGTATATTAGATAAGTGAGCTGCACTCTGGTCCATTTCACTCGTTAAGCATGAAGGGTTGTAATGAAGGGAGATAGGTGACACCAAGTGCAGTTGCCATCGGCAGAGGGATGCCCAGGCTGGGACAAGAGGAAAGAGAAGAGGGGGTTCTACCATCCATCTGTGTCTGAGATAAAGAAGGCAGAGAGGAGAGTTGCTTAGGCTGGCAGTGCTAAGGAGAGGGATTTCTGAACGGCTCTAGGTGAGCTTGTGGTTTGGGTGGCTATGGAGAGAGAGTAGTCTTGACCTTGAGCTGTGGCTGGAGCTGGTTATCTGTGGTGGGCAAATAGGATTCAGCAACTGAGTGGCCATGGCCCACCTTGCTTTTCATGATTTGAAATAGCTGTCTCCTATTCTGTAGCCAGGAAACTCAGTCTTCTATACTCTACTCGAAGTGTTGCCTCCTCCATGACGCATTCCTGGAGGCCCTGGGAGAGACCGCCACTCTCCTCTGTGTTCCTCCAGCATGATTAATGGGAGGCTGTGCTTGATATTTCTCACTGCAGAGACCTTTTGGAGCTCTCAGCACCTGACCAAACACATCTTGTGGTCAAGGCCCACAAGGGAAGTGAAATATAGAAGAGTGACTGTTGGAAATGGCCAGCTTCTCCCCAAGAGTCCATGGCCATGTCAGCAGGAGTCCTTGGGGTCATTCCTAGCTCTTCCCTGGGTGGTTCCCTCACACTCCACACTCAGCACCCTCATGCCTGCCTGCTACCTTCTTCAGGGGAAATGCTGTTGTCCCCCTTTTCTTTCCAGAATCGCTCAGTTCGCTCCCTGTGTATTTATTGATCACCAGCTTACTGTGGACCGGCCCACAAGTGATGAGAAAGGGAACACCAAAGTGCCCTGAGGTATCACGGTGTAGAAGACATGACTCATACACCATTCCCCACAAGGGAACAGCACCGTGCCATCAAGCACTGATCTGGCCATCAGGTGCTGACTGTGGTGTGGACCATGGGGGCTGTGTCTGAGCAGGGTGATGGTTGGGCTGTCCCCTGAATGGGATAGAGCCCCAGAGTGACCATCACTGCCTTCCTTCTGCCAGACATCATCATTGGCCCTTCTCCCCTTGGCACCAGGGAGAAGCTGGTGAGGTAGCCACATGGGCTCAAGAGCAGTTTCCAGGTATGCCTGGCTAGGAGGCAGCAAGGTTTGAACCTGTGCCCCTTTCTCTGGAGGGATCCTGGGAGCTTCCCACGTGGCGGTCCCATGCAGTTGGCTTTGGTTTCCCCACTAGCTTCCTTAAATATGTCTCCCACCCTCTCAGGGCCCCAAGAAAATCACTTTAGAAGATATGTCACCAGAGGACCTCGGCTCTCCAGCCTTGGAGACAGAGGACCTGGCACAGCAGACACGCTGGGAGGGCCAAGGTGGAGGGGAGACATTGTTCCTCTGGCTACTTTATTTCTTCGGTTTGTGGCTGTTTGACAACAGCAGTAAAAACAGCTTATAAATTAGGTGCCTGGCCGTAAACTGCAGCACCAGCCATGGTGCAGGGAGCAGAAGTGCTCCCCGCCCTCCAGCTCCCTGCACGCTCTTCAGACCTGTCAGGGCCTCATCCTCTCCAGCACCCCCAGGCCTCGGTCCTGAGACTCAGACACAGACAGGGGCAGGGGTAGGAGGGCCCATGTCTCTCCACTCCCAAGTGCTTTCTCTGATCACAGAAGGACCAGAGAGCCACTGTAGGCTCCTCAGAGGCTCTTCAAACAGAGAGATGTTTATATCGTTTCAGGGCGATCCAAATTACAAGCAGGGAACTGGAGCCTAGGGAAAATAAACCAAGGGATACAAGGTAGGGATTTTTTGTAAAAGCTTGGTTTAAATCAACCTCCAGAAGACCTCAAATGAGGCCAGTGGGGAGGAGAAAGTGCCAGAAGAAGAAGGCTGGCAGGTCTGGCTCTCCAGAGTCCAGCATGACCCAATGCTCAGTTCCTTTCTGCCCCGGGCTCAGTTTCCCTCTGTGTACAGTGGCCTCTTCTCTCCCAGCTTGTTCAGGAGGACAGTTAATCTAATGGAGAGGGAGCCCTGCAGAACTGAGGATGGAGTCCTGGTGCCGCTTTGAGGCGCTGCCAGGGCAGGCCAGATCTTCTGGCAGCCATCGATTGCATTGGTGGCCACAGGAAGAGGCTGGCCTGAGGCCTATATGGAGGCACTTGTTCTACCCCTTGGCAGAGACAGTCTATCTGGTCTCCTGCCACTTCACCTTTCTGCTCCAGGCCCCACAGGTGCCTCGGACCCAGGGTCAGAGCCCATGGGGTCTAAGGCATCCATTCAATAGTGCTCCATACCAGACTATGCAAGAGACCTTGAGGCATAGGTACCAGCTAGAGCTTGCCCTTAGAGTTCAGTTCCTGAACACAGAACACAGCTGCTTTGACTCAGCACCCCCGGTTCTGTTTCTCCACTCATCCGTCCGCCCCCTGGCATGGCTGTATAAAGCTTCTACAGCTGGGTTATTACTCTGCATTTGTTTGTGTGTTTTCTTTGACGGTGTTAAGTCATTTTGCATGTGCATCCTGCCCACATGAGGACAGCTTGGAGAGCAGGAACTGAAACTGCTCCCTCTTATAGATCTGGGATCTGCTCTGGGAGCAGGCCTGGTCACAAGGATGCCAATAGACAGGGAGAGGACACTGGGGCGCACAGGGAGAGGGCACCCAGGCTGTGTGTGTGTGTGCATGCATGCATGCATGCAAATAAATTGACATTGAGGGCTAGGGCACAAGTCTAGTGGGGGCTGTTTTTTTCCAGGCATTTTAGTTTTTTACTTATTCCCTTATCCTGCAGGGCAGCTGCACTCACATCTGACCCTAGTCTAGACTTAGGAGGTCTTAGAGGGGCTAGTTCCAGGCTGCATTAGACCAATGTTAGACCTGTTGCATATCAGATGAATGAGCTGCAAAGCAATGTACCATTTCTCTTTTATATAGATGACATTTCTCACCTACTGGACCCGTCTAGGTAGTACTTTGTCAAATCTAAGGAGCTGTGTGACTTTAGGCAAGTCACTTAACCTCTCTGAGTTCAGAACTTTTATCTTGGAATTTAGGAAAGGAATCCCTGTGAAATTGTTATGAGGATCAAATGAGGTAATAGATAAGAAACAGCTCTGAAAAGTCAAAGTGCTCTAGAATGGCTAAGATTCTATACCAACCATTAAGATTAGCAGAGATGGACCATGGTGAACACTAGCAGGAAGCTAAGAACTCCCTAAGGCCTTACATAGGCTATACTTTCTTTCACCACTCGTGCTGGCCTGCCCATTCTTCTCTAGTGCTTTTTCTCTGTGTAGTGTGTGTGTGTTTCATTTTACACACGTGCGCGCACACACACATACACACAGTTGTCCAGATCCAGCTGTACCTACATAGATTCCCCCAAACACAGATATGTAAAATATATGCATAATTACACCTTTTCACACTGATAAAAACACCCACGAACATGCACACACAGATAAACAAAGACTCCCCCAGTCACATTTAAGCCAGTGAGGGCAAGTACATACGTGCAGTACACACACGCAGCCCCAGCAGCGGATGATTGATGGCTGACCACCACCCGCCCCGCTGCTGCCTGCGGCACCCAGGGGACCCATATTTTTCTACAGAGTGGGTCCTGGAGCATGAGTGAAGTCTCTTGGGGCAACAGCCCCATTTATTACCACCCTCAGCCTGCACCTGGACCCAGGAGACGTTCAGGTGACTGAATGTCAATTTGCATGCATTTGAAGGAGTTTCTTGGGTCAAGAGTTTCCTTTGGGGCACCAGGCTGACATCCTGGGGCACCCTTTGGCTAGCCTATTCCTAGTATAGCTGTCTGCAGTGGAGGGGCTACGTGGTGGGTAACTGCTCCTCCAAGGGAGGGTCCTGAGCTCCAGGAAATGTGTTTATGGACCTTTAGGAACAGCCTCCATCTCACTGGGTGAGTTTACAACATAAGAAGGAGTTCCATATTAGCAGAATGAGAGTTAAAAGATTGTCCTCATTTCTGAACTTTGGTTTCAGTTCTGAACATTCTTCTAAACCAACCTGTTCAGCTCCAGATGTTCAGGCCCACCTCTGTCCTCCCAGCCTCAAGCACATAGGCCATCAAGCACACAGGCCTGGGGCAGGTGTTCCAGCCACTCTGGGACTCCCCAGAAGCAGGGACCCAGCCCTCCTCCCACCATGGTGATGAGTACACAATTCAGTTGTGGGGCAGGGGCGTGATGACTCAACTTTGGCTTTGAACAAATTACAAACGGCAGAATACCTAGGGTTTCCATGAGGCTTGACCCCAAGATGAAGCAAACTTAAGTAAGTTCCACTTTCCTCGTGGGTTTGGAATCAAAATTGGCCGTGGGGTACACAAGAGGGGACTGGGGTGTGACCGCTGTCTCCTTCCCTGACTTCTTGCCTCCTGCTACCTGACAGAGGCAGTATTGGCTGGGGTGTGGGCTGTGAGTGTAGGGAGGGGTGCGTGGTTGAGTGGTAATGGTTTTCAGGATCTCTGCTCTGGTTCTACTGTGGCAGGAAGGGAAAGGCCTAACGCCAAAACGTTCCTCCCTGCTGTCCCCAGTGCAGTATTTTTCCACCTACTCCTCTGGCTTCAGTATTGATTTAAATAGAGAGAAGGCAGGTGGGGATAGAAGAGAGAGACCAAGGGAACTAGAGACAGACGACAGTGGAGAGGGGAAGAGGAAGAGGAAAGAGGACAGGGTGGGCGGGGAGAGAGGCGAGGCGAGTAGAAAAGAAAACGAGAGCTGAAAGAAGATAAGCAGAGGAAGTGGGGGCAAGAAAATGAAAAGGGAGAGAGATAAGAAGAGGAAGGTGGGGGAAGCTCAGCTTTGCGGGTGCTTGGCAGAGACTCCTCCTCCAGCCAACTGAGGAATCTGCCTTCCTAAAATCCATCTGGAGCCCAGCACGCCCCAACCTGGGGAGAAGGAAGCAGGGCTGTACCTCGCCTTGTGGCATGGTCTTGGTGGTGAGCACCTGGGCTCCATGGGGATGTGTGAGCATGGCTGTGCCACCCTCTGTGCCCACCTGATGGGAGACCTCTCCCCTGACCCCACGGCCCCAACCGTGCCTCATGCACAAACCACGTGCCTACCATTATATTCCTTTCTGCAGCAAAAGACACTTGGCATGGGAGGCGTTCCTGTCTGCTCCAAGGGAGAGGTGACCTCTGAAAGGAATCACCCACTCTTGCCCCTGGCAGTGCCCAGCCAGGAGAGGTGCAAGCTCTCTGAGGGTGAGCCCCACACCTAGGGCTCTGTTTGTTCCTTTCTGTCCTGGGGCTTTGGCTTAGGAAAAGACACACACAGTGGAGTTTATGGGCACAGTTGGATGTGTCTGTGTTGCCATGACAACAGTGAGGGCTGCCCCTGTTTTCTCCTCCATCCCATACTCTGCTCCTTTCACAGGCTAAAACCTCGGTCTCTCTCCCCCATCCAAGCACTAACCAGGCCCAGGCCTGCTTAGCTTCCCAGATCAGAGGAGGTCAGGTGTGTTCAGGGTGGTATGGCTCTAGTGTCTCTCTCTCTCTCTCTCCCTCTCCCCCTTCAATTCCCAATTCCTTCCTGTCCCCACCGCACTATTGCTAATTTCCACAGGACTTAACCCCCCACTCCCACCCCCCATCCCTGTTTCTCTCTCTGGAAGGAGTAAATCTATGCAGGTTTATCTTCTAAGACTGCAGGTTCCCAAGAGCTGGTCCCCACCATTGTGGGTGGGCGAGCATCCTATGCTGTAACTAGGAGCAGAGGGGTAAGGGCCTCGGGCTAGGTGTGTGAGACTGGTGGGGTTTCCAGCATCATCCAAGAAATTGCACTCTTCTTCCTCAGGGTATTCCTTCAGCAAACCCCATCCTTGTCCCCAGGCATCTGCAAGGACAAGCCTCTTCTACCCCAAAACTTGTTGCACTCTTTCTTCCAATTCCTCATCAAGATTCGTCTCCCACCGTGAGCTTTCCCTGTTTAACTCCACCTGACCTCAAACACTAGGACTCCTCCCAGCTTCTAAGTGCACTCTGGAGTATTGATCTGTGCTTGCTTCTGTGGTACGTGCCCCAGTCTACATTCTGTGCTGCGTTTATATGTCCAGCCTCCTCGGCAATCCAGAGCAGTAGTTTTGTCAGTCAAGCACAACTTGCTGTGCTCCCCTCCAAATCCCCTCCCCAGTACCAGACCTCTGTCCCATGGCAAATCCATTCTGTGTAGATTGGCAGGGCCAGCCTGGTCTCCTTCCTTCTACTCAGTCCCACCTGCCCACTGGGATGGGTACCTGGCCCATGCAAGGCCAAACAGTGCCTTCTCTGAGATTCGGTGTTAGGATATAAGCTCTGTCTCTGGTCTGTGAACTGCAGGACAATTTAGGCTTGGACCTTCAGGGGCCACATTTCTTATTGCATGAAAAGAAACCAATACATGGCAGGAAACAGTGTCGTGACTAATACATTATGTTTACCCATCACTCTGGGAGTGCGCTGAGGGCAAGGGCTGTGTCACCCCTCTCAGACTGGAACTCTTTAAGGGCAAGAACAGGGTTTCCCCCATTCACTTGGGAGCTCCCCTAGGCAGGAGTGACTCTAAAGCAGATTAGATGCTAAAGTCCTGGTAGTGTAATTGGTAAAATATCATGCATTTAAACCTCCTCACTGAAGGCTTAATTCCTTATTCAGATACCTTTATAAAAATTCCACCTGATTACAAGCTCTACCTGGGTAGTATCTATCTCGTTTGCCATTCCAGGTACTGAGTCTAAAAAGAAAGACAACGCCATCTTTGCCTTGGGGAATTTGCAATCCTGGAGCAGAAGGTATATGTGCTATGATGGAAATACATAGAGGGTCCAGTGGGCGCATGGGGAGAAATGGAAACACTGTCTCAGGACAGGTCTGGAAAATCTTCCGAGAAAAGATCTCAAGCCAAGTCCTGAAAGAGGCACAGGTGTTTGTCATCTAGGCGGAGTGGAGAATGGCATTCCAGACAGAGGGAACCGCCTGAGCAGAGGTATGAGGTGCTTGGGAAGGAGAAGTAGGTGCCAGATGTTGGGGGAGGGTGAGGCTGAATCACTTCTAGGTGTTAAGGGGCATCTTCCCATTCACTCCTCTCTCAGACCCTCCCTTGAAGCAGTCTTTAGTGGAACCACCTTCTGCTGTTTGGAATCTACAGTCCTTCAGGGCAGACTAAAGATCCTGGGCCATGCAATATGCTTCAAATGACCTCCTTCCTTAGCCTTCATCTTCGGGCCACCATGAGTCAGAATTCTCCGCTGCAAGTCCCACTGACCAACTCTCTCTGTTAGAGGCACAAATAAAATACGAAATTTACAGAAACATAAACGGAGTGATGTATTTCATCAGCTGAGGGTACAAAGAAGGTCACAGATCTTTGAATACTTAAATCAGTCCTTTAAGCAACCACCTTTCCAACTGAGCAGAAAATCTAGTATCTCTTAGTACCCCCTCTTCCTCCCCAGCGCTTGCCCTTGGCAGTGGATGGAAAAGCCTAGGGCTTATGTAGTGCGAAGGGCCAGTAAAAAGATTACTGGAGAGCCGGCCCAATCCCTGCTTCTATCGCTGCCTCCTGAATGATGGCTCTGCATTGGTCTCGCACAGTCCAGAGGGGCTTTCCCATGGCAGCCTTTACGCCTTTGCCGATCAGACACCCGCACAGACCCGCTCAGGGCTGTGCCACTCCTGGGATTTCTGATACGGTGCAAATGAGCTTTTACTCACCTGCTTTGCTACTCTCCCCACAGGTCACCAGCTAAGTAGCTGAGTCTGAGAGAGTTTCTAGCCACTGCCACACTAGTCACACTCTGTGCCACACTCTGTGCCAGAACCGGCCACTTTGCAATCAAAGTAATGCAGGCTTCAGTATGAAGGCAGATGATTGGGCTACACTAGTGCTTCCCAAATTTCACCGTGTGTTAGAATCACCCAGAAAGCTTCTTCAAGCATGGATCCGGGGCCCACACACTCAGACATTCTGATTCAGTAGGGTCTCAGATGGGGCCTAATAATCTGCATTTCTAACAGCTCCCACAGGATGCCGATGATGCTGCTGGTCCACGGGCCACACTTTGCTTAGTCCTGTCTGCAGTTGCCCTCAGGATGAATTCTCCCTTCAGGCATTCTCACCGGTGATGTCTAAGGTCATTACCAACTCAGTCCATCAGGACCTACTGAATTAGAGTAAATAAGAGATCAGTGTCCTGATCCTTTTCCTTTCAAGGGGCTCTGCTCCCGGCTACCTTTGACTTCTGTATTCCAATAGTTCTCACAGTGGGGTCCCCAGACCAGCAGTATTAGTATCACCCGGGAACTTGTTATTTAATAGAAATCCCAATTCTCAGGCTCCAGCACAGACCTCCTGTCCTGTGCACTTTTGTGTGGGAAAGTGTCAGAGTGGCCTGGAGGCAGGATGGGCAGGAGTGAGGAGAGAGCTACTCTTCGCTGGGTTTTCCATGAGAAAGGCAAAGCAGGGCAGAGTGAACGTTTTAAAATTGGCTAGTTTGGACAATGTCAATAGGCTTTAAACTACAGGGGTGGTCCCCAGTTGCCAGGTACCTGGCCCTGGGATGATTAGGGCAGAAGAAGATTTCTTCCTGGGGTAGAAGTGCCAGATAGGGGTTTGGCTCTGGGTGGGTTAGTTGGCACATCAAAGGCCTGCTCCCACTGAGCCCATTGCTCTCTCTAAGAATTTGGCTAGCCTACGGAGGGGCAGTCTTTCTCCAGCCAGAAAGCTGTTTAAACATCAAAACATCGTAATACATATAGAAAGTTAAAAAGATAAACAATACACCCACTGATTCAGAAACTCTGGGGTGCGACTCAGCACTCTGTTTTCATAGCCTTCCAGGTGTTACTGATGCAAACCACAGTGTGAGATCCATCGCTCTAGTCCAAGAACTACTAGAAGGGCAGTCTTTGCTGAGCCATAACATAGATCCTGTTAGCGCCTCTCCTAACTTCACCTAAGCTCCGGGGGTGCTCAGTGACTTTCCTAAGGTCGGATCAATTCAGCAGCTGTCAGCCACACACCAAGAGGCGGGCAGGCCCAGGGAGCTACTGTCCAGCCATGTCCAGCCCTGTACTGCAGGCTGTGTGTCTTTGGCCATGTCACTAACTTCTTTGTGTCTTCTCAGCAGAATGTGGGGACAGAACCTAACGATCTTGAAAGTTTCTTCCAGCGCTGCTGTTTCTTGATTCTCCTTATCACTCCTCAGCGTCCTTATCTGTAAAACAGCGATACTGCCCACCGTGGGATTATAGAGACGATGAAATGAGGTGATGTGTGCGGAAGCACTCAACACATCTGCTACAGGCTTGAAAAATGTTAGCTGAATTTTAAATTATTCTCTTGTCCTTCCAATTCTGCCCAAACTCTCCTTTTCCTTCTATCCACCCCTACTCTGCTTACAGCAGGCCTTGGGGACCCTCTTCTCTCCAGGATCACCTGCTCCCCACAGAATTAGCATCCTTATACCCCACAAATATTATGGGGAGAATAGTCCCCCATATACTCCCTCAAGAATCTGGGGATGGAGGGGAGGACTGGAGTCCTCCTGGTTCTGCCACTAGCTTGCTGTGTGACCTTGGACAATTTGCTTAACCTCTCTGTGCTTCCGTTTCCATCTCTGTAAAATGATGGCTCTTCATAGCACCCACATCAGAGGGTCTTTGTAGGGATGAAATGAGTTTATGTGATGGGATTACATGTGATGGGATTCGAGCAGTGCCTGGCGTGTAGTTGTCTAGGTTAAACAGCACCTAAGTCTGTGGCGCCCGATAGGTGGAAGGCCTCGCACACAGTTCTAGGGCTGGCCCACCAGCCTCCATCCCTCTACTCAACTGCTTCCTGCTAAATCTCACTCCCTTTCCTGCTCCAGGCCTCAACCTGCTCCTCTGAGGATCAGCTTGGAACGTCTGCTCCAGAAAGAGGACCCTCGGGTTTCTTCACTGCCTGTCAGCAGCCCCTCTGCCTCCTCCCTGCCCCCGCCCCTCTCTGCCAGGGCGCCTCTGCCAACGGCTGGTTATTTATATCCCTGAGCAGCTGCTGACAGACAGCTGGGAGCTGGGAGGCGGCTGACAGGGACGAGCGAGGCAGAGATGACAGGGTTGTGGGTGGCGCTATCACTCTTAGCAGGACTGCTGGGCAGAGCCCCCTCCCCTTCACCCAGGGAAGTCAGACTCAGACAGGCAGACGGGCCATCTGGGAAGGGGCACCTCAAAGAGCAGGAAGCCAGGGCTGTGAACCCCGGGGACGGGGAGGCAGATGGGGTTGGAGGCAAGGACTTTGCCCTCGTTGACTTTTTCCAGAAGGGGTGGAAGCAGCTCTGGCTTAATTATCTGGGCACTTGCCCAGGGCATCTGCTGCTTACAAGCTGCATGACCTTGGGTAAGTCACAAACTCTGGGATTTGGGTTCCTCTGAGGAAAGTGAGATGGTTGAATGAGATGCTTGCTGAGTTCTCTTTCAACCACGTTGATGTAGAGGTTACAAACACAAACCCTAGAGTCTTTGCAACCCTGGCTCTGCCACTAGCTTGCTGTGTGACTTTGGACAATTTACTTAACTTCTCTGTGCTTCCATTTCCATCTCTGTAAAATGGTGGTTCTTCATAGCACCCACATCAAAAGGTTTTTGTAGAGATGAAATCGGTTAACGAATACATGTGATGGGCTTCAAGCAGTGTCTGGCCTGTAGTTGTCTAGGTTAAACGGAGCCTAAGGCTATGATTCTTTGCATGTGTCCTCTTGCTCTAAGAAGGTAACTGATTGTAGTAGAAATATTAAGAGTGAAGGATGGGGACCTTTATATGTATATTGCTACAGAAAGGTGGTTTTATGGGCTTATATACCTTGTGTCATCAAATGCGTGAGCTGCAAACTGGGAAATGTTTAGGCTATGCCTATATTTATTCTGAGCCTGAGTCCTGGTCTTCTGACTTCTGCTTCTACCTGTAATCTCTGGGGACTGTTGTTTGCTCAAAACCGCAAAAGGTCAAAAGGTTGTTGTACTCCTTTTCTGACTCCGTCTGTCTCTATCATTCTCCTTCTCTTTGCGTCTCCTGTCTTCTTGCTAACCCTTTGCTGTCCTTCTATTTTAAAAACTAATACCTGGTCTTGGAAAGAACAGAATCTCATGCATATAATTAAGTCCCTGGGCACAGCTGTGCTTACAGCACCAGCCTGGCCATCAGGGTGGGTTGGGGACTGAACAGAAATCTGGGTGGGAGCGACCTTGAAGCAGGGAGCATGTGATCCACCAGCTCTGAGCCCCACCACACGCTGACAGATGCACTGGGTTTGCAGCCACACCTCAGCTGTGCTGTCTGGGAGCAGTTGAGCTTGGTGTGGATGATGTCCGTTTCTGTCTTTTACTAATCTTGGCCTTTAGGAAAGGAGTATCCCCGTAACAGAGGAGCAGAGAGAGGAAGGCAACGGAAGCTAACAGGTTACCATGGAAACTGGCTGAACACAAACTCTTAGTTTCAGCTAATACTTGACTTGCGAGAATACGTCCATAGCCACAACTTAAATGAAACACACACACACACCCCTTTAAAAGAAGGATAAATGTTGACTCATTCCTCTCTAATCACAGCAATTAGGTTCTAACGTTGGAGTCCAGATGAGAGGTGAGGATGACACGAATCTGCTCTGTTTGGAAGAAGCCTCTTGCAATTCACTGTTTTCTTAGGAACCCAGAGCATTGGTTCCAACATCCTGACCTTGCCCAGAAGTCAAGCAGGGAGGATTATGAGTCCCCACAAGTCTCTTAATTCTTTGCTGTCGTGAAGGCCATATAGACCTAAGTTAAGATGTCTGGTTTGAAAGAGTCATTGGCCAATCCCACAACACTGGAGAAAAAAGGAAATGTCAAAAATGGTTGGACATTTATTAAACATTTCCTGATCACCCACTATGTGCCAAGTGCTAGAAATTTAAAATGGTAATAAAAATAAAAAATCTTGTCCCTGTCATCCAGAAGCTCATAGCCCAGGCAGCAGGAGGTATGATACAAATTATCTGTTACTAATAATAAGGGATCTACATTTGCAAATGCTTTTCATATATGCATGAATATTGCATTCAAGGTGACCCCATGATGTCATGCTTTCTTGAGCGGAGAAAGTGAGAATTGGGGCGAGAGAGACAGCGAGAGAGACAGAGAGAGAGAGAGAGAGAACTGATCTAAGACCATGTTTCCTAACACTCCTAGGCCTCCATATTTACACATGCCCCAGCCACAAGGCTGGCAGCATCTCTCCTACCCTGGGGTTACTGCCTTCCTAACTCACAGGCTACCTCCTTATGAAGGGGGTCAACCTCGCACTATGGAGCACTACCAGAAGCAACACAGTTGTTGTAAGATGCCCATTGGGAAGGCAGTTGGGGAAGGTGTCTTTCAAATGAGCCCACTGACTGTGCTTATCCTCCACACCCTCTTCCAGCAGTATCTCATTTAAGCAACAAGCAGCCCTCTAAACCCTATTTGGCATGCGAGTTACCTGGCTTCAGAGAGATTACAGGTGTACAAGGTCACACAGCTCATCTGGGAAAGAGCCTGGATGCCCTCCACATAGGGCTGTGAGTCTTCAGCGCTTTCCCTCACTAGTCCAGACACGCAGATCTGGGATGGAAACATTGGCTTGCCAGGAGGTGTCGGCCTTGAGCCAATTAGCTCTCAGTCTGTAAACCCTCTTTCCCGCCTCCTGACAGCGAGCCTCAATTCCGTACATTCTTTTTCCACTTCAAGGTTGGATTTCCGTCTCCTCTCCCCACGTTTGGAAAGTGTCCGTAATCACCAGAGAATCTAATTACCACTCCTTCTAAGTGAGTTCTCGGTCTCTGTTATGCAAATCTGGCTATAATTGTGTCAGGCAGGTTTTGTTGTCAGTTCCTCTTTCCTTTTCCCGCCTCTCCCCCCATCTCCTTTCAAATGGGAGTTGCAGGCTCCCCTCTTTTTATTGTAAAGGCCTCTAAGGTCCCCGGCTCCCTGAACCACAAATCGCCTGAATTACCCACTCGGGATCCCAGGAGCCACAACAGGCCCGCCTCAGGGCAAACAAAAGGAAAAACAAACAGCATTTAGTGGAATTTATTTTATTTCTTTGGAGATGCAAATCAGAAGGTTCCAGTGAGCTCTGGGAACTTCTGTGTGGGGCGGGAGGAAGTTGGCTCTGTGAACAGCAGCAGAGTGAGGCCCCGGTGCAGCTGGAAGGGCTGAGGGCATTCAGTGTGGGACTAGGGGTGGGAGGAGTGGGAAGCCCCACCAAACCCTAAACCACTGCATTTGTTATTTTGTCTTGTTGAAAGTTTCCAGGCCCCTTCTGAGTGGAGGCTGTTAGGATACTCTGGCCTGTTTTCCTCGCAGCCTTGGCGGCAGAGTGAGCGCTTCCAGGGTTTCTCAGGGAGCCCCTCACTTACTCCCTAGCCCTCGGAAAAATTCGGGACTGCCTTCCTTAGCTGCTGTCTCCTCCTGATCCTTAGCAGGCAGAGCAGGAGGTAGGGAGGCTCTGGTTTGAAAAGCAAACCCTTCTGTGCGTTCATTCATTCTCTCTCTCAACAAAACCTTAAATGCCTACTACGATACAGGCAATATTCTAGGTACACGGAATTAGACGTGAGCTTCCGATCTAGTGGATACATAAATAGATACAGCAGAGGAGATGGCAAAGAATGTTAAGAAGACAAACCAGGGCTGGGTGCAGTGGCTCATGCCTGTAATTCCAGCACTTTGGGAGGTCAAGGCGGGCGGATCACCTGAGGTAAGGAGTTCGAGACCAGCATGGCCAACATGGTGAAATCCTGTTTCTACTAAAAATACAAAAGTTAGGGCTGAGCGCGGTGGCTCATGCCTCTAATGTCAGCACTTTGGGAGGCCGAGGCGGGCAGATCACCAGGTCAGGAGATGGAGACCATCCTGGCTAACACGGGGAAACCCCATCTCTACTAAAAATACAAAAAATTAGCCGGGCAAGGTGGCGGGCTCCTGTAGTCGCAGCTACTCAGGAGTCTGAGGCAAGAGAATGGTGTTAACCTGGGAGGCGGAGCTTGCAGTGAGCCGAGATTGCGCCACTGCACTCCAGCCTGGGCAACACAGCGAGACTCTGTCTTAAAAAAAAAAGAAAAAAAAAGAAAGAAAAGAAAAAGACAAACCAGGATGAAGGGGATGTCAAGTGATGGAGATGGTGCAGTTTGGCAGAGCTCGCTGATAAAGGGACATTGGAGCAGAGCTCAGTAAAATGTAAGGCTGGAGGTCTAGGCCTGACTCCACCTGGCAAGCTAAGGTTTCTAACCCAGATGTCCTCCTGCTTGTCTGGGACCAGGGGGAATGTTGAAAAGCTACAAACCTGCTCTCTGGGAAAATAACTTCCCAGACAGAGGGACCCCAAGAGCACAGGCCCAGCTGAAACTGCCCAAGTGTTCAGGAACAGCCAAGATCTGTATGGCTGGAGTGAGGTGAATCGGGGTGAAGTGGGAGGAGAGATCAGAGCTCATGTAGGCCTTGGGAGTCATCTGCGGGCCTTGGATTTTGCTCTGAGGTCATTGGAGGGTTTTGAACAGAGGAGTGACTTGACCTGACATTTTATAAGGACAATTCTAATTGCTATTTGGCAGACTGTGTGGGGCAAAGCTGGAAACAGGGGACAAAGTTCAGGAGATTTGCAAACACGGTAGTCAGAGGGCCTAGGTGGTAGCAATGAAGGTGGTAAGAAGTCCTACAAGCCAACAGGTTGCCTGCTGAATTGTATGCATGATATGAGAGAAAGAAAGGATTCAAGAATGATGCTCCAGGTTTAGCCTTAGCAATTCCAGCTGCCATTTACTAAGATAGGAAATAATGGGGACGGGAGCAGCAGGTTGAGGGAGGGCATCAAACTTCTGCTTTGGAGATGTTAGGTTTGAGGTGCCTGTTAGGTATCCACACGGCGACACCAAGAAGGCAGTTGGAAACTGGAGTCTGGGGTCTGGAAGAAGAGGTCTGGGCTGGAGATGTAAATTTGCATACAGATGGTACTTAAAGTCGGGAGGTTGAGGCAGGAGAATCACTTGAAACCAGAAGGTGGAGGTTGCCGTGAGCCGAGATCGCGCCACTGCACTCCAGCCTGGGCAACAGGAGCAAAACTCCATCTCAAAAAACAAACAAACAAACAAACAAAAGATGGTACTTAAAGTAATGAGAATGGATAAGATTACCTGGAGAGTGAGTACTGGTAGAAACAGAGATGGTCTAAGACTGAGCCTTGGCACTTCACTCACTATCTAGAAGTTCTTTCCGGCAGATCTTGGTATAGGAGAGAAATTCATTTGGGTAAACTGAGGCCTGGGTTTTAAATATGCTAACTCCTCCCTACAAAATTCCCAGCCTTCAGGACCTCAGATCCTTGAGAGGTGAACTGAGACACCACAAGGCCATTACAGGAAAGGAAGACAGAGGACTATTTCATGTGTGACATGGACAAGTCACGTATTCCTCCCTAGGCCTCAGTGGTCTTTGTAAAAGCAGTGGTGAACACTTGGTGTCTAACGGACCTTCCAGCTTGCTTGCGTGCAATGAGTTTTAACTCCAGAAAGTCTGGTGCACTCAGCAATTGTGACTGGCCTTGACAGATGGTTGGGTTGCTGCCTCATTCCCCTCATCTGGCTCTCATTGTCTACCATACAAAGTTGATCCTCACTATTCATGGATTCTGTATTTGCAAATTCTCCTACTACCTATAATTTATAACTCCAAAACCGGTACTTGTGGTCTTTGCCAGTCATTCGTTGACATGCCCAGAGCTTCAAAAACTTTAGCCCGATGGGCTTGTTCTTAGCTAAGGTCAAAACCAGGCTCCATTCTGCCTTCTTGCTCCAGCTCTCACATTGTAAACAAGTGTCCTTTTCACAATCTATTTAGTGTCACGTTTTTCCCATTTTTATGCTTTTTATTGGTGATTTTGCTGTTTAAAATGGCCCCCAAAGCATAGTGCTGAAGCGCTGTCTAACGTTCCTGAGCAGGAAAAGGCTGGTATAGCCTCACAAAGAAAATACCTGTGTTAGACAAGCTTCATTCAGGCATGAGTTACAGCACGTCTGGTTGGCCATGAGTTCGATGTTAATGAATGAACAATATACAGTAAATAAAGTGTCTTTAAACAGAAACACACACAAAACAAGGCAGTGTATTGATTAGTTGATGAAAATGGTATGACCAGAGGCTCATAGGACCCTAACTCTGTGTTTCCCCTTGGAATAATGCTTCAGTATTTGTTAATTCAGTATTTACAGTGATTTATAGAATGTAGCCACTGCAATGTGTGAGAATTGACTATATTAACTTGTTTTTTCAACCCCAGTATGCACACACGTAAAGTAGTTTCAGAACTGCTAACCCATACCTCTGTGAGGAACAAATTTACTTACTGCAGTACAGTACTTGTGTATAGTTCTTTCTGTTTTTGTTGTGCAAGAAAAACCACGTTTAATACAGTTCTTGTCTTTAGTCTTATAGCATCCATTCAAAACTGTTTTCCAAAGTTACTTCTGTTAGTTATTTTCTTTTCCATCTCTTTCAATGTTAAGTATATGATTTATTTGTATTACGGTTTTATTTCTTAGTTTGCATTCCATTTTGGGTTCCCCCAACATTCGGGTTAATTTTTAAAAATTTCCAAACAGTAAAATTCACTTTTTATGGTATATGGTACAATAGGTCTTGACAAGCATAGAGTTATGAATTTACTACCACAATCATGATAGAGAACAATTCAATTACTCCAAAAATTCCCTTGTCCTGCCTCTCTATAGTCAGCTTCTCTCCCCACCACTAACCCCTGGCAACCACTGATCTATTTTTTGTCCCTATAGTTATGCCTTTTCCAGAATGTCATATAGAAGAAATCATGCAATATTCAACTTTTTGGGTCTGACTTCTGTCACTTAGCAAAACGCATTTAAGATTCCTCCATGTTGTTGTGTCAAGCAGTAGTTGATCGTTTTCATGACTGAGTAGTATTCCACTCTAGCACTGTTGGAGGCACCACAGTTTGTTTATCTATTTGCCAGTTAAAGAATATTTGGCTTATACCAGTTTTTGGTAATTATGAATAAAACTGCTATAACCATTTATATAGTGGGTTTTATATGAACATGAGTTTCCCTTTTTCTTGAGCGGGTGGGATTGTAGTCATATGGTAGGTGTTTATAAGAAATTGCCAACTTGTTTTCCAAAGGGAGCTGTACCATTGCATTCCCACAAGTAATGAATGAGAGTTCCAGATGCTCCACAGCCTCACCAGCACTTGGTATTGTCAGTTGTTTTTATTTATTTGCTATTCTAATAGGTTTGTAGTGGTATCTCAATGTAGTTTTAATTGAACACTTCTCTAATGACTATGATGTTAAACATATTTCCACATGCTTATTTTTCATTTCTATATCTCTTTGGAGAAGTGCTTATTCTAATCTTTTGTCCATTTTTTTTTTCTAGTGGTGTTTGTTTTCTTATTGTTGAGTTTTGAAGATTCCTTCCCCTTCCTTCCTTCCTTCCTTCCTTCCTTCCTTCCTTCCTTCCTTCCTTCCTTCCTTCCTTTCTTCTTTCCTTCCTTCCTTCCTTCTCTCTCCCTCTTTCTCTCTCTCTTTCTCTCTTCAGAAAGAGTCTCACTCTGTTGCCTAGGCTGGCATGCAGTGGTGATCACGTCTCGTTGCAGCCTTGAATTCTTGGGCTCAAGGGATCCTTCCGCCTTAGCCTCCCAAGTAGCTGAAGCTACAGGTGTGTGCCACTATGCCTGGCTAATTTTTATTTTTGTAGAGATGGGAGGTCTCACTATGTTGTCCAGGCTGGTTTCGAACTCCTGGAGTCAAGGGATTCTCCTGCTTCAGCCTCCCAAAATGCTGGGATTACAGGTATGGGCCACCACACCTGGCTGAGGTTTCTTTAGATATTTGTAATTATTTAGTGATTTGTAAATATTTTCTCCCCATCTGTGGCATATTTTTTTATTCTCTTAACAGCATCATTTGCAGAACAAATTTTAAATTTTGATAATATCTAATTTATCTTTTTTCTTTTATGAATCATGCTTTTGGTATTTTATCTAAAAACTCCGACTAACTAAGGTCTCAAAGATTTTCTCTTATGCTTTCTTCTAGAAGTTTTTTAGTTTTACATTTTACATATGATCCATATGTAAACTGATGCATTTATTTATTTATTTATTTAGAGACAGAGTCTCACTCTGTTGCACATGCTGGAGTGCAGTGGTATGATCTCGGCTCACTGGAACCTCCGCCTCCTGGGTTCAAAAGATTCTTCTGCCTCAGTCTCCCGAGTAGCTAGGATTATAGGTGCGCACCACCACCCCACTGGCTAGTTTTCTTGTATTTTTAGTAGAGACGAGGTTTCACCATGTTGGCCAGGCTGGTCTCAAACTCCTGGGCTCAAATGATCTGCTCACCTCAGCCTCTCGAAGTGCTGGGATTACAGGTGTGAGCCACCACACCTGTATAAACTCATGCATTTAAAATTAATTTTGAATTAATTTTATAATAACTTTGAGAGGTTTAGATTCAGAGTCATTTTTTTGCCTATATTTGTCCAACTGTTCCAGCACCATTGTTGAAAAGACTTACCTTTAAGTGGTCTTTTTGCATCAGTTAAGAAAACAGATTGAGTTCCACAAGGAATTGAAATGGTAGAAACCTAAAAAAAAAGCATATGGAAGGTGAGGGGATCAGAGAGATGGTCCATGTACCAAATAATTCACCAGCTGTGATAATTTACGAAATGAGAGGTGGTCAAGAGGACCTAAATCACCTAGGACATTACAGAAATCGAGGTGAGGCTTTGTACCTACTGCTCACAAGTCATTAAATGAAGAGAGAGTTGTTGAGCCAAACTTACGCAGATCTTCAGTGGAAGAATGGGCCTCCCTGACGTTCCCATGCCTGCGGCAGTGAGGTTCATGACGTCCCAGGGCTCTGGCTCCTTGGAGTGGTGGGGTGAGGTGGATGCTGCAGCCTGGGCTGGAAGCCAGAGTGACTCATCAGCCCAGGGTGAGCATCTCGGGGGGATGTTGTTTTGTTTGCTCTCGCAATGAACCCCATTACAATAATAGCACCAAGGTGTCCTGGTGCTTTGACTGTTCTCTCCCTGGGCTCCTAATGGAGATTGACAGAATCTAGAGTCCAGGGTAATTCTATTGTCAGTTTCAGCAGCCTCCTGCACCTCATTAGACAAAAGCAGAGAGAAATGAGAAAAGAAGGAATGTCAGCCTCAGAACAGAGGGGGCCTGCTAGAGTAAGCAGCTTTCAGGAGATGACAAGGTAGTGAGGAAATTATCTGGGCTTTCCAACTGGCCCCTGTAGGCTCTAGGTGGGAAATTGGGACGTCTGTGTCACAGCTCTGCAGAGCAGAGCCAGCATGAATGGTTCAGTTTCAACAGCAGTCCCTTTTCTTTAAGGGACAGAATGAGGGGAGTGTAAGATGACATCTTTTGTGTTGTCAGTCTTTGTGTTAGAGACTCCTCCTGGTGGTGGGGCCTAGCAGGGCAGGTGTTTCTGGGTGGCTTGGGTTTGAGTGGCAAGTGGATGGTGTCAGGGGTCAAAGCCTTATTAGATTTATCTAGACCTTTAGGATTTCACTCAGGATACTGTATCCAATGTATAGGGAGAGAGAAACCTAGGCCTACAGGAAAGCCAGAATCCTTCATTGTCCCACACTATATCTTGTTTCCCAGCCTTGGCCAGAAGCACACAAAGATTTACATAGATAAACACGTAGCATACTCACCTTAGTGTGTTCAGGCTGCTATAGCAAAAATACCTTAGATTGGGTAATTTATAAACAACAGACATATCTTTCTTATGGTTCCAGAGGCTGGAAAGTCTAAGACGAAGGCACAGGCAGGTTTGATATCAGGTGAGGACCACCCTCTGCTTCCAAGATGACAGCTTCTTGCTCACGTGTTGGAAGGGGCAAGGTTGCTCCTTTCAATCGTTTTTATAAGGGCATCAATCTCATTCGGGAGGGCACAGCCCTCATGACTTAATTACTTCCCCAAAAGTCCCACCCCTTAATACATGACATTGGGTGGTGGGTTCCAACATGGATTTTGGAGGGAAACCAACATTCAGACCAGAGCAACACCCAACACTTATACGTACAAGCTCATGTACAAATACACACAACACTAATGCTTCTATTCATACTTTTTTTTTGTTTTTTTGTTTTTTGAGACAAGGTCTCACTCTTTCACTGAGGCTGGACTGTGGTGGCTTGATCACGTCTCACTGCAGCCTCAAACCTTGGGCTCAAGCAATCCTCCCACCTCAGCCTCCCAAGTAGCTGGGGGCTATAGGCATATGCCACCACATAGCTAATTTTTAAAAATTTATTTAGAGACAGGGTCTTGCTATGTTGCCCATGGTGGACCCAAACTCTTGGTCTCAAGCGATCCTCCCATCTCAGCCTCCCCAAGTGCTGGGATTATGGGCATGAGCCACTGACCCTGGTCCTCATAGGTAATTTTAAGTACACAGATCACTAGACCAGACGTGTGCCAGTTACACATACAAACAACACATACAGGTCCATGCTGAAGGCATTTGGCTACAGAGTTTTTGTGGCTTATGACATCAGCCCCTTTTGCTTTCTATTTACATCTTGGATATACACCGCTCACACACACATTCACACCCACCCACCATTCTCACAACGCACAGCACGTACTCAAACACCCAAGCCACAAACATGTTCACATATACACAGTCTGCAGTCACATTTGCCAAACATACATGCCTCTTCTATTTCCACCACGTGTGAAAGCTCTTGACCAGTTGTGGTCATTCGGATGCCTGCCCATCCTGTGTGCGTACACCTATGTATGCCTCTCCTGCACACTTGCAACAGGCCAAGCCAGTGTCTGCACAGACTAGCAGAGCAGAATGTTTTCCATCTTTTTCCTGTCGTTGACATGCAACACCTGTCCTGTCTTTAGTTTTTTGCACTCTGGCTTCGACTGAATTGAATGCCAGTCTGCCTGGCACAGAGCCCAGTGCAGCAGCCTAGAAGCAATTGTCCTGTGGGCATAAGCATCCAAGAGCCCAGAATGGGTGCATGCCAACTCTGGAAGCACCACCAAGGAAAGAGGCCTCTGCAGGCGACCCCCTACCCCTCATCAGTGCTCTGGAGGGCCATGGGATGAGTCAGCACATGGCAACCTCTTTTCATCCCTGCCTTTCTTCTCCTCAAAATTCTGGTCATTTGGGTGTTCAAGGCCTTTGCCAGACAGAACGAGTGAGGCTTGAAAGAGATACTAGCTTGGAAAATCCACCATCAGAGTCTGGGCCATTGAATTTTCCATTAGCCTTTGCTTGTACATTGCTGTAGCCTCATATCTAGAACAAGTCTGGAACAGTAAACCTTAACTGAATAAATATAAGTGTATGTTAGCCTATGAAATAGGACTAAATCTGTTTTGTCTCTCAGGACTATTTATAAATCATAAGGAGCAATGCAAATACCTTATGAGGAATTTTTGCTGTTATTGTGATCAATACCAGGTAGGTAAATCATTTCCTTCCCCACTTCCCACGTTTCTGTCCTTACCTACTCCCAGCACCTTGAACTAGCTGTCACTGAGATAATGATACTAGTTACCATTATCGAGCACCTGTTCTGCTCCAGGTACTATACTAAGCACTTTACAAATATCTCATTCTATCCTCACAACATCCTTGTTAAGTAAATATTACTGTCTGTATTTTATAGTCTGGGAATTTGAGGTTTGGAGGGGCTGAGTAGCTTGCCCAAAGTCACACAGCTAATAGGCAGCAGAGACAGGATTTGAACTCAGGTCTTTGCTTCTCAAACTCATGTAATCCTCACTCCACCAAGCTTACATTTAACATCGTCAGCCATATATCTGTTGTTTAAGCCTAAACCCCCTTTTCCATCTATGTCCATCTCAATTTTAAACTGTAAACCAGGCTATAAATCACAGGAATCATGTTTATTGAATTCATTTCATAGTGTTCAGTATACTTCCAGGAAGTAAGCTATATGTAGGCTTCTTTTTTTTTTTTTTTTTTAAATAATGGTTCCATGAATTTCACATTGTGTCTGAAGCTAAGAGACTTAAGTTCTAGCTTTTTTTCTTAGAAAAGAGCAAACTAGGCCGGGCGCGGTGGCTCAAACCTGTAATCCCAGCACTTTGGGAGGCCGAGACGGGCAGATCACGAGGTCAGGAGATCGAGACCATCCTGGCTAACACGGTGAAACCCCATCTCTACTAAAAAATACAAAAAACTAGCCGGGTGAGGTGGCGGGCGCCTGTGGTCCCAGTTACTCGGGAGGCTGAGGCAGGAGAATGGCGTAAATCTGGGAGGCGGAGCTTGCAGTGAGCTGAGATCCCGCCACTGCACTCCAGCCTCGGCGGCAGAGCGAGACTCCGTCACAAAAAAAAAGAAAAGAAAAGAACAAACTATAAAGAGACGCAGTCTGAAGGGAAAACAAACTGTTTTTCACTACAGCATACTTCCGTGACCAGATGCATGGAGGCTCTTCCCCACACACCAAGAAATTCTCCAGCAGACACCAACTGGGTGTCCTATAATTCAGTTCCGTTCTCACACCGTCTACTTGCAGTGAGAGTCGGATCCCACAGCTCATGGCTCAGTCCTACAAGACTGCCCCCAGTTCAAGTGCCAGTTGCAAGACTAAGGTTGTGACCTGTGCTTTTGACCAACCAGCTATAAGTTGGGGTTTCCATGACTCCCTCCTTGGTTTCAATGAGTTTGCTAGAGCAGCTCACAGAATACTTACTTTACATTTACCAGTTTCTTTTAAAGGATATGATAAAGGATACAGATGAGCAGCCAGATGGAAGAGATGCATAGGGCAAGGCATGTGGGAAGGGGCGCAGAGCTGCCATGTGCCTTCCGGAAGATCCACCCTCCAGGCACCTCCATAGGTTCAGCTGTCTGGAGCCTCCTGAACCAAGTTTTCTTTGTGTTTTTATGGAAGCTTTATGACATAGGCCTGACTGATTACATCATCGGCCATAAGGGATCAACACAACCTTCAGCCCCTCCTTTCCAGAGGTTCTAATCATACTGTGGTCTTTCTGGTGACCAGCCCCATTCTGAAGCCATCTTGGGGCTCCCAGCCACCAGTTTCCTCTTAGCATCCAAAAGACACTCTTTTGTCAGAGATTGCAAGGGTTTTAGGAGCTGTATGCCAGGACCAGGGACAGAGACCAGATCTGTATTTCTTATTGCATCAGGATAAAACACCTAGGTTTGAATCCAACACCATCACCTATTAGCAATGTAAATTTGCTCTTGTCATATTCTCTTTCTGGACTCAGTTTAAACGTTTGTAAAATGAAGTTCTGGATATGATGACCTCTTGGGTTCCTTCCAAACATGACTTTTCAACAGTCTGCTATTTTACATGCTACCAAATGGGAGTGGAGCTCTAAAACCATTTCATGCGCTCACAGAGTGGGCCACTCTCACAATGCCATCTCCTGTCCCCTTGCGTGCACTGTCTCTGGTGGTCTACTCCTGAGAAAGTACACAAAGTCAGGATGCAAAGTCCTCTCATTGGAGAACGAAGGCACCCTTCATTCTGGTGTTGGTTGTGCAGAGCTTCCCAGAGCTGTTGTCAGTCACCTCACCCCAGTGCCAAACACTTGATGTGTTGAATACTCCCACGCTCTTAATAAGCTTGTGTTAGGAATAAAACATAGTCCAGGGAGATGATTGAAGGGCTGGGAGAAGAGGGCTGTGGAGGGACGGGACCAGCTGAGGATGTGGGTGGTCAGATGCTCCTAGATTAACAAAGCCTCCAGATGCCTGTTGACAGAAGGGAGGGAGACAGGTTCTCACTGATAGGAAGACAGCAGCAATGCAGGTCCGACTCATGCGTCCATTTCCTGTCATCAGCAGGTGCTTGGTAAGACAGTGTCACTGTTCTGGAAAGAGCTAGTCTGGGAGAAGGAGTCAGGATACTAGACCTGGCTGTGAGGCACTGGATGACTCCACGCGAATCATTCACCACCACCCAACCCCCGACCCTCCGGAACCTTGGTGTTCCCGTCTTTATGCAACTAGGTTCTTTGACACCTCATTAATCTGGAGGTGGAACCAAAGAACGCACACCATAGAAATGGCTACGTCAAAGCCTTAGTCCCCAAATACATCTCTTCTGGTTCAAAAGCTTCTTGGAACAGAAGCAGGCCTGACCCTCCTCCTCTTCTGCACCCCATGATGTCCACCCCCTGCTCTCTGTCATTCTCCACTCTCTACTTGCCTTCTGTCTCCCTTGTGAATCTCTTGTAAATGGAAGTCCTGGTCCCAGCAGCGTGCTGGTAAATGTTTAACAAACAGCTTTGAAACTGGGGGGAATGCCTGGTTTGTAGAGCTTGCCTACTGCCAATTGTAAATACTCCTGCCATGACTAATTTCAAGATACCAAATATGACATCATTGAATGCAGAGCCAGGAAAAGAGTCACAGTAGCACACTAATGTGTAGCATTTTCACCATACACATGAAACAGGTGTAAATGACCTCAAGAACACTGATAATAAAAGATAGTCAAAGAATTAGGAATTGATAACATGAGTATTTATTGCCTTTGCTTCTAATACCATTCATTAAATTATAACTTTATGTAATTTACATTTCAATAATGGTGTGTTTAACAACTGGCTTATTAAATTCCTGAAAAATGCCTGGTCCTCCCCTTTAGATCTTTCCAGATGAGTCTGTACATCCCCAAATTTGCAGGAGTACATGGCTGAGGCCCTTGCTGTGGGAAGCCTCTCAGGGAAAATAGGAGCATTTATTTCTGCATGCCATTTGTCTCCCTTTCTTAACTTTAGTTTCTCTTTCTGTTATATAAGACCTTCCGTCTAGATTCTCCTGCCTTTGTAAGGATGGTATTGAGAGAAATGAAATCAGGGCAGTAGTAACACCTTGCGTCTTATGGAATCTTCCAGTTTACTAAACCCAAATCTCATTACTTCTCACAGCAATTCTGTGAAGTGAGGTATGTGGAGCAGTGAGTTGCAGATGAACTATTTCACACCAGGTTGGCAAACTGTTTCTGTAAAGGGGTAGAGACTGGGTGCCGTAGCTCACACCTGTAATCCCAGCACTTTGGGAGGCTGAAGCAGGAGGATCGCTTGAGCACAGGAGTTCGAGACCAGCCTGGACAATGTGGCAAAACTCCAGCTCTACAAAAAATACAAAAATTAGCCAGGCATGGTGGTGCACTCCTGTGGTCCTAGCTACTTGGGAGGCTGAGGTGGGAGGATGGTTTGAGCCCAGGAGGTCGAGGTTGCAGTGAGCCAAGATTGCATCACTGTACCCCGGCCTGGGCAACAGAGTGAGATCTTGTCTCAAAAAACAGTTAAAATAAAATAAATAAACAAATAAAGGCATACAGACTAAATACTTTAGGCTTTATAGGCCATAAGGTCTCTGTTGCAACTACCTGGTTATTGCTGAGTGAGAGCTGCCACAGACAATATGTAAACAAATGAGTTTGGCCATTTTCCAATAAACTTTATTTATGGACTCTGAAATTGGAATTATATATAATTTTACATCTCACAAAATGTTATTCTTCTCTTGATTTTTTCCAACCATTGAAAAATATTTTTTGAAAACCCATTAACTCACAGACCATACAAAAACAAGCCCTAGGCGCCTTTCTCCCTTGGGCTGTGTGTGGGGGGTTGGCGGGGGGGCGGTCCCTGTTCTTCTCAGCTAAGGCTGGAGGCCAAAATCAGCCCTTGAGGACTGTCATCAGAACTGCCTTGTTTTCCTGCCTCAGACAAGCCTGCCTCAAACAAAAACAAGCCGTAGGCAGAATTTGGCCTATAGGCAACAAAAGAGGAAATTAAGCTTCAAAGAGAACAATGACTTGTTCAAGTTCATCTAGATCGGCAGAGTTGGTCCTGGCATGGTTCCAGGTCCCAACTTTCCACTAAACCCACCTGCCACAAAAGGTGCCCTTCCTGCTCCTCAACACACCTTCTGGGACCTGCAGGTGAATTCTCCACTGGGGGCCTTCTATAGCCCGCTAAGTGCTTTTGGACCACTTTCTCTTACTGCTCATTTCTGTCTCTTTAAGTGTGGTGAGCCTTCCCATGCATCAAAGTAAAAAGCGAAAGACGTTTGGACATGTATAGTCAGGCAATTTGCTCCCCCTCCATTAAAGCAGAAAATAAAGAGCTCACTGTCTTTACGACTGTTGATTTTATGATTCTGTCCTATTTTCTCACAGGTATCCTAAATTTCCACCAAGCAGGGAATGCCTGTTTGTGATTCTGTTTCTTCAAATGTCTACTCCAGCAATCTTCCTGCAGGACACTTGGGAAAGAATTCAGTGACTAATGATTAAGCTCCCCTCCAGCCTGGCATTGTATAACAAGAAATGGGTGTGACCCACCTGTGTGATTTATTTCCCCTCAATATGTTATTACGAAAAATGCAAAAATTCAGAAGAGTTTAAAGAATTGCACAGTGAACACCCATATGCCCACAATCTAGATTCTATAACTAACATTTTGCTATATTTGCTTTACCCCAAATCTGTTCATCTATCCATCCACGTCTTTTCTTCTGTTGTTGACACATTTCGAAGTTGCAGACATTGGTACGCTTTAACCTCTAAATACTTCAGTATCATATTGTTAATTGGAGTTCAATATTTGTTTATGCTTCTTCTTATTTATTTTTTGACCTGGTGGAAACGTGAAAGACTCTGGAGGCTGCCTCCAGAATATAGATCCCCACCCACTCCACTGATCCCTGAAGACTTTACTTGGGCATTTCTTTCCTTATAGCCTTTCCAAGGCTTTGGCAATCAATGCAAATACCCTTGGTAGAGATCACTCATTAAGTCCACTCAGTGGACGCTGGAATAGCGGCAACAGCCTTCAGTCAGGCCTGGGTTTGAATCCCTTTCCACTCTGTCACTCACAGTTGGGTGCCCTTAGGCAAGTTTTGTTTTTTTAAAAATTTCTCCAAGCCTCTTTGCATGTAAAATGTGGCTAATAATAACTATCTTGTGATAGTAATAGTGAGGACTGCAAATTCAGAACTACCTGTAAATGGTAGTGTGGTAGGATAATGAGCTAGAGATAGTGACCGTGTCCATTTTCCTGACTGTGGGCTTGACACAAAAGAATGAGAGCTACTTCCAACTTCACCCCAACTCCATTCAGGGAAGACCATCCTAGCTGCGTGCTGGACTTAGGCTCTTCTCACGCAGGTGGAGTTAACGGCTTCTCTGTGCTTCCACTGTAATTTAAAAAGACAAAACAAAACAAAGCCCTCCTTACCCGTGCTGAGGAAGGTTTGGCTCCACAAGAGAGGGGAGGGAGGTTGCTGCTTGACAGGAACTGGGGAGTGGGTTGAACCGTGGGGCAGAATGTAGGGGAGTGAGTGAAGAGGCGGGGTGTGTGAAGGTGAACACCTGCGCTCCATGCCCACACAGCCACCCAAGAGACACAACAGAGCCTCTTCTGGGGTCTGGGGGATGATGGCCAAGTTAGCATGGAGGGGAATAGATTGTGAACAGCCTGACCTCCTTGAAGGCACCCAATAGGTTCAGACAATGAGCAGAAGCCTTTCTCCAAGCTCTGCAAATTGAGTGACCACCCTGTTAAAGAAAAAAATTGGCCAGGCGCAGTGGCTCACGCCAGCACTTTGGGAGACCGAGGTGGGTGGATCACGAGGTCAGGCGATTAAGACCATCTTGGCTAACACGGTGAAACCCCGTCTCTACTAAAAATACAAAAAATTAGCCAGGCGTGGTGGCTGGCACCTGTATTCCCAGCTACTCAGGAGGCTGAGGCAGGAGAATGGTTGAACCTGGGAGGCGGAGCTTGCAGTGAACCGAGAGTGAGCCACTTCACTCCAGCCTGGGCAACAGAGTGAGACTCCAACTAAAAAAAAAAAGAAAAGAAAAGAAAAGAATTATCCAAACACGTGTTAAAGATGGCAAGGCAGACTTTATTCAAGGGAGGCCATGGCAGTAGGTGTAGGGGCCACTGCGAAGGCGTCTTGTGGTGGGGGAGAGAGATCAGGCTCAGTTTCAACTCCAACAAGGGCAAGTGGAGATTTGTAATCAACCAATAGTCGGGGCTGGGGACAGAGGATGGAAAATTACTACAAAGAAACATCAAGGGTAAGGGGTTTCTGGCTAAACTGACTTGACAGGATCATTGCCAAATGAAGGCAGAAGTGATAAAATATTGAGGGTAGTCAGATAACAAGAGTGGGAAAATTTCACTAACCTGACTTAGCAGGATTCTTGCTCAAACTGGATTCTGAAAGGACATGGGGAAGCCCAAGGTCAGACCTCATCAAGCAGAAGACTCAGAGGCGCCTGACTAAGGTTTCAGTGCGAAGAGAGATTCTGTCATTCCAAACACTCAAACCACCTTAGGGAGCACGTTGGAGCATCCTACCAGCTGGGTAGGTGGGATCTCAGAGTCATATCTCATTTGGAAAATTAACAATCCATCTCTGCAGCATTCAGTCTTTCTTTTTTCTTCCAAAAAGTCTGTGTCTTGACAGGTGTGCCAATGGGCAATTGTCACACGGTAGGAAGGAGGCAAGGACTCTAGACATTCTTCTACCAGCAGGTTTCAGAGACAGACCTGAGTTCCCAGAGAGGAGAGGTATGGCTCAGAGTGCCCACCACCCCTCTGTGGGGAGGAAGAGAGCCCCAGAATGAAGCCAAATGGAGAGGGGAGAGCAAGCCAGGAAACCAGCATCTGGAATCCCTTCACCTTCCAGCCAAGCCAAAGACAGCTTCTCCTGTTCCCACTCCTCTCCCAATCTGCTATTTCCTGTAGCCTGTCTGCTGGAGAGTAAAAAGACAAATGGAGCGTGAAAAAAAATTCTGCAAAAATAATTACAGGTTACAACAAATCAATTGGAAGTGTGTAAATAGCCTCAGGCAGGTAGCCGAGTCAGGGTTCTGCAGCTTAACACCGGCCCTCCCATAGCAGCTCCAGAGTGAGTCCCAGTGACGTGAGATTGCAAAGAAGCCCTGGATGTGATGTCGGAGGATCTGGATGTGAGTCCCAACCCTGTCCTAACCGACTGTGTGAATCTGGGCAAACGCCTCCACTCTTCCTAGCTTCGTTTCATCACCTATAAAGCCGAGATTTTGATTGGTACCTACTCAGTATATCTCATGGGCGGTTGAAAGTCAAAGGAGGTAACAGATGCAAAAGCGCTTTGGAAACTGTATAGTGCCAGACAAATGGAGCATCTTTTTACCTTCTGAGTATCTTTGGAATCCATCCTCCTCTCTCCATCTCTCTCACCAGCTCCAGCCCTGTCTCACCTGGGTGGGCGCAATGGCCCCCTGCTGGCTGGCCTGTATTCACTCTAATCTCTCCAGTTGGCTTGCAGCCAGCACAATCTTCTAAAAGCAGAACAAAGTCTGATCACGTACCTTGGGTTGTCTAATCCCTGAGAACTGGAGGGAAAAGTGGAATTGAGGGCTGAGGGTTAAAGGTAATTTGGATTAAGAGAAAGGGATAGAGCTGCAAAGAGGGGTGGGAACAAGGTTACACCAATTCACCAAGTATTCATGGGGGGTGCTGTGCTTGGTATTGTGAGGGGGTGTGAGTCTATTATAGTCTCCTGTCCTTGTGTTGCTCAACAATTCTGTGGGAAGACAGAGTTTGCAAAGAGAAAACTGTCGTTCCAAAGACCACCAGCCTGGCTAGATGTAGAAGGGAGAGCTTTATTGGCATTACCGGTTTGCAAGCCGGAAAGAGAAAGTCTCCAGTGTGGACTGAAGGTGCTGTCTCTTCAAAGAGGAGGAAGACAAGTTGGGTTTTGTGCCTAACAGTGCTGGTATCATACATATTCAGCAGGTTTGGCGGGGAAGCTATACGTATTCACGAAGGGAGATGACACATGCGCAATGGGTAAACAGATGTGTTACAGACATCCCGTGTTCACTTTGGGGCAGGGTGTTAGCATTAAAATTTGGCTCTTTACATCAAAAGGTGAACTATAAGACACAAAGACAGTCTGTGCGCAGCTTTTATAAGCTGCCAAAGCCGGCTTAAAGTCTGTAATTGCTTATCAGCAAAGAAGGCCAGCCCTCTGTCCAACCAGAGTTATAGTGGTCTGGGTTTTAAATCAACCTGCTAGCTCCTGTTGTTAGGGAATTTAGCAATGGCATGGTTTTTCTTATAGTTGTAGGAATTTAGAAATTTGCCATGCCAGCCAGGCCTTGAACCCTCCACCTGTAGGTAACTTTGTTTCCTTAAACTTAGGGTCTGTCTTAGCTGATATAGTGGTGTATATTTTGGCCTCTTGGATCACAAAACAAATAGAGTGAAAGTAATTGCAAAACCGTGTGCTTCTAATTGTAAAATACTTTTGTCTGTTGCAGAAGCTCAAGGAAGCTCATGGTGAAGCCCCGATTTGAAACAGGACCTTGAAGAGCAAGGTGACTACAACACGGAGGGAAGGATGGGCTTCGGATCAGGGGACCGGCTTGGGCTAAGATGTAGGGGCAGGGGGCACGAGTGTGGGGAATATGTGGTGGAGAGAAGGTGCCAGCATGAGAGGGAGCTGGCTGGACTCTGCTGGATTGCTGGCTGGGTGGTAGAGTCAGGTGAGGCAGGACTTCAAAGTTTAGCCTGAGGCAATGAGATCTAATTTCGGCTAAATGTAGATCATCTGATGAATTATTGATTTGCTTCAATGGACAATTTCATAGCTCAGAAGTGGAAGAAGCAAGGAAGAAATGCACCACCTTGGACTTAACTCTGACCAGCCCCAGGGAATGCTTGTTGGCAATGGAGTGACCAGGGAGGGTCCGTAGAGGAAGTGACTGTGTCAGCCTGGAGTGGGTCACAGCAGGTGATGGCACCTTGGATATGGCAGGCGCTAGTGCTAAGCTTGAGGAAAAGGCATTGGAAAAGGCCTGCCTGGGAAAACTGAGAGGTCAGTCCCCTGGCCGGAGACTTAGGAATGACACAGGGAGGTTCCCAGAAAGAAGAAGGAGGCTCTGAAAATGGAAATCTGCCATGCAGTCACAAATCATTTCAAAGAGAGAAAGGCACTCCCTCTTCCCTACTTGTCTCTCTCTCTCTCTCTCTCTCTCTCTCTCACATACACACACACACACACACACACACGCTCTCTGCTCCTCGTGTCTGTCATTAGGCATTCAGGCAGTTAATTCTCCCAGACACAGCACTGAGAGTGCCAGGAGTCTTGTAGAGTTGAAAATGGGTGTTGCAAGGCTCATTACAGAATCCCAGAGAAAGAGGATAAGGGATTTCCCCTCCCTCAGCCTCTGAAGGAGTCCCTGCACCTCCATTTCTACCCACCCTGAAGGCCCCGTCCCTCACCCAGCCCGCAGCCCCTGGCTACCCGCCCTCCTCTGACTCTGCTCCAGGTCCATGGTCATGCCCACCCCAACTGGGTCCTATTTCATGTTCCTAATATGAGAAAGATCCTGAACCCCATACCCTTTGGAGTAAAGAGGGCAGAGGGGCAAGGTGGCAGGGAAACAGCCTAGAGAGAATCCCAAACTGACCACACCACCTCCCTTTCCCATCAGCTCTAGGCCAGTGTGGCTCACAAGGAAGCTGGGTGGCGTTTCTCCTCCCCTCCCACCATTGTGAAGTATCTTCTTGCTGCTAGAGTGCAGCACCTGGTACAGAGCGTACATTTCAGTGCTAAGTGAATGAGTGAATGTTCGAAGTGCTTATTGAACACCCATCCTGTGCCAGGCATTATCCCACGCCCGAAACGTCTTAGTAAACCAAAGTCATAAGAACTCCTGCACGAGTCACGTCCACATACTACTGAGGGTGAAGGCCAATGAGCCATGCACACGATAAACCAGTGCGTTAGATTCTATGCTGGGAAGTGTTAAGTGCTTGGGGAAAAAATAGAGCAGACTAAGGGGGATGGGGGAAAGAGGGTGTTGCAACTTTAAATAGGGTGGTCAGAGCAGGTGTCATTGAGGAGGTGACATTTAAGCAAAACCTTGAAGAGATGAAGAAGCACTGCAGGGAGTGTGAAGAATAGGAGTGAGGACCCTGAGGCGGGAGGAAGCGTGGCAGGTTGGAGACACAGTGTGGAAATGGTGTGACTGGAGCAGGGACAGCGAGGGAGCTGGGATCAGAGAGGAGCAGGAGTGAGTGAGCAGGTCAAGCTGACTTCCTCAGAGGTCTTCCTTGACCACACTTGATAAGGCGGCCCCCTCGCCCAGCATTCTCCATCCCATTACCCGCTTTGTTTTCCTCATTACACCCGCACCACCATCTGGTGTGTTCTGTTCTGTTCACACTGCCTGCCTCCCTAAGGAACAATGTAAGGTTCGTGAAGGCAGGGACTTTACCCATTTGTTACCTGCTCTATCTAATGTCAGAATGGCTGGTGAGGGTGAAGAGGACAGGATGCCTTCCACACCAGAGGCTGATGAGGAGCTGCAGCTCCTCATTCCTTGACTGGAGGAAACCCTTGCTGACCCAGGCTGATTACTATCATCATGAAGGGAAATCTATAGTGGTAAGCCACAGGGCTCTTTCATTGGCCTTGGCTGGTTGAGAGCAGGGGTGAGCTGTACAGGCAGAGTCTTCTGTGAGGGTTGTCCCTGGATCTTCCTCACAGGCAGGCAGATGTTTTGCTTTCATTTGTTCAACAAACATTTGTTGGGCACCTACTATATGCCATGCACTGAGCTTACCAACTTAGGTTAGGTGGAGGAGGGAGGGACAGTTGGGATGATGCCACCCTAGCCCTATCCAGGCGCCCCCAGGTCCCAAGCTTCATTGGGCACATGAGTAGCATATGCCAGGTGCATGCCAGGCCTTGGGAATGCAAAGATGAACAGCACAGTGCCTGCACTCAATCAAGTTGCTGTCATTATAGTAGTAGATGTGAGAGACATGTAAACAAATGTCTGCAAATCCACTATGATAGGTACAGTGGCAGTGTATCCAGGTGACAAGGGGAAGGGGCAGAAAATGTCTCAGAGGAGTGATGCTTGAGTTGAACTCAAAGTGGAGTGATATGTCACCTTGTGATCTGGTTTGAAGTACCCCAAACCCTGTTCTTGTTGAGCCTGAAATGAGAAGTTCAATTGTATGGATTAGGTATCAGCCTCTTCCTTTGTGCTGAAAATAATTGGTGTTCCCAAGAAAGTAACTAACGTAGCACACAGTTCTGAGATCGCCTTCTTATATGTGAAGAAACCAGGTGCCATGTGAAGGGGGTTGATGGAGAGAAAGGAGTAAGTGGGGTTCCCTCCTCTCCTAGTTCTCTGTCCCCTCTCCACTTTTAGTGGTCTCTATTTTTAGGTGCCAAGGCTGTCTAGGATTCTCTCTGATCCTAGAGGGAGGAATTGATAAACACATTAGTAAACACATTTACCCTAACAGGCTAATGATCTGGGCTCTCCTCACTGCTATGCTTTCTTCTCTCCTGCATCTCCCGGGGGCAATTAAAAGTTCCATCTCTACAAGCATGATGAGGCTTCTTGAACCCTCTCCTCACTTCCTGCCTCTGAGCCCAGCCCCTACCTGCCATGTCCTGGCCTTGTAGATAGGACCTGATGAATACAAGATTTCTTGATTTTAGCAGGAATTGGACAAAGGCTCCCATGGCTATGCTGTGGACAAAGTAGAAGAATAAGGCAGAGGATAGTATATCAGATGGAGAACTGATTGGTTTAATAGACAGAAAGAGCATTGGTAATTGTCATCCTGAAATATCATCAGTATTTTAATCAGTGGCTTGAATAAAGACTAAATGACACAAAGCTTAGAGGAAAAGATAATACAAAGATCAACAAAATCAGATATCTAAAGACTGGATGAGGAGAGACAAATCAGATTATCGGCTGGATGACTCTGGAGACTCTCTCTAGCTAATCCAGCAAAATATTGGCCCTATAGGATGGCTTCAAGAACTCAGGTTGGAGCCAATGCCAATATGCAAACTCCTCACTCGATTTTACTGGGGGGACAAGCTATTTCTCATGCTGGCAAGGTTGTAAGCAATTGCAAAGCTAAAGATCTATCACTTCCCACATCCATCATTAATATGCAAGCCAATGGAGCACAATGATCCCTCTCCTGGATCACACAGCACACACATGGCACTGTAAGCCACGTTCATCCCAAGCATGCCTCTTCATGGGATGACAAGGGTCTGAAAGGACCCTATTCATGCTGCCAGCCTGTGCCTGAGTACTCACACTTTGAGTCTGCATTTATCCTTGCCCCCTGCTTTACACATTGGTATAAACAACATTTTAAAAAGCCAAAAGATAAAATGTTATATAGACAAATATGCTGCATTTGTGCTCAAAATATCAGTTATGTAACTATAGGAATGGGAAGACTTGGCTCCATACCTTGAAAAGGAACCATGAGTTTAGTGGATTCAGAATGAGTCAGGAAGTGACCTGGTGGCTTATAAGTGGTCTGTGGCTTCATTAACAGATGCAGCATCCAGATGTCAGGAGAGGACATTGTACTCATCTTGCCAGCCCACCCAACTGGAATCCATGCTTAGTGCAGCCTACTCTAGGCACAGGAAGAGGCAGGGCTGACAGCTGCCACTGATGTATATGCAGAATACGTACAAGACGAGTGGAGCAGCCAAGAGAACCAGACTGTAGCAGGTTAATTGGCTGGGACTGACAGATTCCAAGTCAAACTGGTCCAAGCTCATGTCTGGGATTCTAAAGCAGAAGGAAGAGTCAGAAGAGAGGGAATGGACCTGGATGACTGCAAGAGGACCAGGTGCAGAAACCAAAACATACCATACTGAGGCAGACAGGAGCAGGTGGTTAGGGGACTAAGGCAATTACTGAGGAGAGAGGTTGATGAAGACTGAAGTAAAGGAAAAACAGGTTGGAGTGCTGCGGCTGAGGAGCCCCTGTGGAAAGCTGGCTGCAGTACCACTGTCTACCTTATTTTAAAAACTATTTCTTCTTTTTTATTAAAAAAACCAAGCTAATGCATGAGTATTATTTTTAGTTTTGTTTTAAAAATTAAATCATATTGTCACATCCATAATTTAAAAATTGCAATCCTCTGCCCCAATTTTTTGAATTCTTGCTTTCTAGAACCAACTGCTTTCAACTCTCTTCTGTTTCTTCTGTTTATCCCTCTTTATTTGTAAACAGCAGATTATGCTACTATATTTCTTGTGTTTTTTTGTTTTTGTTTTTGTTTTTTGTTGTTGTTGTTGTTGTTTGTTTTAGGTTTACTTTTTTGGCTCCTGTATGAAAGATGAGGATTGTGTTCCCTCACACCATGCTTTCCCACTCTCCTGCCACCTATTATATTCAAACCATTCCTCCTCCCCATCCTCTCAATATACTATTGTTGTCTTATAGGTAAAATCAATGCTCTTTGATTTTGAGCTTGATTTTATGATGTTTATGATGTTATGATCATGGAAATGCAATTCACTGCTGATCTAGGGAATACAATAAAACTACTTTATGTTTTACCTGGATTTAATAGTTGCCTCATTGTTTGTTTGTTTGTTTCTTAGTTTTCCAGGTATCTATCACAAATTCATTCTCAGAATTTCTGAAAGGACAATAAAAGTCATTGCAATATGTGCAAACATTAGGTAGTCTGTTTCTTTTTTCTTTTTCTACTCGGGGATTTCCTCCTAGTGCATTTTGTCTTTCTGTTACTTGTAACTCTCTAGCTTGCTACACAACTGTCATTGGGAGCTTCTCTTCACCATTAATCTGGGAATTCCCTTTGCCTCTTTTCTGTGTTAAAACTCCTATTTTCTGGATTCTGTGTTCACCCCCTGCTTGGTTTATTCACTTCTTTTGGCAGAATACACCTGCAAGTAGCTTATTGTGAAAAAATAAGTGGGAGGTTAATTTTTTGAAATCTTGCATATCTGAAAATGTTTTTATGTATTTTAATGGCTTTTTTGAAATATATTTTGCATACCATAAAATCCGCCCATTTAAAGTGTATAATTCAATGGCTTTTAGTATATTCACACAGTTATGCAACCATCACAATTTAATTTTAGAACAATTTTGACATCCCCAAAAGAAATTCTGTACATATTAGCAGTCCTCCATCATTTCTGCTCACTTATTTTCCCTCAACCTACTGCTCCAACCTCAGGTAGTCACTAATCTACCTTCTGACTCTGTGGGTTTGCTGATTCTGAACTTTTCTCATAAGTGGAATCACACAATACATGATCTTTTGTGACTGACTTATTTCAGTTAGCATATTTTTTTCAAGGTTTATCTAAGTTGGAGCATGTACCAGTATTCATTCTTTTTTATTGCTGCATAATATTCTAGTGTATGGACATACCACATTTTGTTTGTCCAGTCATTAGTTGATGAATATTTAGTTTGTTTCCACCTTTTGGCTATTTTGAATAATTGTGCTATGAACATTCATGTACAAGTTTTTGTGTAGACATATATTTTCACTTATCTTGGGTATATATCCAGGAGTAGAATTGCTAGGTTATATTCTAACTCTATGTTTAGCATTTTGAAGAACCGCCAAACTATTTTCCAAAGTGGTTGCACCGTTTTACATTCCCAACAGCAATGTATGAGGGTTCCAATTTCTTTACCTCTTTACCAAAACATTTCATTCTCTATCTTTTCTACTTTAGTGATTCTAGTGAGTATAGAATGGTATCTCACTATGGTTTTGATTTGCATTTTCCTAATGCCTAATGAAGCTGAATATCTTTTCGTGTATTTACTGGCCATTTGTATATTCTCTTTGGAGAAATGTCCATTCAACTTTTTTGCCAATCTTTAAATTTGGTTACTTGTGTTTTATCCTTTAATTGTAAGAGTTCCTTATATATTCTGGATACATATGATTCACAATACTTTCTCATTCTATAAATTGTCTTTTCACTTTCTTGATAGTCTCCTTTGATGCACAAAAGTTTTAAATTGGATTCCATCCAAATTTTCTATTTTTCTTCTGTTGCTCATGTTAGATGCTATATCTAAGAAACCATTGCATAACCAAAGATCACAAAGATATACTCCTATTTTTTTCTAGAAGATTTATAGTTTTATTTATTTATTTAGAGACAGAGTCTTGCTCTGTCACCCAGGCTGGAGTGCAATGGCATGATCTTGGCTCGCTGCAACTTCTGCCTCCTGGGTTCAAGTGATTCTCATACCTCAGCCTCCAAAGTAGGGATTACAGGTGTGTGCCACCATGCCTGGCTAATTTTTGTATTTTTAGTAGAGATGGGGTTTCACCATGTTGGCCAGGCTGGTCTCGAACTCCTGATCTCAGATGATCTGGCCACCTTGGCTTCTGAAGGTGCTGGGATTACAGGCTGAGCCACTGCGCCTGGCCTGATTTATAGTTTTAGCTCTTATATTTGGGTATGTGATTCATGTTGAGTTATTTTTGTATATGATATGAGATAGAGGTTTAACTTTATTATTTTGCATATGAATATCTAGTTTTCTCTATTTGGTAAAAACAAAAACAAAAACAACAAAAAAACACTGTTTCCCCCACTGAATTGTCTTAGTACTTTTTTGAAAATAAATTAAACATAAATTTAAAGATTTATCTCTGAACTCTCAATTTTATTCATTTGATCTATATGTCAATCCTTATGCCAGTACCACATTGTCTTGATTATTGTAGCTTTATAATAGGTTTTGAATAGGGAGGTATGAGTCCTCCAACTTTGTTGTTCTTTTTAAATATTGTTCAAGGTATTCTAGGTCCCTTTTATTTCCATATGAATTTTGGAATCAGCTTCTGAATTTACAAAAAAGGAATCTGGGATTTTGATAGTGATTGCACTGGATCTGTAGATCAGTATGGGGCATATTATCACCTTGACAATGTTAAGTCTTCCAATCCATGAACATGGGATGTCTTTTCATTTATTTAGATATTTAATTTCTTTCAAAAATGTTTTGTTGTTTTCAGTGTACATCTTGCATGTATTTTGTTAAATTTATTTCTAGGCATCTTCTTCCTTTTGCTGAGATAATAAAGGTGATTATTTTGTTGATGTCTTAAGTTTTAGATTTTTATTATCAGGATTTCAAAATATAGTTGATTTTTTGTATATTGATCTTGCATCCTGATGCATTGCTGAACTCATTTATTAGTTCCAATTTTTTTAGTGTATTTCTGAAGGTTTTCTATATACAAGATGATGTCATCTGCAAATATAATTTTATCTCTTTTTTTCCAAGATAGATTATTTCAACTTCTTTTTCTTAACCTGTTGACCTGGAAGAACCTCCAGTATAATGTTGAAAAGAAGTGATGAGAGCAGATATCCTTGTTTTGTTCCTGATCTTAGGGAGAAAACATCCAGTCTTGTGACATTAAGTGTGACATTAGCTGTGGTTTTTTCCAGAGATGTCCCTTATCATGTTAAAGAACTTCCCTTCTTTTCCTAGATTGTTAAATATTCTAATTATAAAAGGCTGTTGGACTTGTCAAATGCCTTTTCTTTGTCTATTGAGATGATCATATGGTTTTTATCTTTGATTCTATTATTATGATATATTACATTGATCGATTTTAGTATGCTAAATCAACCTTGCATTCCTGATATAAACTTCATTTGGTCACAGCGTATAATCCTTTCATACACTGCTAAAAATTGGCTTACTGGTACTTTGTTAAGTATGTTTGCATTAATAATCATAAGGGATATTGGTTTGTAGTTTTCTTTTTTTTGTGATGTCTTAGGTTTTGGTAACACTGGTCTCGTAGAATGAGTTTGGTAGTGTGCTTTACATATTCTTACATTTGTTTAATAGTTTAATTTGAAAAGAATTTTCCTTTAGAATACAGACTGGTGAAGTTTTTCTGTTAAAAAAACAGGTAACAAATATTTTAGATTTTGGGGACCATGCATGATCTCTGTAACATATTCTTCTTTGGTTTTGTTTATGTTTTTCTTTCTATAACTCTTAAAAATTGAAAAACCATTCTGAGCTCAGGGGCCACAGAAAATCAATCTGTGGTCTGGATTTGGCTCTTAGGTCACAACTGGCCAACCCCTGCTTTAGAATTATGAAGGCATCACTCCATTGTCTTCTACTATTTTTCCTCATCCTTTCTATGTAAACTTTGTTGTGGTTTTGTTTTGTTTTCTCTCTGGAACCATTTAGAGTCTTCCATTTATCTCTGGTTTCTGGAAGTTTCTCAAAGATGTTCTCTGTTGTTTGTCTTTTTTATTCATGCACTAGAAAATCTGTCAATATGAAAACTGTCAACATGGCTATTCATATCCCTTTAGTTCTGGAAAAAAATTTAATTTTTTTTTTTTTTTTTTTTGCTAATGTCTTCCCCCATTTTGCTATTCTCTCCTTCCTGAATTCTTATTACTCAGAATTAATCCTCTAATTTTCTTAACTCTTCTCTGTCTCCTGTCCCCACTCATCCCTGCATCTGTTGTCTTTTTATTCTGAGTCTTGGGAGACTTCCTCAGCTTTATTTTTCAACTCATTTTTAAATTTTGAAATTTCTGCCATATATATATTTAATTCCAAGAACTCCTTCTTATTCTCTGAATGTTTTCTTTTATAGAATCCTATTTTTGTTTCATGGATGCTGCATATTTTCCTACATTTCTAAAGATATTAAAAATTGTTAAAATTTCCTTTTGCTTTTTTCATTGCATGTTTTTTTCTTTTTCCTTGTTGCTTTTACTATGGGGAGAGGGGTGATTTGTCCAAATGTTTTCTTACTATTTGCTGATGAAATGCATGAGGCAAAAAGAAAATCTGAGGACCTCACCATTGTGTCATTCCTCAGGTCCCAAGGTCCCTTGCCAGTTTTCCCGTTACCCTCCACCTTTCAGAGTCTCCTTAGGTTAGTGTCATAGGTAATGTCCAGGGTGTTTAGATGTACTGAGCAGAAGGTATAGGGAAAAGCACGTCTATTCCATTGCTCCAGAAGCAGAAGTCCCCAATCCATTGTTTTTCCTACTTCACAAATGAAGTAAAAGACTCATCTATGTGTGCCCCAGATCACAGGATTTGGAGCAGGATATGGAGTGATTACCACGGAGCTTTTCCTCCTGTCAGAAACCAGGGGGTCCAGAACATGTAAGAACCAGCAGTAGGGGCCGCAGTCATTCATAGGATGTCATGTGCCCCAAATCACACAGCAGGTAAATAGCAGAACTGAATTGTCATCTCACCAGGTATGGCTCATAGACCACCTGCATAAAAATGTTAAGTATGTCTGTTAGAAATGCAGATACCTTGGGCCCTAGCCTAGACCTTCTGCAGAAGGTGATTTTGTGTGTGTGCCCTTTAAGGTTATTAATCACCGCTATGAGGAAAAATAATTCCATGATCTCTTGGAGCTCCTCAAACTGAGACTCCATGATTCTCTTGAAGTAATCATCCCAATCGCCCTGCATGGGTGACAGCCCGTGCTACTTGTTTAATTTCTGGTAAAACTAGCCTGGTGAGCAAGGCCAGCTCTGGCTTACGGGAACACGTCATGAGCCGTGGGGGTCAGAGAGCTTTCTCCACGGGAAGGAAGACTGGGAGGGGGTGCAACGGGAAACCTAGTCAGAAGCAGCAGACAGTGGAAGACTAATGGGATTAATACTTGGGATTCATTAGCCAAGGATTCTGGAACTTTTCCAGTCCTCTCCAGCAAATGGCCCAAAGTGCCCCCTTAATAGCATTAAGTGAAATTACAAATCAGAGACGGTGGCTGATCAATCTCCTTGGGGCTTCTCTGCAGCTTTTGTGCAGTGGGGGTGGGGACAGTCCTTCAGTGGGACCACTGCTCCTCTGCCAGCAGCTGCAGCACTTGCTCCACTTGGTCAGTTTCCCTCTTCCCTGGTCTGAAAGAAAGGAGTCAGAACACACAGATCTCGATCACCATCAAAGCTTCTTCCTCACCCATCTCACTCCCTCCCATCCCACAGCACAAAAGCCACCTGTCAAAGGGGAGCCAGACAGAAGGAAAATGCTCTGTCCCAGAAATTTCCACGGTCATAAAATTTAGATTGGGTTGGTGTCTTGGACAGATAAACCATAGTAGAATGGTGGCAGGAAAGACTTTCTTTTTCAAACATAGCCGAGCCTACATGCCTTGTAAATCCTAGAGGCTCAAAGAGAGAAGAGGAGCCTTCATCCACTGGGTACCACTTCTCCTTCCAAGTCCAGGCTCTGGGGCAGGGAACGCCCCACCGATGGAAAGGTTCTGATGGAAAGATTCGGATGGAATCTCCCCACAGAGGTCTTGCTGCCTCATCTGATCACCTGCTCACGTTCTCCACCTCCTTAGCCTAACGGATGGGGTTTAGTGATCATCCATCATTCTCTCTCTCCTTCCCAAGACAAGCCTTGATCACTTCGTCACCCACGTCCTTCCTTTCTTCTAGGAAGAAGGATGGAAAATAAATTAGTCAAAGTTCTCCAGAGAAGTAGAACCAATCGGATATGTAGATATATCAGAGGAGATTTATTAAGGGAATTGGCTCACTCGAGAAGTCTCAAGATGTGCTATCTGTAAGCTTGGAGAACCAGGAAAGCAGTGATGTAATTCAGTCTGAGTCTGAAAGCCTGAGAACTGGAGCTCCAGTGTCTGAGGGAAAAAGAGGATGGATGATCCAGCTCAAGCAGAGAGTGTAAACTTGCTCTTCCTCTACCTTTTTGTTCCATCTGGGCTCTCAGTGGATTGGATGGTGCCTGCCTACATTGGTGAGGATGATGGTTTTTACTCAGTCCACTGATTCAAATGCTAATCTCTTCTGGAAACACCCTCAGAGACACACCCAGAAATAATGTTTTACCAACTATCTGGGTATCCCTAAGTCTAGTTGACACATAAAACTAGCCATCACAGGAAGACAACCAAGCCAGGTCCTGAAGTGAGAGCAGACAGGTAAGCAGTTTGTATTGTTCTGCAGTGGCTGAGCCCCTGAGGGGACCAGGGCTGCTGTGCCAGATGGGGAGTGCCCAGCTCCAGGATGCTTCTATGTTGGCAGCAATCATTAAATCTGCCTGCCTGAATCTCATTGGCCAGGACTCATTTCCTGCCAGGTACAGCGTCATTGCCCCTCACTGAGATCAATCAGCAGCACAGTCAGCAGTAGAGTGGGCCAAGAGCAATTTCTTCATGACATTTACAAAGGGAGGGTGGGATTTAGCATATTGTGCATTTCTCTGGGCTCCCTGAGGGTCCGATGGCATCCAAATCCCAAAGGTGGTGACCACACATGTGAGCATATGCGGGGCCTGCTGAAGCTGCCCACAAACAGATGTGCATGTGTGAGGAAGCACGGGTGTTTCCAGGTACCCAATAAATAATCTTATCTCTAATACATCAAAACGGGAAATCAATTCTGGTAATTACCCTGTTTTCTTCATTCTAATATACCATTGATTATAAGATGCGTCATTGATTTAACAGCTGCCTCAAAAAGAAACTTTACAATAAGCATGCAGGTCTATTTTAAGACACATCCCCATTTCAGAAATGTTAAAACATGTGCAAGGAAGAGGGGAGACGCATATTATAATTAAGAGAAAATGGTAATGGGTAGAGAGTCAAACCAATTGCCTGATTGAATTAACCAGTAAATGCAGTTAGTGTGATTCATTGAAGGGTTTTCAGTGTGTTGGTGGGCACCCTGACTCAGCCACCCTGAGATAAATTATTGTGCTCCCCTCTTAGCCAGCTCTCAAGGGTCTCTTCCCAGAGTAACTCCTCGTATTCATTGTCACATCAGGCATCTGATTCTAACTAGGTGACTCTCAGAAGAATTATAGGCAAGAAGATGCCATCCTCTCCTTTCATCTGGCATTGGCTTTTGAACTCAGTTCCTCCCTTCTATTCCCCAAGGATATAGATCTCCTGGGGTATCACCATCATGAGAGGCCCATACCTCTAAGCTCTACTAAAAAGCCCTGGACATTTTCCTCCTACCCATTGTCCAGGTCAGGAGTGAGACCATTATCATTTGCCTCCAGCCTGACTCTCTCACATCTGTCCCAGTGCACTCCAGTATGGAGTCTGTAGCCACACCGTCTGTCCCTGTCTCTCCAGTGCTCCGGGATTCCTCTTGCCCCCAGTCTTCTCCAGTGCTGTTCTCCTAACCCTGAGGGCCTTTATGACCTTGATCACCACCCCAAATATTTCTCTGAAGAGTGGGCTCTGGATACCCCAAATATTGCTCTGAAGGTGGGCTCTGGACACATATTGGATCCTGTGATGGACCAACAGATGATAATAGGCCAGCAGGACACCAGGAAGGTCTAAGGCAGGGGTGTCCAATCTTTTGACTTCCCTGGGCCACATTGGAAGAAGAAGAACTGTCTTGGGCTACACATAAAATACACCAACATTAACAATAGCTGATGAGCTAAAAAAGTTTGCAAAAAAAGCCCCCACAAAACTCATTATGTTTTAAGAAAGTTTGCAAATTTGACTTGGGCTGCATTCAAAGCCATCTGGGGTCACATGTGGCCTTCGGGCTGTGGGTTTGACAAGCTTAGTTTAAGGCTGGGGAAAAAGCACTTTTTCGAGAAAATAAAAATCAGAATTTTTTGTTTTTGAGACAGGGTTTCACTGTGTCACCCAGGCTGGAGTGCAGTGACACAATCATGGCTCACTACAGACTCGACCTCCCTGGACTCAGGTGATCCTCCCACCTCAGCCTCTCGAGTAGTAGGGACCACATGCGTGCGCCATCAGGCCTGGTTAATTTTTGTATTTTTTGTAGAGATGAAGTCTCATTATGTTGCCCAGGCTGGTCTCAAACTTCTGAGCTCAAGCCATCTGCCCACTTCAGCCTCTCAAAATGCTGGGATTACAGGCATGAGCCACTGAGCCTGGCTGAAAATCACAAAATTTTGATCCACACTGTGGATAGGGAGTAACTGGTTAGAAACTGAGTGAACAACAAGGAGGATGGAATGGTCTAGAGATAAATTTAAGAAAGAGAGAGAGAGAGGCCATATGCAGTGGCTCATGACCGTAATCCCAGCACTTTGGGATGCTGAAGTGGACAAATCACCTGAGCCCAGGAGTTCGAGACTAGCCTGAGCAACATAAGGAGACCCTGTCTCTACAAAAGCAAAAACAAACAAACAAACAAAATATTAAAAATAGCCAGGCATGGTGGGGCACGCTTGTGGTCCCAGCTACTCAGGAGGCTGAGGTGGAAGGATTACTTGAGCCTAGGAGGTCGTAGTTACAGTGAGCTGTGATCATGCCACTGCACTCTAGCCTGGGTGACAGAGCAAGACCCTGTTTCAAAACAAAAGACAAAAACAAAACAAAACCCAACCAACAAAACAAAAACAAACGAAAAGAGGAGAGAGTCTTTATGATGGTGCTACAGAAGAGCCCTGCTATGAGGAAGGTAGGCCACATTTCAGGAGTCCCTTATGGTCTTCTTTAGATTTCTGAATTTTCTATTTTTATCTGGTCTTCCCATCTTCCATTCACTGTTTCTCAGCCTGGGTTTAGGGTACTGGCCCTACCTAGGAGTGTTTGGAAATGCCTAGGAGAGTTGTGGTTGTCACAAGTGGGGCTCTACTGCCATGTAGAGGGCAGGGCTAGGGATGCTAAGAAGCAGCCTGAAGCTCTTGCAGGTGAAAAAATTGCCAGATCCAAAAAACAAGATACCAGGTTGAGAAACACCAGTCCCTGCACTACCTCACCTAGCCTCTAGGGGTGCTCTTCAGCCCCTGCAGAGCTGGCCTGAGTTTGCCACGACAATGCCATCCCCTATCCGACTCAGCTTGATTTGGAATTTTCAAATGGAAATTTCTGAAGAAACTAAGAGAAGACAGATGGGAAATTATCAAAGAAAGCAACAGAGCATAAAAACAGAGGAGCATCAACAGATTTCTGAGTCTAAGGAAGCTCAAGTCTGTTTAGTCATTTTTTTTTTTTTTAACTCACAATTTTCCTGATTGAAACAATTTACTAGGTGCTGAGGTCTCATTTCTTTCCTTACAGCCAGTCATAGCTCAGGCTGGCCCTGATGCTGGCCTGGTAGAATGTTGAAGCTTTCTAGAGGCCAGTCTCTGGATCTTTTTCTGAGTGTGACCCAGAAAGACCATGAGCGCAAATCACTCCAGTCTCAAGCTGCTTTAGCCCTCTGGCCTCTCCTCAGTCTTTGACCCCTCACACTAGCCCCACACATCAGGTCTTTCTGAGCAAGGTGTGGCCTTCTCTTTTGCCTTTAGAGTAAGGGTCAAGTAATGCTAGCAGCTGTGATGGAGTTCTCATCAACGCTCATGGTTCCAGACAAGAACAGTTGCTTTTTCACTCACTTACAGCCTAAAACCAATGGTACCAATTGGTGGCAGGTATCCTCCAAGTGGTAATTCTGGACCCTAGGCTCCTTTCATCTTGTGGCTTCTCTATCTTCATCCTGTGGCTTCTCCGCATGGAGCCTGCAGAAGAGGACAGGGCATGGAGGATTGCCTGCAAGTGGTTTTCATGGGCCGAGCCTAGAATTGCCACACATGACTTGTGCTGATATTCTACTGGCAGAAATGGAGACACATGCCCCCAACCCCCAGCAGCAGGAGATGCTGGGAAATGTAACCTGGCTGTGTGTTCCGGGAGATGAAGAATTGGGTTTGACGACCAGTCAGCAGGATATACCTCCACCTCCCCAGGAATGGGCTTGCAGAAGTCCTATTTTCCTTTTTCTCTACAATTTTTTGGCAGGTCTAAAGCAATATCCTGTTTATGAATAAGTGGCTGGTTCCTCAAAAAGTTAAACATAGGATTATCATATAATACTACAATCCTACTCCTAGGCATAATCACAAACGAATTTAAAACAGGTACACAAACAAATACATGAACACACATGTTCATAGTAGCACTATTCACCGTAGCTAAATCCTTATCGATGGGATGAATGGATAAACAAACTGTGGTACAGATATACAATGGACTATTGTTCAGCCATAGAAAGGAATGAAGTGTTGATACACACTACAATGTGGGAGATTATGCTAAGTGAAAGAAGCCAGACGAAAAGTCACATGTTGCATGGTTCTATTTGCATAAAATATCCAGAATAGTGAAACCCATACAGATGGAAAGAAGATTGGTGGTTGCCCAGGACTGCGGAGTAACTGCTTAATGGAGACCCTTTGGGGATGATGAAAATGTTTTGGAACTGGCTAAAGATGGTCGTTGCACAATGTTGTGACTGTATTAAATGCCACTGAATTGTTCACTGGAAATGGTTAATTTTGTGTTATGCAAATTTTACCTCAGTTAAAAAAATGTTTAAATGATTCTAAAAGAAAGAACAAATGGATGAGGTTTTTTGCTTTGATTTTGTTTTTAATGAAGCCTAGTTTTTACGTATTATTTGTTGTTAATTTTTCTGGTCTGCATCACATAAGATGGTTCTTAGCACTTGACCTGCTCCAGCAACTTAACTCCATCCTGTACGCCTTCTAAAGACATTGGAGAAGCAACTAATTTTTCCTTAACTCCATAGACTCTCTCCTTGGGTTTGGTTTCTGGTCATATAAAATGCATTTCTGATACCTAGAATAATTATCTGTTAGAGTGTTCATTTGCTGAGTAATGACGATTGACACACCTGGGGTTTAATTATTTTTAAATTTAGCTCATAGTCTCACTTCCATCCACTTCTGGAGGCTCCTTGGCTTCTTTCCTCTCATTCCTCCCCTCATCTGGTAGCTGCCCCCTTCCCCCATTGTGGGGTACTGCTTAGGAGGTGGGGACCTGTAACATTTTCAAGCCTTCCTCTCACTGGGTTCCAGTCTTTTCTGGGCTCATCAGCCTACTCAAATATCCCCTATCGTACTAAAAATCTTTTAAAAATAAATCATATTCTACTTATGCTTCAAATAAAATAGCACTTAGCATGTTGTTTTGTACTTCTTTTGATATAAGACATTTCATTCTTCTAGACTATAAGCTCTTTGAGGGTAAGAACCATGCCTGAATTATGTCTATATTCTTAGCACTTAACACAGTAGCTGATTATATAGTAGTTGCTCAACAAATATGAATTAAGTGAATGAATAAAATGTAAGAGCATACAGATAAGAGAAAGGCTATTTTCTCATATGAATAAACAACCCAACTGAAGCCATTCTCTTGTAGAGAGAGCAGCTTTTTACCTGAAATCAATGGATTGTTCATTCCTGGAGACCAGCACAAAAGAACTATTATCTAGCGCTGGCATGAATTATAAGGAGGTAGGCTCAAGGAAAGGAACAAACTGTGTTATAATAAATGGGAGTCTGGAACTCAGTCAGCAGCGAAAGGGGGCCGAGGAGGAGAGATCAGAATAGAGAAACCAGTCCCACTCACTGGGGGAGAGTGGGCAGGCACTGCTATGGACGGTGGGAGACATTCCAGCCAGGGTGTGTACTCTGAGTGTGTGTGGGGACATAGGTGGCCTATCAAAGGGGAAAAGAGAGGGTCCCAGCGGTGCTTGACCATTGTGTGTGGTTGGGATGGTGAGGTTTCGGGCACCAAGGGAGAGTCAAATGGGCAGGTGGTCAGCATCCATGGGAACTAACAGCAGGCTGGGCCCTTGGCAAGATTTCTGGGATGAATGATGGCATTAAGAACTCTGGGAAGATGAATGAGAGTAAGGCCAGACCTCAGCCTTGGAGGAACTGGGTTCTTACCAGGTTTCCTAGGCAGATATTCAGGCCCAGGTAGGGGTGTTTGGTGGCAACTTGGACATAAGGCCCTAGAACTAGGTCATGAGGTTAGGGCAGGTCTGGGTGACTGATCTCCTGGACCAGGTAGGGCTCCTTAAACTCGCTATGACTGATGCCTGGATGCATCTGAGATTGAGGCAGGACTGGGCATGCAGATGAGACTCAAGTGCCACTAGTGGGGAAGGAGAGGCTTCCGGGAGGGTGGATTCATTAGAAGCTAATGGCGAAAATCAGACTTAGGTGGTTGCCAACCTGGATTCAATGATCAGGCTGTGTACCTGTAAATTACTCCACAAGATCTAATGTGTACATATTTTAAAGATTTTCTTTCCCCATAGTAAAGTGGATTTACAGTCTGAATGACTGAGCTTATTAATTCTAATAACCTTTTTTAGAATAAAAGTATATGAGAGGATGGGAAGTAAAAGCCTGTGTCCTGAGGTCCAAGAAGGAAGAGGAGCCCTCTCTAATCCCTGCAGTGGTAAGAGTGCCTGGGTGTGAGTGCAGAGGGCCTGCTGCTGACCTCAGCCTGGAATTCCAGCTTCCAGTGCCTCCTTTCCCCACCTGTTCAGCAGGCACCCTCCTTCCCTGGGGTCTCCAGACCAGTAACATTCTCTGTTCTCTTACTCAATGGTTTGTTTGATTGATCTACTCTTCCTGGATGTGTTCAACCGAGATCTCAGCAGAACAGCCCCAGGCCAGTATCTGAAAGACCCTCAGTACGTTCTGAGTGGAGGGCTGTCTTGCCAGAGGTCAGGCTGCCCCCGTTCCTGCCTGTTATTTGAGCATGGTACTCTAGTCATCTCAGCAACTCTGTGAGCTGCCCAGTGCTTTTTCAATAAATCTCTTTTTCAGATTACATCAGTCTAAGTCAATCCTGATGTTTGCAATCAGGAACCTGAACAAATATAAAAATTGGTGTCTTAAGGGGTGGTAGGAAACAGACCCTCAGAGAAATGAGGGGGTGTCGGGGCTTGCTATCTGCCTAGTTGGAGCTGAATGCAGTGAAAACCCAGCCGTGAACTCTAGCAGCCTGTGGCCCAAGTGACGAAAACAGCTCCTAAAGTTACCACCTGCAGTCCCAGATTAAAAAACCCACTTCAGGCAAGGATACGGAGGTCCCATAGCAGATGGTCTTGTTGTCTGTGCCATGTCCCCCTTGTTCTCCTGATTTCAGTGCAGCTGTGATGATCTTGTTCAAGCATGTGCCAGTTTCTCTTTCTGCTTTCCTGCTGCAAGTCTTTCTCCAAAGCCAGGAAAGACCCTTCAGAGGCCATCAGTGCAGCTAGCCCCCAAGTCGGGGGAAACTTAACATCCTTGAAGGCAAACCTCAACCCAGGTGGGATGGGAGCTGGTGAATAAATGCTCCGATTCTTTTCCTTCCCAGGACAATTCTGAGTTACCTTCTGCAACATGTTTCAGAAGACCGCCAGTGGGAATGAGCCCACACATTAAGGAGCTCAGTCATGCTCCCTTTGTTATAATAATTTTCCATCCTTTCCTGTCTCCCTCTCCCTGCTCCCTCATCTGCTTTTTGACAGACAGCCCAGATAAACGACCTGCAGCCAAATCTGTCTCGAGCCTTCTTTCAGGAGAGCCCAAGCTACTACCTGAAAGTGTGTGAAGAGAAGAGGAGTTAAAGGACTAAGTGGGAGGTGGGAGATGGGGAGTTGGCAGTAGGGTTGCTTCTTCCAGCTCTGGGAAGCTTAAGGAGAAAATGAAAAACTCAAACGCATGAATTTCAGCCCCAGTCGTAGAGGCAGAAACCCAGGGACTTTCTAACACCTACTGAGTGGGGTTCATATTTATTTATTTTTAGAGACAGGTCTTACTATGATGGCAGAGGCTGTTGTCATCACGCTGGCCGCAGCAGGGAGGCGCAGCTGGGGCTGCGAACTCCACGGAGCCAGTGGGAGCCCCGCCCCTTCTGAGCTGGGACAGGAGCTCCCCGGGTGCTGCTGTAGGCGCCCAACACGCAGCTACAGACCCAAGCCTCCGGCTTTATGGAGCAGGCAGGAACCTCACCCTTCTGGGCCGGGCTACAGCCGCCCAAACTGCAGCTGTGAATGGCAGCCTCCCTGTGCCCTTCGGGGAGCGCCAGGAGCAGGCAGGATCTGCCTTCCCTGGTGCGGCTGCCCCGCCCTCCCAGGCTCAGGAGCCGGATGTCCCTGCAGCCGGCACCCTCGGGGACCCAGGAAGAACCCCTGTCCCTGCAGGTTCTGGGGTGTCTTCTCCTGCTGCCTGGCTCCTCTCCACTCCTGGCGCCTGCTCCGATCTTGGAGCCGGGGGTCGGGGCTGAGCCTGCGGGCCATAAATGGCAGAGGAAGGCAGATTGATTCCAGGGCGGGGGGTGGGGGGGGGAAGGGGCGGGTCCCCAATAAGGCCCCACCTTTGGGTCAGGGAGGGCCTGAAGGCTGAGGGCCGGGCTGCCAGTCCTGCTGACTGGAGTGGTGCCTCTTCAGGGCCACCCTTGGCCACCCATGGACCACGCACGCACTTCCTCCTCTCTGAGGTCCATAAAAGCCCTGGGCTCAGCCAGAGCAGGGCAGAGGATGGTCAGAAGACGAAAAGGGCAGAGAGACTGGGATGGGCGGAGAGACATATATGAGATCCGATGGCATGGGATGGGATGGCATGGGATGGGATGGCATGGGATGGGATGGCATGGGATGGGATGGGCCGACTGGCAGAGAGGAGTTATCCTCTCCGCTGAGAGCTTCAGAGACCTGCAGAGATATCCAAATGACTTGCCTGCAGAGAGGAGCCACCCACTCCTCTGAGCTGTTCTAACACTAAATAAAACTCTTCGCCTTTTTCACGCTTCACTTGTCTGTGTACCTCATTCTTCCTGGATGCAGCACAAGAACTTAGACAAAAGTGCTGTGGTCACAGAGGTTTCCAGCCAGAAAAATCAACACCCCAGAGATCCTGTAACAATTATGTTGCTCAGGCTGGTCTCGAACTCCTGGCCTTAAGCATCCTCCGACCTATCAAGTAGCTGGGATTACAGGTATGCACCACCACACTCAGTTCAGAATGATGTCTTACGGCTCATAGTTGCAGGACTGAGTCAAAATCAGTCCCAAAGTTTGATCCTGCAGGTGGTCAAATTATAAATCTAGTTAAAGATCACAGCTTCTCCACATTTCTAATGTGAAAGATAGAAATGATTGATCAGAAAAGAGGGGGACCACAACAGTTGCGACAAGGATATATGGGAAGATTTGACTGGGCTTGTGGTACCTTGAGCTTCTCACCCAAGCTGAGTCTGTCTTGCTAAAAGCAGTAGCTCCTCCCCTTCTGTCCAGTGAAGTTTATCCCTGCCTTGCTTGGAAACTTTATATGAACCCACCTTATGGAGCTACCTTGCAAGGGGAGGAACCACTACCCTTTTTATCTCCATACTGGAAAAAATAATTAGAGACATTCCAGCATGGGGCAGTGGTGGTGGTGGTGGTGGTGAATTACAGAGTTAAACTCTGGAGGAGAAAACATACACAACACAAGTGTTGTATGACATTATTAATTTGAATCATCAAAGATCTGGAAAATTCATGTAGGAATAGATTATAAAAAAGATAAAACCAAGGAGAGAACAATAGAGTATTGAAGTACCTGGATTTGAAGATTTAGGGACATTTGCTAGAAATTCTACATTGAATGTTCTGTTCTAAGTTACTAGGAGTGATTTTAATTCTGTTTGGTTAGCTGAAACATAGGCTCCACATTGATTCCCCCTAAATAGAGTTGAGAAGCCAGAAATCCCTTGGATGTAGGGAAGAAATGCATAGAACTTAGAAGATAGAAATGGATTTATGTGAAACCCACTTATTCCCTCTGAGAAAACCCAGAAGAGTTTACTTTCCCCATGTTCATCAGGATGTCTAACAGGACATGTCTTACTGTCAGAATTATAGTTAAAGTCAATGCTTAGAATAGCAGATGCTAAGTACACACATCCTAATTTTTTTTTTTTTTTTTTTTTTTTTTTTTTTTTTTTTTTTTTTTGAGACAGAGTCTCACTCCATCGCCCAGGCTGGAATGCAGTGGCATCTCGGCTCACAGCAACCTCAGCCTCCTGGGTTCAAACAAATCTTGTGCCTCGGCCTCCCAAGTAGATGGGATTACAGGCACTCACCAACAGACCAGGCTAATTTTTTTTTTTTTTTTTTTTTAGATGGAGTCTTGCTCTACCACCCAGGCTGGAGTGCAGTGGTACAATCTTGGCTCACTGCAACCTCTGCCTGCCAGGTTCAAGCAATTCTTCTCCCTCAGCCTCCCAAGTAGCTGGGACTACAGGTGCATACCACCATGCCCAGCTAATTTTTTTTTTTGTATTTTTTTTTTTTTTTTAGTAGAGACAGGGTTTCACCATGCTGGCCAGGCTGGTCTTGAACTCCTGGCCTTAAGTGATCCACCTACCTTGGCCTCCCAAAGTGTTGGGATTACAGGTGTGAGCCACTGTGCCTGGCCACACATTTTGAATTTAGAGTCAATAGCCTCTATAAAGGGCACACTGCAGGGTACCACCCCCCCCAACCCCCCCGCCATCGCCACAATGTTAGCCTGTAGGGAGTGTAGTGTACACGAGAAGAAGCCATTCCCTCTCTTCATGCCCTTGTGGGAGAGGAAAGGAGAAGGGGTACTTCAAGAGGATCCCTTGTAGAGACAGAAGCAGAGAAGATGGGTGTTTCCTGTCCTGGCTGGATGTCTGCTTAGCTGACCTGAGCAAAGGAAAGGAGACACGGAGAAAGATGATGAGGTGAGATATGTGTGTTGTAGGGGGAAGGGGCAGTAAAGCAGCCTCCTCCCACCACTTGTCATGGTAACAATCCAGGGATTTCCCCATAACTGGGTGGACAAAGCGGATGGGTGAGGGAGCTGGTCTTGAGTGGTCAGTGACATCATACAGGAGGACTGCAGCCCATCAAGGGGTGCTAGCAGCTGGAGCCCAGGGTTGATGACATTAAGTGGGGGCTGAGAGGTGATGGAGAAGCAAGGAGAGCCCAAGTTAAATCTCCAGGGTCAGGGAAATGAGCAGTCCAGGGTCCCCACAGGGTCCACCAAGAGCTCACATACAGAGCAGATGCCCAGCATTTGATACCTGCCCAGAAGGGGCTCAAGGACTGGCCAGAGAAGCTGCAACAGCAGACCAAAAGAAGACGGCAACCTCACCCAACAAACAAGGGAGATGTCTGCCTTTTTCCTTCTTGTTCCTCTTCATCTAATTGTTTAACTCCCCAAAACTCCAGGACTGGCAAATAGAGACCTGATTTGAGCTATGATGGAGGATCATGGCTCCTCACTTCTTTCCATCCCTGATTCAGTTCACAGACATGGAGTTTTTAACAACAGGAAGGCCAGGTACTCTGGAGGGAAGGTGCCACAATAACAGCACAGGAATGCATTGTGAGTCTTCTTCCAGCTCCCCTAAAGGGGTCTGTGGCCATTTACCAGGGTAACTATGTATTGATCAGGGTAACTGAATGACCCAGACCTTTCAAGGATTATTGACACTGGATCTCGTATAACATCAAACCTGGGGACCCAGAACCCTTTATCCATGGGTTAGCATGAGGCTTTTGAAGGCCAGGTGATAAATGGATTTCTACCTGAGTCTGTGTCATGGTAGGGCACTTACGCCATCCCATAGTTATTTTCTCAGTTCCTGACTAAACTATTGGAGTAAATAACCTCAACTGGCAGACTCCCCACCCTGGCTTCTGACCCATGAAGTAAGGGCTATTTCCATAGGAAGGACCAAGTAGGAGTCTCTGGAGCCCTTCCAAAGCCATGGGGAATAACTGAGATTAATGCACCAGTGGCTTCTGCTTTGAGAGGGGCCCAGAGCAAGCAAAGGTTCTGTCACACGTCCAGGTTGCCATGCAAGTCGCTCTGTCCCGTGCCTCTCATGACCCAGCAGATACAGTGATGATCAATGTCTGTGGCAGATCAGGCTTCCATATGGAGCCATTGGAAAGTACCAATGGGAGAATCACAGTGAGGACCCCTGGAGTTTTGGGACAAGGACATCATCTCTTTGCAGTAATTATTCATGTAAGAAACAGCTCTTGACTTTCTACTAGATCTCACAGACTGAACACAGTTATGGTGACCATGCAACCCAAGTGGCTCATCCAGAATTGGGTGTCATCTCATCAACAAGCCAAGAAGGGCATGCCAAGAACCACCACATCATCAGGTGGGGACAGTTTACTTGGAACTGGGTCAAGCAGGTCCTGACAGCACGAGCGAGTCAGATGTGCTTCACTCTCCCAACACCCCTGTTCCTATTACACTGCCACTCCACGCACATACCTGTAGCTTCATGGGGAGTCTCCTGTGACCTGTTGACTATGGAGGAACAACTGGACCCTGATTTACAGGTGGCTCTGCACAATGTACTGGCATCACACAGCAGTGGACTGCTGTGGCATTAGACCTGCCCTCAGGACCAGACTCAAAGGACAGCAGAGAGGCACATCCTTCCAGCAGTACAGTGTGACCACTATTCTCAAAAAAAGACATGGCCCGAGGTAAGCGTCTAATGTGATTCATGAGTAACAGCTAGTGATTGAGCAGATGGCCAGGGACTGGGAGAAATCATGATAGGAGAATTAGGGGCAAGGTGGTTTAGAGAAGGGGTCTGTGGATGAACTCATACCCCCAAATTACAATAACTTACAGTCTTTCTCTCACCTCCAATACATCTCCCACTCTGCCCTCTAAGCGATCTTGCTAGCAGGCTAATCTAATCATGTCACTCCCCTGATAAGAATTTTAATGGCTCCTCATTGCTTATGGGATAAAATAAAAACCTTTTGAAAACCTGCCCTTGTCTATCTGGCCAACCTCATCTCTTACCACTTCCTTCCCTAATACTTTGTGCTCCAGGCTGATTCCCAAAAGCATGCCTTTTTTTCTTCAGATTTCTGAACCTTTGGCTATGTTTTTTCCTCTGCCCAGATGGACTCTGCCCTATTTGTCCTCCAGGTCTCAATTCAGAGGTCACCTCCTCCCAGAATTCTTCCCAGATTTGCCCAGGCAGATAGATGCAGGATGGTTACCGTAGTACACCCCAGAGCCAGAGTACTTGGGCTTCAATCCTGGCTTGGTTACTTACTAATCATGTGACCATGGACATATTATATAACTTTACTGTGCCTCAATTTCCTCATCTACAGAGTAGGCAAGGTTGGTGTGAGGATTAATTAGCATATAAATATTATTAGTAATAAAATAATAATTAGGTTTTAAAATAATACAACATAAATATTTAAGTAGGGCCAGGCGGGGTGGCTCACGCCTGTAATCCCAGCACTTTGGGAGTCTGAGGCGGGTGGATCACCTGAGGTCAGGAGTTCGAGACTAGCCTGGCCAACATGATGAAACCCTGTCTCTACTAAAAATACAAAAATTAGTCAGGCATGGTGGCACTCGCCTGTAGTCCCAGGTGCTCGAGAGGCTGAGGCAGGAGAATAGCTTCAACCTGGAAGGCAGAGATTGCAGTCAGCTGAGATCATGCCACTCCAGCCAGGGCAAGACTCCAACTCAAAAATTAAAAAAATATATATATATATATATATGTGTATATGCACACACATTATATATAGCCTCTCAAAATAAATATGTATATATAAATATATATACTGCATCTCAAAAAATATATATCTATATTTATTATTTATATATATACACACAATATGTTTTTAAAGTAAATAATACATAAGCAGAAATATGAAAGCAGAAGTGGGCCTGGCCTAGAATGGCTGCTCACTGTGTGCCATTGCTGCCAGCGAGTGCTGTTTTCCCTATACAGCCCCCAAATTCTATGCACATGCCCAGGCAGTCAGCATAAGGACACTCTTCCTCCTTGGTGTCTTTAGCTCCCAGCAAGTGCCTGGCACATAGCAGGCTCTCAATAAGTTCTTACAGGATGAATAAATGATGTCTGGAATCAGAATTAGAGACACAGTCCCACTTGTATCACTTATTAAAAACCTTGGACAAGTTATACACAATTAAAAGCCTCAGTTTCCTCATCGGCAAAAAGACAGCTAAAGCACATATATTACGTTGAAACATGAAAGTGCCATTTTTGCCGGTCAAAACCAACTGAACATCAGCGATTTCATGTGATTCAATGTAATTCTTCCAACTCAGAGCTGATGGGAGGCCCAAATGAGGTAATGGATGTGAGAGTGATTTATGAGCTGTAAAGGGCTGTACAATGTCACTATTGATTATTATCAGATATGTGTGGCAAACTAGAGGTGATGTATTTGAGTAGAAGAATCATTTCATTTAGCTCAGTTTGTATAATAAATAGCAATCTGGAGAGACAAATTTGAATTTTAGATTCACATGACAGTGTCATCGAAGCTGGATTTGAGCTCAGGACTCTTGCAGCAGAAGGGCCATGGGTTTGAGGGGGTCCCCACGCCCGGGGAGGAGCACAGGGATGTCCTGTGGAGAGTCATGGATTGCAAAGAGGCAGTGGCCTGCTTGTCTGCCTGCCTGTTTGCATTTAGCATTCTATGGCTCTTGGAACCCCCTCAGGGATTTTTCCAGCACTCTGTTTCCTGCAAGAGCACACACTATATTTGTTCACACTCACTCCACCTCTCCCAGACTCCCAAGGTGACACCCTCCCTGGAATTCTTGATGCAGCAGGAGCTCCACAAGTGAATGTCAATATGCACAGGTCCACAGGAGCCCACCACTTCTAGACAACCCCCCCCATACCTAGGGATTCTGGTGAAAGAGATCTGTTTTCTTGGGCTTCTCCCAGAAAATGCCCTTCTTGCTGTCCTATTGTTGGCTCAGATGGGTGACTATGTCGGATATGATATGAGGAGAGGGGTTGTGCTTGATGGACTTCTGAGATCCTGGCAGCCTGGCAGAGTCAGTTTCTAGCAGAATCAACACCAAGCTTGCGTCTATATTCAGAGCCCCTTAGTTGCAACCTTTGTTTATCTTTTGCCTTCTGGAATTTCCTATATAAAACCTTCCTACGTAAAAGAGACTTTTGGCCAGGCGCGGTGGCTCGTGCCTGTAATTCCCACTTTGGGAGGCCAAGACAGGCAGATCACTTGATCACTTGAGGTCAGGAGTTCGAGACCAGCCTGGCAAACATGGTGAAACCCCATCTCTACTAAAACAAACAAACAAACAAACAAAAAGCTAGCCGGGCAGGGTGGCATGTGCCTGTAATCCCAGCTACTGTGGAGGTTGAAGCAGGAGAATCACTTGAACCCAGGAGGTGGAGGTTGCAGTGAGCCAAGATCGCGCTACTGCACTGCAGCCTGGATGACAGAGCGAGACTCTCTCTCTCTCAAAAGAAAAAAAAAAAATTACTTAAACTTAGTGTGTGTTTTTAAGTCATAGAATCATGCACCGCCAGAGCTGGAAGGGTCCTCAGAGTTCACCTCATAATTTATAGCTGAGAAAACTAAGACCAAACCAGAGTTAAGAGGCTTGACTAGAAACTAGGGTTATGGAATCCCAGACTAGTACCCTTGATGCTTTATACTGTGTTTTAAAACAATAGCTATCATAATGTGGGTGTACGGCATAAGATAGTTCTGGGTTCGCCTAAATCTGCCACTTCTCAGCTGTGTGATCCTGGGAGAATCACCTGATCTCTCTGAGAGCCTCAGTTTTCTCATCTCTAGAAAACCTCTCAGTGTTGTAGAGAATGAAATCACATATGAAATGTGCACCATACATGGAGTGCTCATTAAAAGTAAGTTTCATTTCACTGTGGAACAAAAAGCAAACTTAGTGGAAGGATCGAGAAACAAGTAAGAGGATTTGGGGTAACCCTGGATGGGAGAAAGGGGCAGGGGAGTAACACTCCAACATACATGATGTCACACCACTTTATCCTGCTTTTGTATAAGACTGACATTTTCCCCCAATTAAATTAAATTCAGGGAACATTTATTGAGCACTTATTATGTGCCAGACCAGGTTAAATTTTATGAGAACAGACTATAAGGCAGTGTTCCCTCCATTCTGGATGGTGACCATCTAGCTTGGAAGACAGATGGGTAAAGAAATAGCTGTGATGTTGTTCTGCGTATGATGTACGCTAACAGAGGAGTGTACAATGGAAAGGACATTTCAGGCAGAAGGAACAGTTTGAACAAGTGCCTGGAAGCATGAAAATCAATTTAGAGAATGTATCAGGTAGGCATAGTCTTGGCAGCCAACAACAGAAAACTCAACATAGCAGTGGCTTAAGCAAGCTAGAGGTTTATTTCTTTCATACATAAGAGAAGTGCAGAGCTAGGCAGCCCGAGGCTCGTGTGGTAGGTAGTTCCTGAGTAATAAGGAACCCAGGCAATGCAAGATGACTGCTTAGAGCATGGACTCCAGAGTCACACTGGCCTGTGTTTTAGTTCCTTCTCAGGCCATGAGATTTTGAGGAAGTTACATTTCCTCTCTGTTTCCTGTAAAATGAGGATAATAAAAGTATCTATCTTTGAGGATTGCTTTGAGGATAGATCTAAGGATTAAGTGATTTAATAAAGTGATTTAATAAAGGCAATGTGTTTTGAACAGAATCTGGTGCAAAATGGTGCCATGTATTTTTTAATATTCTGCTTTTCTGCTCCACATCCTTAGCACATGGCTTTCATTCTTAAGGTCATCTCATGGTCCAGAATGGCTGCAGGAGCTCCAGCCATCATATCCCAATTCTGGGCAGCAGAAATAAGAAAGGGAGAGAAGGACCTAGGCCGTTCCCTTCGGCTGAGTCAGCTGAGTCAGTTTCCTTTAAACAGCTTTTCAGAAGTCTCACATTTCACTTTTGTTTAGACATCCCTGCCAGAACTTAATTGCATGGCCTCCTGTTGCACAAAGGCTTGGAATCATGGTCTTTTAGCTAGATTATCTTAGAAAGAAAAAATGGAGATGGATTTTGATTGGTAATTTGCAGTCACTGCTACAGGAAATAATAGATAAGCTCTAATAGTTGGGCTCCAACATTGGGGTTTAGGGTGAGGTCGCAGGAGATGAGGCTCAGACAAAATTGTGACTAGCCTTGTCTGCCATATCAGAGATGCAAGGGATCTCAACCTCAGTAGGAGCTCAGCTTGGAGCTATTTTCTGGCAAGTCATCAGAATACAAGTAGTATTTGGAGCAATGGGGGAGTTGAAGATCCCTTAAGTATCACAGGCAGGAGTGAGAAGAGAGATGAAGAAAGAGGTGTATTCAGGTTCTAATATCACAGAGTGCCTGCCTAGGGGCAGGGATTCAATTTCTGGTTGGTGAAGGGCAAGTATGTGAAAAAGGTGCCATCCTTTGAAAACCATCTCCCCACATCTTACAGTACTGCTGCTGCTTTTTTTTTTTCTCTTGCAACAATTGTAAAATCTTTTAAAAGATTTTCATCAGTCTTAATATTGACATGCAATATATTACTTTAAAAAATGAAAGGTGCTACTTTTCAGGAATGTTCTCTCTTGCACTTCCTTCACTCTTAATGAAGACAGAAGCTTGGAGAACACCAGCATCTAGAGGAGAGGAAAAAGAGTGGTTAATGCATGTGGTTAGGACTCCGAGCACTCAGCTTACTGGTTATGTTTACTGAAAACACCTGTATTCTGCACAAGCGAGTTTGCAGAGCATGGGGGTAGAGTGGGACAGGTGTGCCCGTGTTTATCCTAGCTGTGGTTGATGGCAGAGTGGTCATCCAGCTGGAGACCCTCTGGAAACGAGGCCTGCATTTGATGCTCTACTTTTATGCTCAGCGTCCCAGGACCCTCCCCATTCTTTGAGAAGTAGCAGTCACTTGCTGACACCACTGGCAGCTTCTCTGCTGAGCCCTTTGTAGGATAAAAGGTCGGGTCAACTTTTCTCCAGGAGCTGAAGTTCTTTGTCCTCAGAGTACTGCTCCTGACCTGGCATCCCCTGCTGCCTTCACCCAGGACAGCAGACAGACTGGCCAGGATGATGCAAGCAAGGTATCCAAGCTACATTTAACTTCAGGGAGATGGAGATACATCAAGGAGATGGAGTGTATTCATTGTCTATTGCCACATATCTATTTACCCCCAAATTGAGTAGTTTAACATAACAATAAAAAACACACATAATAAAAAAAACCAATAATAAACACAGTATGTGGGGGTCAGGAATCTAACAGAGGCTTGGCAGGGTGGTTCTGGCTTGAGGTCTCTCAAGAGATTGCACTCCAGATGTAGGCTGGGCCGCAGTCATCTGAAGGCTTGATTGGGACCGGAGGAGCCAGTTCCAAGGTGGCTTATTTATCTAATGGGTGTATGGGTGTGATGGTGCTGGCTGTTGGCAAGGAGACCCAGTTCCTCTCCTCGTGGACCTCTTCTGAGGAGGCTTGAGTGTCCTCATGATATAGCCGCTGGCTTCCCCCAGGGTGAGAGACCCAGGAGAAAGAGATGCAGGCAGAGGCTATCCTTTTTATGACCTAGCCTCAGAAGTCACATGGCTTCACTTCCACCACATTCTATTCTTTAGAGAGAAGTCTGGCTCACATTCAAGGGGGAGGAGACTAGGCTGCGCCTTTTAAAGAAAAGTGTATTTTAAAAGTTTGCAGAAAAATGTAAAAACGAATTTAATTGAATTTTTAATTTAAAAAATAATATAGGGATTGGATCTTGGGAAGCCTGAGATGAAGCAGGCCAGGGGTAGAATCAGAAGGGAGACTTACAAACTTCACCCTCAAGCCTCTAGCACTTTAAAGACAATGGTGGAAAATTATGTTGGGTTGGGTTGTCACTGGAGGATCCTGTGATCTAATCCAGAAATTTCCACATGCCAGGTGGCTCTGTTGTTGTCTCAGCAAGGCCTCTATTTAGTTAATGCTAATGCCCCAAAGCCCTCAAATTACAAATTGGTATTGTTGTTAAGGTCTATTGCTTTCTCACTAGAAGGTGGCTTCCTGTGGTATGGAAAGGGAAACTAAAGCCTGGAGAGGTTAAGCAATTTGACTTCTAGTCCTCCAGTGAGGCACAGGCAGTGGTGGGTAGGGTCCTGAGTCAGGCAGTCTAACCACTGACCTCTATACCCCACCACTTCAAACCACAGCATCTCTCTCCTGATGCTCTGAGAAGCTAGCATTTGTGGGAAACTTCCAATACGCCCACAGTATGCTGAGTGCTTTTATGTCATTTTATTCTCCTAACCACCCACTACGGTAGGTATGGAATCCCCCATTTTACTGATGAAGAAACTGAGGCACAGGTATAACAGGTTATGCTGTATAAGTAGCCCAAGATTATTCAGGCACTAATGTATAAGGCTGTGATTCTAAGGCAGACTGACTGACTACAAAGCTAGTGTTCTTAATCCCTAGATGCTCCCACCTTCCATCCTGGCTCCTGGAATTACATCTGGCTCCACAGAACCTGGACATCTCAATTTCCTCCCCGAAAGCCGGCGTTCTCCAAGATGCAGAAGCCAGAGGGGTGATGTTCCTGTGCAGGAAGAAGGGATCCAGGCCCACTGCCCCACTCTCTCAGCAGATTCTCATTTTCAGAATCCTGGAAACCAGACCCAGAAATCTGCCTCCCTCTGTTTACCCAGAGTTCCAAAGTCACCAACCCCCTTAATTAATGCTAGCGTGCTGGGTCGTGCGTAGCACGGTCAGCTCGGTCTCCAGTTCTGGCAGCAGCTGCAGCCAAGGTCAAGAACCATGGGGGCTGGGTTAGCTCTTACTAGTCCACCTAAATGCCACTGCCCACGCTCTCCATTCCCGCCCCTCCCGCTGAGCAGTGGCTGCCAGGGCGGCAGGAAGTCCTTCGCCCTGGGCCCGGCGCCCTCCAGCGGTGGACGCAGAGCACCAGGCTCCAAAACTAGGAAGCCAGCTCAGCCTGCAGCTGGGCAGCTGGGGCAGCTTCACACCTAAACCAGCCTCTAAACGGGCGCACCTGGACAAAAACCAGTAATTTAGAAAAGTCTGTGTTTCTAGACATCTCGCACCGCCAGCATTCTCCATGAGAAGGGAGCTAATAGGAGCAACTTTTCCTATACGCTGGAGACTTAATGAGTCTCTCACCAACCGAAGGCTGACCTGTAACCTGAAATGACCATGAAAAAGAGGCAATTTCAAGCCTAAAGAAAGGACCCCACTATGTTGACATTTAGGCATGAGTGTGGGAGGCATTGGGGCAGGAGTCCTATGTGCTGCTTAAATCCCACCATAGAGTCAACTGGCAGTATGGCCTCTGACACAGCTCAGGCTCTCCTGCTCTGAGGGAGTTTAGCAGAAGGTCCCTTACCCCACCCAGTTCTGCAGCCCCTCTGAGAAGTCACATAGCTGATGCTCACAGGGGCTGGGGGTGTGCTTCTCCCAGTCCCCACCCCTTCTCCCACCTCTCACGTTGCCTGTGGTTCCAGGAGCCAGCTGCGTTTAGTCTGATCTCTGTGCCAGTTAGACTCTTTTGTAATCACATGTTTTTAATTAAATACTATATAACTTGATGAAATACAAGCAAAAAGAATTATTTCTTTAAAATTTTTTAATTTTAATTTTTGTGGCTACATAGTAGGTGTATATATTTATGGGGTACGTGAGATATTTCGATACAGGCATGCAATGTGGAATAATTGCATCATGTAAAATGGGGTATCCACCCCCTCACGCATTTATCCTTTATATCACAGGCAAGCCAGTTATACTCCTTTAGTTATTTAAAAAGCTACAAGTAAATTATTATTGACAAGAATTGGGCCTATAAAATTAGTCTGAATACTTTGGAAAGAGCCTCTACAGGCAATTTACCTTTTAAAAAAAGAGTAAAACGTTTTCTATGGAGGTGTGGTTGAGTTGTCTGTAAAAGATTAGTGGGAGTGGCGGTGTGGGAGGGGAATTATGAAAATCCCCAGGACTCTGCATTCAGGTTGCTACACAAGCGTTTTCAAGTTGCTGGGTAGAATAGAAATGAATCTTGGCTGACGTATTATGGGCACAGTTTAAGAAAGAAAGATGAGGGGAAGGAAAGTGCATCTATGCTTACAAAAAAGGTCACGGTTTGACAAGAAATTAGCAAATGCCCATTTATAATTTTCAAGGCAATGTTTAAGGTAGGCAATATTTTTGGCATATGTAGGTGGCAGCCTGTGCTTACAGAGCCTAATAAGGGAAGAGGCCACGGCAACCCCAAAGTCTAATTAGAAAATCAATGCATCCAGCCCTAATTGACAACGCTAATCATCTCTTCGAACAAAAGTGTCCTGGCTGCATTAGAATCATTAGAGCCTGTCAGCAAAAGATAAGAGTTTAAGATTTCCGCAAGGAAACAGGGTTTTTTACTCAGCAGACCTGGACTTAATCAATACATCCAATATCATGACCCACGACCTTCCTCCAGTTAACAAATGATTACGCTTGGTAATAGACTTCACACTCTGGACTCCTGATGGCTTTGCCTGCTGTGAGGCTGCCCCCCTCTGGACCTGCATGGCCATCTTGGTGCCTACAACCGAGCAGTGCAAGGAGGTTGGAAGAAAACTTTACCAGGGAACCTGCTTTTACTGTAAATTCTTGACCTCAGCACTCAGACAGGCACACAATACTTCCTGGCACTTGCACTATGTTTGTTTTATGGGGAAAAGTTTAGCACTATAGGAGATGACTATTTAATACCTTTTTTTCTCACTCCAAGCTTCTCACCTCTGTTATTTCACTGCTTACTCCCCTGGAACAAGAGAAGCCATCTGACATGCACTCTCTCATCTTTCTCAAACTTTGTCCCTTTTCTCCACTCTTCGCTTTCTCTTGCCTTTCTGTTACAATCAAGAAAGTGCCATGAGGGCAGGGACCATGTCTGTGTTATCTTCAATACCTAGCCCAGTGCCTGGCGCATAGAGAGCTCTCAAAATTGATGAATGAACAATTCGGCATCCTCTAATAATATAGCATGACTTATCAGTTCACTCAGTTGTTTATGATCTTCTGGAGGAGCGGAGGGAAGACCATAGCACGTTGACTTCAGTATCCGAGATAATAAATAAAAATGGACTCACTGCTGTCTTCATCATTTATGGATGCTGTACTCAGCTCGCCTTTCCAGGCTCACTCAAGCTTTATTTCATCTGTCACTGTGTTTGTGTGTGCTTCTCCCACAAGGCTGTGCTCTGTATGTCTGGATCCTCAGCATGTAGCAGTACAATGCTTGGCACATACACAGGTGGGGGCTCCATAAAAGAGAGATGAATTGTTGAATGTCCCCAAACCCTACAAGTCACTCTGGATTCCTTCCTTTCCTGCTCCTCTCACATCCAATCCACAAGCAGACCCATTCACTTTTTTATTTCTATGCAGGATCAGCACACTTTTTCTTATAGGCATGTGGAACATGTGGTCTCCATTGCAACTTCTCAACCCTACCATTATGGTATGAAAGCAGCCACAGACACCGTATCAATGAATGGATGTGGCTGTGTTCCAATAAAGCTCTGTTTACAAAAACAAGTATGAGGTTCGGCACAGTGGCTCACACCTGTAGTCGCAGCTACTCGGGAGGCTGAGGCATGTGGATGGCTTGAACTCAGGCGGCGCTTGAAACCAGCCTGAGCAACACGGTGAAATGCTGTCACTACAAAAAAAAAAAAAAAAAAGCAAAAATTAGCCAGATGTGTTGGTGTGAACCTGTAGTCCCAGCTACTCAGGAGGCTGAGGCGGGAGAATTACTTGAACCCAGGAGGTTGAGGTTACAGTGAGCCATGATTGTGCGACTGCACTCCAGCCTGGTTGACAGGGTGGGACCTTGTCTCAAACAAACAAAAAACAGGTATGAATGGGATTTGGCCCCGTTTGCAGACCCTGCTCTCTAGTACTGCTTATCTCAAAACTGTTGTTAGCAAAAGAAAATAATTCTGAAAAAAGAAGTCATCCACAGAGTCTTCCATTCTCTTCCAGAAGTAACAGGGGTAGGGCTATTTAGCCTTATATGGTCATGGGTATGTGCTTAAATTTAGAGGGGGAACTTTCCTTCACAGATTAAATAAGCTCTTTCCCTGGCCCATGAATAGATCTCCCATACCCTTATTCTCTGATGGGCTCATGTATTCTAGACACAAAAGTTGGTGCCCAGCATTGCCACTGATTAACTGGATGACTTTTTCTAAGTTGTTCAACCATGAAGATTCTGTCTTGTCTCATTTTCAAAGTTGGAGTAATATTGCTACTTTCCTCATTGAGTTGTCACAACAGTTAAGTGTGATCATGCACGTACCTAAAATGCTTATTACCTTGCCTGGCATAGAGCAAGCACTCAGTAGCAATTGTAGTTGTTGTTATTATTATTATCATACATGTTAATATATATATTTCTCCATATATAAACACAGCAGAGCTCTGTGGTTAAAAGCATGGGCCATTGAGCCAGTCCGCCAAGGTTTGAAACCCACCACTTACTGATTGTGTGAACTTGGGGAAATTTCTTACTCAGTCTGCACCTCTGTTTACCTAACTTGTAAGGTTGTTATGAAGATTAAATGAGTGATTATATATAAAGTGCTTTGAAAAGTGTCTGTCAAACAGTAAGCACTGTGAAAGTATTTGCTATCATCACCATCATCATTAACATCAACATCATCAGGACCAGGACAGAGTCCCAGAATCCCCTAACCTTCAGCTGCCTTGTGGTCCAGGCATCATGTTAATTGCTCAGCTCAAGGCGTCCCAGCATAAAGAGTAAGTGGACCCTCTTCCTTGCTTTGACAGCATCTGAGCTCCCATGTCCTCCCATGCAGAGCAGGATTCAAAAGCTTCTTCCATTTTCCTTTCCATCTCTCGCCAGTAAAGCATTTTCTCCCTTCCTGCTTGCTTTAAGCCAGTGGGTAGGGTACCCTCTCTCTCCATGCTTCTCTCCTCCCCTCACCCCTTCCCCTGGGGATATTTGCGTCCCTGGTATTTATTTAGCTCCCATAATCAAACTGCTTGTGCTGTGATGATTGGAGTCATACACACTGAGTAAGAATAGAATTCAGTCATTAGCTTCCTTGGAGACCTTACTCACTACTACTGCTCACAGCCTAGCGTAGGGAGGATGGGGGACAAGGGGGTGGGGTTCAGCCCTCTCCTGAATTCTTCCAGCGTCTGCTGAAGTAGTTTACCCCGCTTGGCATTAAGTACTCAGAAAACTGCCTCGTTTGCCCTTAATACCAGATAGACTCCGCTCCTACTGACTTTTCTTTTCTTTTTTTCTTTGTCTTTTGTTTTTGAGATGGGCTCTCACTCTGTCTGCCAGGCTGGAGTGCAGTGGTGAGATGTCAGTTCACTGCAACCTCTGTTTCCCAGGCTCAAGTGATCCTCCCACTTCAGCCTCCTGAGTAGCCTGGATTACAGGCACATGCCACCATGCCTGGCTAATTTTTTTTGTATTTTTGGTACAGATGGAGTTTCACCATGTTGCCCAGGCTGGTCTTGAACTCCTGAGCTCAAGCGATCCCCGCCCTCGGCCTCCCAAAGTGCTGGAATCACAGGTGTGAGCCACTGCGCCCGGCCCCTACTGATTTAGAGTCTCCATTGTGGAATCTGTGATACTCCCACCATTCATGGGGACTGAGCATCTTTTAAAGGTCAATGAACGCTCTTTAATTCTTACAGGTTTCTGGAGACAGATCTCCAAGTGATCAATATGGCCTGATTAAGGTCAGCATGAGAGCAGTAGTTGGACTACTTCAGGCATCAGTGGAAAAAACAAAACAAAACAAACAAACAAAAAATCAGGATATAACACTGGATACATTCTTGTTTTCCATTTTAAAACATTTAAATAGCAAATGGCATGGAAAACTCTTCTTCTTAGAAGGTATGAAATACTCCAGTTAGAGAAGAGTTAAAAGAAATACACCTCCATAGCACAAAATGAATGCTCTGTCATTAACCAAACTGTTATAAATTTCCTTTCTCTGACCATTTGCTTGTTTATCTCTTCTCCCCACCTCTAGGCAGCCTCGGGCTTTTTCGCAGGTCTAATGCAGCTCGTGTGCAGTTTCTGCTTAGATTACTGATGTTAATTATCTCCTCAGCACCTCTGCCTCTTTGTTCAGAGCTCCAAGTCTTGGAGGTTGGCCCCATTTCCAACTTGCCCCAAGTAGCTCTGAACTTCTTTCTAAAAGAGGTACTCCTGCCAGTGTCTTCCCTCGGCTTTTTCTCCCTTGCCCACTCAGGTTCCTTCCTTTCAGTGAGAGAAATCTTCATTTTATCATCTGACTTCTGAGTGAATCAGGCCTTTCTTCCTTCTGAATAGCCATCAAACAAAACGGAACATGAATTAAATGAGCCTCTTCCCACTCGAAGAGGGAGCTGTGTGCAGTAAGAGCAAGAGCTGAGGCTTCTGGTTAACAAGGTGCATGGAACAAATAGAAAAGAACTTTACTTCCCCAGCCCCGACCCCTTCCAAACACATGGGATCACTGGATAAAATAGGACTAAAGAGAATTTGAAGACACAGCCAAACTCAAGATTAAGAGAGAGAAGTCCCCAGCGCTTGAGTAAGAGAGAAAACTCAAAGTCAGGGTAGTCAGAGGTTGCCAAATCCAAAATGACTCATGGAACGATCAAATCAACTGGGGCTAGATTTCCGATACCTGACTGGGGAGTGGAGTCTTGGCTGCAGGCCCCATGTGGTAGAGTTGAATGGTCATAAAGGTAAAGATCATGAGAGCTGGTGTACCCATGAAACAAGAATAAGAAAAACCCCACAGGCCATCTTGGAAATTGGTGAGGAAAGTTTGATGTTCACTGTGGCCGTGGGTATACAACGGGTCTAGTCCATTCTTGTATAGCTATAAAGAAATACCTGAGACTGGGTAAGTCACAAAGAAAACAGATTTAATTGGCTCACAGTTCTGCATGCTGTGCAGGTAGCATGGCTGGGGAGGCCTCAGGAAACTTTCAGTCATGGCAGAAAGGGAAAGGGAAGCAGGCATGTCTTCACATGGACGGAGCAGGACAGACAGAGAATGGAAAGGTGCTACACACTTCTAAACAACCAGATCTCGTGAGAACTCACTCACTATCATGAGAACAGCAAATCTGCTCCTATGATCTAGTCATCTCCCACCAGGCCCCTCCTCCAACACTGGAGATTACAATTTGACATGAGACGGGGGTGGGGACACAAATCCAAACAGTATCAGGTAATGATAGCCATTATGAATAAATTGGCATCCTGAACCAAGTGATGGGCTTGAGTTCTAAGTTCCTACTACTCACATGGGCAGGAACCTCAGCTGAGAAATCAAAATTTAAACCAGCCAGAAGCAGTTGAACCTTGTGGGGCCTTGCAGATGCCTTGTGAGAAGTGAACACTTTTGGACACTTCCAAAGTCCAGGGCACACGGGAATCCCATAGAAGATAATCTCCACTGAACAGCTACTCACCATCAAATATTATAATTACAGAAGAAAACAAACCACCGGAAGGCATTGTCAGCAGATACATCAAATCCAAGAATTTATACCCCAATATCTGGACATAATAAAACCATTTGAAAGAAATTTTAATAAGTACTGTTAAAATGTTAAACTATTAAGGAAGAAAGAAGCACTAAGATGATATGAATAAGACCATGCAACAAAATATGTAATTGTCAAAAAGAACATACAAAAATTCTGGAAGTAAAAATCCAATAGTGAAAACCTAAAAATTCAATGGAAAGACAAATAGCAGCCTTTTCAAGGCCAAAGAGAAAATGAGCTAAGTTTTTAAAAGACTAGATTTGAGATAATAATCTAAAGTTAAGTTAGGTTAGTTAGGTCAGGAAGACGTGGTATGGGAGAATGATGGCCCTGTTGGAAGTCTTCGAACCCATTTTCAGGTCCAATAAACCCCTGGGTCTCATCCTAGTCACTCCTCCTACTTCCTGGTTCACTAGGAATGAACTTCCTCATACACACTGATTTATGCATTCACTCTTTCAATGTATTCTTGCTGAGTATCTACTATATGTCAAGGACTCAAAAAGCTCACATGGTTTTCAGCAGCACTAGACATAAGAATCACACTGAATACCTTGCTAAAAAGAATGCCAATTCCCCCAAAGATTCAGATTCAGTGGTAGAGTCCAGGAACACACATTTTTAAATTAGCATGCCAGGTTATTCTGACATGAGCGATTCTTGATTCACACTTTGAGACACACTGGCCTAGTTCTTCCACAGACTCAGAGTGGCTCACCATTTATTCCCTGGGCCACCAAAGCCTTCATTCTGCTCAGGCTTTCTGTGGAGACTGCAGAGCTGAGAGAGAAGGTGTGGAGTCTGGTGGCCTCATTCTCAGGAATGTAGGCCTCCTTCCTCTCCCACCTTCCTCCTCAGAGGAAATCACAGCTCTGGGTGTAGGTGTGCTTGCAATGAATGGGCCCTAAGACTTTCTACAGGGCCATCAGCCATATGCTCTTTCTTTGAGACGGTTTGGCTGCTTTACTAATGGACTTGGATGTTCTTGTTCCCCCTGCTCAGATATAATATCTCCAGCTATGAGTTCTGATGTCCTGCCTTCACTATCCTCAGAGGAGATCAGCGATTCTGCTTGGTTTTGTTGGACTAGAGAGAGAGGTTGAAGTGGGGTTTTCTAAGCACAAGAAAGCCCACTGGACCACATGTACACATATGTGACAGGTTTAACCTGTTTGCAGAGACACTGATGCCAGGCAGGCAAACCCCAAAGTGGGGCTTAGTCCGTGAGGGTTCTTGGTTTTGTCCAGAAAAGAATTAAAGGGCCAGCTGGTGGTGGAAGAAAATAGCTTTATTGAAGAGGTGTTACAACTCTGTGATTACTCCTGCAGAGTGGAACTACCCTGTAGGAAGTGTACAGAGGGTAGCTCAGGGCAGTTTTGCAGTCCATTCTTCTTCCTGGGCTTTGTCAGTTGCTTGGGAAACCAAATTCTTTCTCTCCTTCTCATGTTTTGTTCTTCCTAAATTTCTTGCCCACTCATCTATGCCTACCTGGTCCTTAGCTTTTTATAGATGTGGCTCACAACAGATTAGTTTCTCTTTAGAAAGACAGAATTTTCAATCCGTTGGCTGTTCTATTTTAAGAAGCCTTAGAAATCATCTAAAAGAACTGACTACCCTGCCTCAATCTTCTCCTCTCCATTTTACAGATGTGAAAATTGACGTGCACAGAAAAAAAGTGACTGCTTATGTTTATTCAGTTCACAATCAAACATTAGTGTATCCCTCATCCTCAATATTGGTTAAACCCAAGGCAAAAATGTGTAAGATAACATAACAGATGCAAATAACAGGCAAGTATTTGAAGAGAAGGAGACCTCAGAAATCTGCAGATAAATTATCCACTGAATCTCTAAGAGTGACTTGTTTGTCGTTAGTCTCCTGTTTCTAAAAAGCACAGAATGTCTTTCTTTTCATATGATCTCATTTATTTCCAGAGTAGTCTTGGAATTCAAGACGGTCAAAGGTAATTCTTCCCTTCTGCATGCATGGGAAATCAGCTGAGCTCCAGAAAATTCATTTGATCTGCCTGTGGTTGTATTGCCAGGGCTTTGAACCCAGGTCTCTGACTATCAGGTCCTTGTCCTTTGCATCCCTGGTTATTCCACTTTGACAGCCCAGAAAGACAGTTGCCTTCCCTTTGGGGAAGAAGCAGGCTGCAAAAAACACACCCCATTGACCAGTGCCTTCTCCCAACGTGGAGGTATCTCTGACTTTGTTCTCATGGCTGACTTTGTCTCCTGATTTTGTTCCTTTGATTATAGAGACCTGGCCAAGAATGTCAGGGTGATGGCAGGAGATTACCACTGTGAGAGGAGAATGGTACTTGCACCATGTAGCCCCGGGCTCTGGACCATGGGGCAGGGATATGTCACTTCTAATTCTACACACAGAAGTCTAAGGGAAATCCCTTGTCTTCTGCCCACTCTTTCTGCAGCCCAGCTTTCCCCATGCAATGTGACCACTATACTGAGTTTTTTCTTCCTCTGTTTTTTTCTTTCTCAAGATCCATGAAAACAATCTGTCTTCTTCCTATTTTCTAGGCCTAAGAAAATACCCCAGAACAAAAGTCAAATAAATGGAGAGCAGCAATTCAAGGGATTTGTGCTCTAGTCGGCTGCCACTCAGATGTCGGGAAAGTCACTTAGACCCTGTGCGCCTCAGTTGTTCTGAATGTTCAGTGGGAAAAGCAAAACATACGTTTGCCATTTCAAAGGCTGATGTGAGACTGAAATGCGAGCATAAGTAGGAAAGAGGCGTGAAAACATGAGCACAATATAAACACAAGCATCAGTGGTTCACAGCCATTGTCATGACAACAATCAATCCTCTGCTCCTAGAAAATTTCTGCTAACCAGAATTCCTTCAGGGCTACTCTTTCATCAGGCAAATGATTTTGAATCAAGCTGATATTGGGAATTTATCTTTTGATAAAGTAACTTCTGTCCTGTGCAGTTCCTTCAGCTTCATCACCTTCCCTGTCTTTATCTACATTGTCACCTTGGGACTTGGTCTTCTGGAAATAATCACCTTGAGGGCTTTTAAGATCCCTGCTCATCAAAGAAAGCATCAACCATGCTCACTAGGCTGTGCTTATGGTGGGAAGAAAGCAGAGTCAGATGTTTCAGAGAGCTACGTAACGAGAGTTTGCAGAATAAAACTTAGTTACTTAGAAAGCTCAATTTACCAGAACAATTCATTTCATGAACATTCCAGTTAGTTGTGCTGCATTGTTACCTCCAAAGGTTTTCCAATAAATGTTTGTTGAATTGAATGGAACTCCACAAACCTTGTCTTCTCACTCACTGGGTCTGGAGAAAAATGAAGAATGGAGCCCTGCCAGGGCTCTCCAGCCTGTGCTTCTCCCATTGGCAAGGTCTCAGTAGACAGCACTCTAGAGCCACCTCCCATGAGGCCCTGAAACAGCCAGTAATCCCAAGGTATAACAGCATCCCAGTGTCCTATTGGCAACTAGAACCAGTCACCTAGCCAGATATGGGAAGCCCTTACTGAACCCTATTGGTTCAGTGACAAGAGGAGCCCAAATGGCCGGAGGAAGTGTCAACTTCCAATTTAATGAAAACATGGCTGTGTATATGAAATGGTTTGGATTTGTGTCCCTGCTCAAATCTCATGTTGAACTATAATCCCCAGTGTTGGAGGTGGAGCCTGGTGGGAGGTGATTGAATCGTGAGGGTGGATTTCACCCTTAGATGCTGATCTCCTGCTAGAGTTCTCATGAGATCTGGTTGTTTTAAAAGTGTGTGTCATGTCCCCACTCCCCTCCCATTCTCTCATTCTCCTGCTCCGGCCATGTACGATGTGCCTGCTTCCCCTTCCCCTTCTGCCATGATTGTAAGTTTCCTGAGGCCTCCCTAGAAGTTGTTATGCTTCCTATAAAGCCTGCAGAACCGTGAGCCAACTAAACCTCTTTTCTTTATAAATTACCCAGTCCCAGGTATGTCTTTATAGCAGTGCGACAAAGGACTAATATAGTATGTATCCTTGTGGAAGCATTCCTCCCTTAGGAACTGGGACCTCCAAACCTGCCAAGAGCAGGAGAATGTGCCCATAAAGGAAAAATGCAATAAGTGTATGATTAGGTGTCATTGTGAGAGGCGTCACTCCTGCCTCTTCCACTTGGGTTTCAGACCCTTATATTTTGGCTTTGAGGAAAATGGTACCATCTTTTGGTCACAGGTTTAAAGCATATGTGGTATCCTATAGGACGACAGCCCAATCTCTCAGAGTATTGTCACCCAGGCTCAGGTCATAAGTGAGCCTCTTCTGACCATTTTCCTTGTCTATCAGACCAGCTGCCTCCAGATGATGGGTACGTGGCAAAATCTGAATTCTATGGGCATGAACCTATTACTGTTCTATTTTTGTATTAAAATGAGTCCCTTTGTCAGAGGCAATGTTGCGTAAGATACCACAATGATGAGATTCTGTAGGTCCCCTGATGATAGTGTTGGCAGAAGATTTTTGAGCAAAGAAGGTAAATCTATATACAGAATGTATATCTATTCCCATGAAGACAAAGCCCTGCCCCTCCAAGGTGGAAGGAATTCAGTAAAGTGACGTGATAGGCTGGTTCCCACAGGGATTGTATGTGAGCAGAGCTCAGTGTTTTGTTGTGCTACTGGCAAGTTGGGGACTCAACAGTGGTGATTGACAGGGAAGCCCTGTGAAGGGAAGTGAGTGACCATTTCTGAACAATGGCCACTATATACATGGACCGTGGAGCAAGCAGCAAAGTGGCTGGGGAAAGAAGTCCACCATAGCTACAAGGACTGTCATCTTACCTAACTTGTTTTTGGAAGCTTCCTCTGCAGTGAGTGCTCTCAGCTCAACTTTTCCCAGGGTCATAAATATCTTCACCACCTTCACCTATTCCAAGAGTTTTGTCCACATACTTTCTGCCAGATCTCTTTGTCATAGTAGTCTCCAACTGTTACTCTTTCCAAGCCCCTGACCAGTCAAGCTAATGTGTTAGCCACTGCCCATGAGACTAGATAGATTTCTACTTCAATCCACCTTTCCTTCCAAGCAAATCAGATATTTTGCCCAAGTTTCTGCCACTGGGAAAGTTTTCTTTATCACTGCCTTTCAGGGCCATCCCTGAGTAAGGTTATAAAGCATCAGCCATTCACTTCTGGCTGGTGCCAGGACACAAATAGACTTATCTATGAAGCAGGCCTACAATTTTTCCTTCTTCTGTTAACTGGTCAGAGAGAATTTCCCATGTGGCCATTTATGTGGGTTGAGGAAAAGATGGTGAAACAGTGGAAGTGGATGCAATGGGAGTCTCAGTCAATGTATCCTGTGCCTCCTAGACCAACTCAGGCCTGGTTTCACATAGACAAACCCTATTTAACAATGGAATGCTGCTGCACACAGCTAATTTTATGATTTAGTGAATGAGATAACACTGAATTCATAAAGAACAGCTCGGGTCACATAGTCACTAGGTATCATTTAGTCAAATGTGCGGGATCACTTAGTCAAAGTATCTGAATACTTTAGGTACCATTGGATCTGCTGGGTCATAAGACCTAAGTGGTAGAGCAACTTGTACATTGTCCTCTATTGCTCTGGGACTAGCCCTAAAATGGCAACCTCATGGATTACTGAGTAAATGGGCCAGAGCAGAAGAAAAACATGTTTCTTTCAAAAGTCAGAGAGATCTACCAAGCATTGGGCCTTTTTCTTTGTGATGCACAGTATAAAGTGGAAGAATTTAACTTTAACTTTGGAAGGGCTATCTCAAGGTCGTCTAGACCACTGAATCCCTAGGAATTTCATTCATGTGTCAGCGTCAGCCTTCTACATGTTGTGGGGTTTCTCTTCCTCCCTCTGTCATGCCTGTATCTCACAAAGCCTTCAAAGGTTCTTGGAGCATCCTGGCTCACCCACTGCAATTGACATAATGCCATCAATATATTGGAACAGCATGAAGTACCGTGAAGTATAAAGACTACTCTGGATTATATTAGGATAGAAAGTTCAAAGTTGCATAACCCTGAAGATCATGAGTATATACTGTATAGACTGCTTCTGATTGTTCTTGCTAATTAAGATGGAGGGAAAAAATCATTTTCCAAGTCAATAGCTATATACCAGGTGCCATTGCTCTAGTAAAGATACAACCAGAACAGGAGCTGTAGTCAGCAACAGTGACCTAATCGAGCTCAGACAATCCATAGTAATTATCCACAACCCATATGATGTTTCCCCTAACCAAGTAGGTATTAAACAGGGATATGGATATGATTGGAGACACCATCCCTTCTTTTTTTTTTTGTGACAGAGTCTTCCTCTGTCACTCAGACAGGAGTGCAGTGGTGGCATCTTGGCTCACCACAACCTTCACCTTCCCAGTTCAAGGAATTCTCATGCCTCAGCCTCCTGAATAGCTAGGATTACAGGTGTGTGCCACCATGCCGGATAATTTTTGTATTTTTACCAACATGGTTTCACCATGTTGGCCAGGCTGGTCTCGAACTCCTGACCTCAAGTGACCTGCTTGCTTTAGCCTCCCAAAGTGCTGGGATTACAAGCGTGAGCCACTGCACCCAGCCCATCCCTTCATCTTTCAAGGTTTTGATGGCGACTCTAATCTCCAAATACCCTCAGGAATGTGGCATTGCTTTTAGTTTATTATTTTGGCGGGTGGGAAGATATATAATGTCAGCTTCCCAGAGGCTTCCTTTTGGCCTTTCTCACCTTAATACTTTTCATTCCATGGCACAGGGAACCAGTGTGGGTTTCTTTCAGTTGCCATTTATGTCTATTCCAGTTACACCTTCAGGAACTGGAGAAATAACCACAGGCTCAGTCTCTGGGCTTGCTAGAGTCGTTGTAAGACAGCTCAAGTCAAGATTTCATTTATCACCAGACCGTTGCAAGTCCCCACTCTGGCTGATGGACCACAGTGTTTTTTAGGATCTCTAGAGATTAGCATCACTCCAGAGTTAGTATCCAGTAACCTCGGCAAGGTCTGCACATTTTCCTTCTCTCGTGCCCAGTCACCCTAGCAAATGACTTGTCAGGTATCTCTGGGGAAGGCATGGAGGAAATCTACAGAGTCCCCTGTGGTCATATTTCAGGGCTCTTTCTTAAAGAGACCTGACCTCTCTCTTAGTCAAAGGATTCTAAGCTTGTGAACCACCTTATCTTTGTGAACTAGGTGAAAAGTTTTTGGCTTTAAGCTGCCTGAATCTGGTTTCTGTACACCATAACTATAATTTTCCCAATTATATGGTTCTAAGCTATCTAATATGGTAGCTGCTAGTCACATGTGGTCATTGAGCACTTGAAATGTGGCTAGCCCCAAATGAGATGTGCTTACATGGAAAATACACATTGGATTTCAAAGACCTAGTACAAATAAATAATATAAAACATCTCATTAACAGTGTTTCACATTGGCCAGGCATGGCTTATGCCTGTAATCCCAGCACTTTGGGAGGCCAAGGTGGGAGGATCGCTTGAGCCCAGGAGTTAGAAATCAGTCTGGGCAACACAGGGATACCCTGTCTCAACAAATCATTTAAAATCAGCCAGGGCTGGGTGTGGTGGCTCATGCCTGTGATCCCAGGACTTTGGGAGGCTGAGGCAGGTGAATCACTGAGGTCAGGAGTTCAAGACTACCCTGGCCAACATGGTGAAACCCCATCTCTTCTAAAAATACAAAAGTTAGCCAGGCATGGTGGCACATGCGTGTAATTCCAGTACTCAAGAGGCTGAGGCACGGGAATCACTTGCACCTAGGAGGCAGAGGTTGCAGAGAGCCAAGATTGTGCCACTGCACTACAGCCTGGGTGACAGAGTGAGACTGTGTCTCAAAATAAATAAATAAATAAATAAATAAATAGCTGGGTGTGGTAGTGCACACCTGTAGTCCCAGCTACTTGGGAGGCTGAGGTGGGAGGATCACTTGAGCCTGGGAGGTTGAGGCTGCAGTGAGCCATGATCGTACCATAGCATGCATGATTTGCCTGGGTGGTAGATAAAGACCCCATCTATAAATAATAATAACAAATGTTTTATATTGATTACATGTTGAAATGATAACTCTTTAGATATGAGTTAAAATACATTATTAAAATTATTATCACCTCCTTTTTAAACTTTTTTAATGTGTCTACTAGAAAATGAAAATATGCAAATGTGGCTCACATTACATTTCTTTTGGACTATGCTGATAAAGATCAATTTGCTACTACCTATGATCAATGAGCTGCAACCATAAATCCATGTGGGACAAACAGTCTGATTACTGTTCTATCCTTCTGTCTTATTGGAGTAATTGGGCCCACCTTGTCTCTGATAGGCAATCACTGTTTCCGATTGTCACTGTGAGTTCCTATTACTACAGTTAGTATTACAGACTGTAATGTAATGGCAACATATCACTGTCATCCCTGGTCTATAGAAGCTACCACAGAATTTTCAAAGATGCTGGTGTTCTTACTGATGAATTTTTAAATGCTTTTGTAAGAGAAGTGTCCTCTGTGCCTTAGGGGAGGGATTCAGCAGATTATATAATATATAATAGATACATTTCAATTTCCCATCTCACCAAACTTCGGATTCTTTGATTCTTTCTACAATATGCTTGGGAAGTTCTGGCATACTCAGCCTCATTAGATGTAGGGCATTGTTATATCAAAGATGGAATTACTTAACCAGGCAAACTATCAGAGCCATTCCCAGATGCTTAAGCCACATCTTGAATCCCAGGTGAATTCACCTATATTGCCAAATTTGATCCAATCCAACTAGATTTCATCCTGCTTGGTCTACTACTCTTGGAATTTATTCCCAAACATGTTCACCAGGTTTCTGCTAATACAACAAAAAGACATTGTAATTTTTTTGGAGTATAACTATCTCCTTCTGGAGAAGATCTTTCATTTATTTCCTGTAGGCCATAAGATTTCTCCTGGGCCTGAAGGCAATGAGATAAGATGGGATTATCTTTGAGGACAATAGACAGCCTCTTGCAAGGCAACTATCGTATGTGAAATAGAAAAGTCTATGCAAGGGACTACTTTCTCTAGTAAGGGTAATTCAGGGGCACTTAGGGAGCCAATTATCTCAGTTTGTTTGCTTGTTTGTTTGTGACAGAGTCTCACTCTGTCACCCAGGCTGGAGTGCTGTGGTGAGATCTCTGCTCACTGCAACCTCTGCCTCCCAGGTTCAAGCAATTCTCGTACCTCACCCTCCCGAGTAGCTGGGATCACAGGTGCGTGCTACCGTGCTCGGCTAATTTTTGTATTTTTAGTAGAGACTGGGTTTCACCATGTTGGCCAGGCTGGTCTCGAACACCTGGCTTCAAGCTATCCACCCAACTAGGCATCCCAAAGTGCTGGAGTTACAGGTTTGAGCCACTGCTCCCGGCCAGTAATTTCAGTTTCATTTGTGTCATTCCAAGTGTCTTCTTCCAATCTCAGGGTCCAATTCTAGCATAGACTAATGTTAGATAAGGTTGTACATTTAAGAGGCATTACAAATCTTCAACCATCACAATTATATCTTAGGCCTGACCCACAGCTTTGTTTTCCCTGAGGCTTCATGAGATAAGGAATTCTTACAAGGTATCAGTAGAAACTTTCTGGTTCTATACCCATGTCTTGAGTTGCAAGTTCAAGGTTCAAAACTTCTCTCTCTCTCTCTCTGTCTGTCTCTCTCTCTGTGTCTCTCTCTCTCGTAAACTCTCCAGCACAGTCAGAACTAGCCAGCCCATCCTGTAATTACTGTAATCACCACTGACTGTTGCCATAACAGTGGTCACATAAAACTGCACCTTCCACTAGCTCTCCATCCTACATCACCATGAGTAATAATATGAGTCATCTTAATGCTACTTCATGCCATACCATGTCCCATTTCCCTCCACCATAAGGCCATTTATGCCTTCATTAGGTAAGTGAGAAACCTGGTTCCCAAATCTCATTTTCAAGGTTGTTCCTAGGACCACTTCAGTTACCAACTATTACATTAGTCAGGGTCTCAGCAGGAAGCAGCATCTACACCAGATGGTTTAGATAAAGATATCTTAATGAAGAGCAGAGGCATGAGCAAGGTTAAGGGGGCAAATGTGGGATGTTAAGGAACTAATGGCTTAGCAACTGTGTGAAGCCATCACTACTTCAAGGGCTGACAGTAGAAGCAAATAATGTCACCAGAGGAAGAAGTCAGAGGTAGAGTCACAGAGGAAGGGACACAGGGCAGGAGTTGCAGTCCATGGAGGGCCACAGCCACTGCCAGAAATGTAATACACATGCAGGGAAGAAATACTGCAACCTCACTGCCAAAGACAATCGGAAGTCAGAAGACAAACGAGCCTAAGCAGTGCGATCCAGAAAAAGGGTGAGTATCCTGGGCCTCAAGCAGCAAAAAGAAAGACTGAGAATGCATTTCAGGTAGGAGGGCAAAAGGAGAATAACCAGCTCTCCAGGTATGGCACTATACATGAAGCATCTCCCTTAATCCTTCTACCCTAATATTAATAAGGCACAAACTATTATTATCCCCATTTTATAGACGAAGACATATGCTCAGAGAATAGCTCGCTCAAGATTATACAAATAGTCAATGGTGGGGCTGCAGCTTGACCTGGTCAATTTGAGTTTTTGTATCATGCTCAATGAGATGAGTTAGGCTAGAGGAAAGGGTTCAACTAGAGGAGAAGTGGAGACGTTTGGGGCCAAAGCACGGAAGACTTGAAAGCTGGTCTAAGGAATTCTTTAGCTTTCTCTCCAAGTTGTAGGCAAGTACCACATCTGTTCCTGCAGTGCTTAATCAAGCCCTGCAGGAATTAGGAAATTTATTCACCTTTGCTGCTGCTTCTTAGTAACCTGGGCCAGACAGTCAGCCTTGAAGAACCTGCCTCATCCTCCTGAGTGTGGAAGATGTTGGCTGTTTGTGCTTCCCCGTTATCCACATCCTTTTATGGAGTAAGTATGCTATCAAATTACTCTGGTGGAGCCTCCACCATTCCTCTTGGGTCATGAGTTTTGGGTTGAGGTCCTAAGCAAGTCAGCATATTGTGTTTTCCTCCGAGACAATGATTGGCCCAAAGATGGATCCAAGCTCCTCAGGAGGCTGAGGCAGGAGGACTAGCTGAGCCCAGGAATTCAAGACGAGCCTAGAGAAAATAGCAAGACCCTGTCTCTATAAACAAATAAATAAACAAGAGAGATGGACATAAGACCCAAGTAAGGCCAAAAGGAGCCAAGAAAAGTCAATTCCTAGAACTTCATCAGAGGAATAATCATCTGAAAAGAATTTGGGGTATGACTTTTACTGCCAGATTTCTACAGATGAAGCCAAGACTGAAGCCAACACAGAAGAAAGGAAAACTGAGACATGACCCACATCACATCCCTATGACAGGCTTGAGCCCTCATCCAGCCATAGCCACAGCCTGGCAGATCCCTGGACTTTTTGTTACATAAGTCATCAATTCACTTTTTTTTTTTTTTTTGCTTAAGATAGTTTTTTGCCTTTTGTAATCACAAGGCAAATGTGGCAAGGTGAAGAGCTGGCCCCACCTTCTCCAGAAAGTGCTCCAATATTTCCCTTTATCCCACATATTCTAGAAGCCTGAGGAATGAGTCCCAAGATGGAAGAAACCTATGTGATGGCAGAGGGTAAGACACCCCAGAGAAGAGGAATATATCCCCTGGGATGAGAGACAAGATAAACGCTTGAATCAACACACTCCTCCACAGAGGTATATTTAGTAAACTTTTTTTCTCACAGGGCTTGAAAGATCAAGATTGCTTTTTAAAAAATAATAAAAAGAAGCAGCCACTGTGGTTTCTTTTGACACCAGCCCAATTTCGTGCCTGTCACAATACTTCCAAATAACATGTGTAAGACTTCGCTGGGCTGTCTCTTTTTCCCTGAAACCCAAAGCAAAAAACAAGAACAAAAGTCTGCAGTTCCAGCTGCATCATAATGTCTGGTCAGAGGCTTCCTGAGATCTCTAAGGTTCTGGGTGGTTTATAGGACCTGATGTTTTCCCTGCAACTGCAAAATGGCTTTGCACAAATAAAATGTGGGCTAACAGTATGAACTCACACTGACAGCCTAAACTCCCAGATTCATAATTTAGTGCTCTTGGAGAACCTCCAAAATCTACCTGGTCCATGTTTACACCTAGAAAATATAGAGGCCATCAAAATCTTCCTCGTGGAAGACAGAGCCATTGGGCTACTGAACTTACATTTCACTGTGGCCCTCAAAGACTTCCTGCTCCTCCCCACTTCCCACCCTATTCCCCTCCTTGCAAAAATACTCCCCAAAATAGCTAAATTCTCCTGCACTCTTGGTTTCTCTCTTCTAGGCACAAAAGTATATCTTCCAGAAAAAAAGTGTATCTTGTCTTATGCCAAATTTGCCCTTCTGTTTGTAGTTTTGATCCCATTTTACACTGAGGACTTGGTCTTCAGTTACTCATTTTCTCTAATTTTTAAAACAAATTATTTAATCAGCTTTATGGAAGTACAATTTACATACAGTAAAATGCAACCATTTTAGCAAATGGGTGAGTTTTGGCAAATGAATACATCTGTCTAACAGCACCACAATCAAGATATAGAACAGTTCCATCACTCCAAAAAGCTGCCTCATGCGATCAATTCCCCTTCAGATCTGCCCCCACTTCTCGGTAACCACTGCTGGGGTGTTACAGATCTGCCCTCCATCATTAAAGACTAGTTTGTGCTTTAAGAGAATTTCACATAAATAGAATAATACAATATGTAGTTTTTTATGTTTGACTTCTTTTGCTCAGCATAGTGCTTTTGAAATGCATCATATTGTTGTGTATATCAGTAGTTCACCCTTTTTATTGCCAAGTGGTAGTCCATTGTATAGATATGCTACAATTTATTTATTTTTAACTCTGCATATTTATAGGGTACAATGTGATATTTTAATACATGTATACAATGTGTAAAGATGGAATCAGGGTAATTAGCATATCCATCACCTTAAACATTTATCATTTCTTTGTGTTAGGAACATTTAAAATCTTCTAGCTATTGGAGAATATACAATAAGTTGTGGTTAATTATAGTCATTCTGCGCATTACTCTAGAACACTATAACGTACTCCTCCTAGATAGCTGTCATGGTATAGCTGTTAACCAACCTTTGGCTATTCCCCTCACCCCTTGCCACTACTTTTCCCCTGCCTCTGTTAACCACTTTACTTCTATCAGATCAACTTTTTTAGCTTCCACATACGAGTGAGAACATGTGCTATTTATCTTTCTGTGCCTGACTTATTTCACTTAACATAATGTGCTACAAGCTTATCCATGTTGCTGTGAAACGACAGTATTTCGTTCTTTTCTATGGCTAAATAGTATTCCATTGGGTATACATACCACATTTTATTTTTTATTTTATTTTATTTTACTTTAAGTTCTGGGATGCATGTGCAGAACATGCAGGTTTATTACATAGGTATACATGTGCCATGATTGTTTGCTGCACCTATCAACCCATCATCTAGGTTTCAAGCCCTGCATGCATTAGGTATCTGTCCTTATGTTCTCCCTCCCCTTGCCTCCATCGACAGGCCCCAGTATGTGTTGTTCCCCTCCCTGCGTCCATGTGTTCTCATTGTTCAACTCCCACTTATGAGTGAGAACATGCGACATTTGGTTTTCTGTTCCTGTGTTAATTTGCCGAGGATAATGGCTTCCAGCTTCATTCATGTCCCTGTAAAGGACATGATATCATTCCTTTTTATGGCTGGATAGTATTCCATGGTGTATATGTACCACATTTTCTTTATCTAGTCTATCATTGATGGGCATTTGGGTTGGTTCCATGTCTTTGCTATTGTAAATAGTGGTGCAATAAACATACATGTGATTGTGTCTTTATAGTAGAATGATTCGTATTCCTTTGGGTATATACTTAGTAATGGGATTGTGAGGTCAAATAGTATTTCTGGTTTTAGATCCCTGAGGAATCACCACACTGTCTTCCACAATGGTTGAACTAATTTACATTCCCACCAACAGTGTAAAAGTGTTCCTATTTCTCCACAACCTTGCCAGCATCTATTGTTTCTTGACTTTTTAATAATCGCCGTTCTGACTGGCATGAGATGGTATCTCATTGTGGTTTTGATTTGCATTTCTCTAATGATCAATGATGATGAGCTTTTTTCCTACATTTGTTGGCCACATAAATGTCTTCTTTTGAGAAGTGCCTGTTCATATCCTTTGCCCACTTTTTGATGCGGTTGTTTTTTTTTTTTTTTTTTTTCTTGTAAATTTGTTTAAGTTCCTTGTAGATTCTGGATATTATACCTTTGTCAGATGGGTAGATTGCAAAAATTTTCTCCCATTCTGTAGGTTGCCTGTTCACTCCGATGCTAGTTTCTTTTGCTGTACAGAAGCTCCTTAGTTTAATTAGATCCCATTTGTCAATTTTTATATACCACATTTTCTTTATCCATTCACCTGTTGATGGACACAAGTTGATTCCATATCTTAGCTATTGTGAATAGTGCTATAATAAACAGGGGAGTGCAAACATCTCTTTGACATACTGGTTTCCTTTCCTTTGTTTTCTTTTTCTTCATTTTTTTTTCTTTTTAAAGAACACAGCCTCAGGAGGTCCTGACAACCTGTGCCCAAGGTGTTCCCCTTTCCTTTGAATATATACCCACTAGTGGGATTGCTGGATCGATATACCACAATTTATTTATCTATGTATCTGTTGATGGACATTTGGGTTGTTTTCAGCATATACAATCTTTGTGTGGCCATGTTTACATTTCTTTTGTAGAAATAACCTAGAAGTGGAATTTTGAATTGTGTGGTAAGTGTATATTTACTTTGTAAAAACCTGGGTGTGGTGGTTTGTGTCTATAATCCCAACACTTTAGGGAGAATTGCTTGAGCCCATGAGTTTGAGACCATCCTGGGCAAAAAAGTGAGACCCTGTCTCTACAACAAATTTAAAAATTAGTCAGGCATGGTGGCGTATACCTGTAGTCCCTGCTACTCAAAAGACTTGAGTCTCTTGTGCCGGGAGTTTGAGGTTGCAATGAGCCGTAATCATGCTACTGCACTCCAGCCTGGGAGAAAGAGTGAGATCCTGTCTCAAACAAAGAGAGAGAGAGAGAGAGACAGAGAACCTGAAAAATTGTTGTCCAAAGTGGATATACCATTTTACAATATGCCAGCAATATTGAGAGTTCCAGTGCTTCACATCCTCACCAATACTTGGCATTATCAGTCTTTTAAACTTTTGCCATCTTAGTGGATCTGTAGCAGTATCTCTTGCAGTTTTAATTTTCATTTCCCTAATAACTAAAGATGTTGTGCATCTTTTCACGTGCTTTTGATCATTTGTATCCTCTTTATTCAAATCTTTTGCCCATTTTTTTGTTCTCCTATTATTGAGTTGCATTAGTGTTTTGCAATACTTATGTATTTAAGAGTATGCATAAATATGACAATATATTTATATGAAAATATGTAAATATTTTCAGTATTTGTATTATATACATATGTCTTCATTTATATTTGTTTTCATTTTCTTAACAGTATCTTTCAAAGAGCGTGATATGGTTTGGATCTGTGTCCCTGCCCAAATTTCATGTCAAATTGTAACCCCAATGTTGGAGGAGGGGCCTGGTGGGAGGTGATTGCATCATGGGGGCAGATTTCCTCTTTGCTGTTCTTGTGATAGTGAGTGAGTTCTCCTGAGATGTGGTTGTTTAAAAGTGTGTAGCACCTCCCCCTTTTCTCTCTTCCTTCTGCTCCAGCCAAGTGAAGACGTTCCTGCTTCCCCTTCACCTTCCACCATAATTGTAAGTTTCCTGAGGCTTCCCCAGCCATGCTTCTTATACAGCCTGCAGAACTGCAAGCCAATTAAAGCTCTTTTCTTTGTAAATTACCCAGTTTCAGGTATTTAGGTATTTTTTTCTTTTCTTTTCTTTTCTTTTTTTTTTTTTTTTTTTTTGAGACAGAGTCTCACTCTGCCACCTAGGCTGGAGTGCAGTGGCATGATCTCAGCTCACTGCAACCTTTGCCTCGCAGGTTCAAGCGATTCTCCTGCCTCAGCCTCCTGAGCAGCTGGGATTACAGGCATGGGCCCCCATACCCAGCCAATTTTTGTATTTTTAGTAGAGACAGGGTTTCACCATGTTGGCCAGGCTGGTCTCGAACTCCTGACCTCAGGTGATCCACCTGCCTCAGCTTTCCAAAGTGCTGGGATTACAGGTGTGAGCCACCACGCCCTGCCAGATATTTCTTTATAGCAGCATTAGAACAGATTAATACAGGGCACAATTTAATTTTTATGAAGTCTAATTTATCTCTCTAATATTTTAACTTTTGTTGGTTCCTTCCCTTCAGCATATAAACACATTCGAGTCTTGTCCAATAACTAACAAAACTAAGCCAAACAAAAACAAGATAACCATCACCTCCAGAAGCCCTTTATTGAACTAATATCCCTTTCTAGCTACTGGCATGTCCTCTTTCCTCCTTTCACAGCCAAACAGCTCAAAGAAAAAGTCACCTTTTACTGTCTGGACATCTTCTAAAACCTCATTCCATCTTGAACCCACTCCCACCACTCCACTGCAACACTAGCAGAGTCTTTTTAGACTTAGAAATAAAGCCAGGTTCTAACACCTAGGGAAGCAAGCGTACACAAATATTACCACCCTTGGTTTGTAAGGGCAGGGCTGAGAGCAAGCCTGGACAGAGGTGGGTCCTGTGCAGTTGGGTGGTGGGGACTGGAGAAGCCCTTTGACTACTTTCTCTTCATGTTTCAGAGTCTCGCTTTCTCTTGGTTTCTTCTCATATCCCTTTGTTGCTGTCTACATAATCATCCCATCAACACATTACCTTAAAAATGACTGATGAAGGCTGTGTGTTGTTTGATAGGCCAAGGCAGGAGGATCACCTGACGTGAGAAATTCAAGATCTTCCAAATATAGCAAGATCCCAAATCTAAAAAAAAAAACAATTGATGAGGAGTTATCAGTAGAGATGCACTTGATGAGGATGATCTTTCCCTGCTTCCACTGTGAGTGAGGCTGCTTCCTCCCAGCCCTTTGGCTCCACAAGCCCACCATTCTGTTCCCACCCACTCCATCAAGTAGACTTCAGGTCTCAACTTTCCTGACTTCCCTACAGTGCTGGTCACTGTCAACTACTCTCTTATTCTCTGTCACCTCCTCCTTCTTGCTTAGAAACACGTATTGAGTACCTATTGTGCAAAACCCAGTGACAAAAATATTCACCAGATTATGTATCTGATGATGAGAGACAAAGATCCTGCTCTCAGGAAGCTCATGTCCTAGTTGGTGAGCCATTTTTCACCATAGTATGATATACTAGGGTGCAGAGGAGTAGCACCCAAGTCAGTTTAAGGGCATTAGGGCATTACAGGAGCTTCAAGCACTAGGAACAGCACCTTCAAAGGTGCGTGAATGCAAGTGTAAAATAAATCAAGTGTGAGAGAGCAAGGCATCTACAGAAAACAGTTCCGATGGGTGGGGCTTAAGGAACTGGTGGGAAGTAGCATAGGATGTTAAGAATAGCACTGCCTTTGTATTGCAGAAGTGCCTGTCTATCCACCAAAATCCAATCTCCTAGAGATCGCTGGACTACTGGACTATTGCAGTAGTTGACTACGTTATCAACAATGGGTTGACAGCAAAAGCAGTATGTGTCACTTCTGAGTCAGGGCTTTTTAAGAGAGCAAGTGTGCCTCCTTCTTGCTCTCTTTCACATTTGAGAACTGGATAGAGACAAAAACAAGGCCCTAAGGAGACGGTGGAGCCATAAAATGGGAACAGTTCAGATTCCCGAATGACTTTGTGGAGCAGAGCTTCGTTGCAAACCCGAACAACTGGCCAATATTGTTACATGAACAGTGAAACTTCTAATGTGTTAAGCATGGAAAGTTTTAAGTCATTTTTATTGTTTCTGCATAACCTACCCTACCTAATACATTCTGATTACGGTGCGTTTGTGAAAACTTTATAAAAATAAATATGTATATGTATATATTTAAAAATTGAGTGAAATACACCAAAATGTTAGTAATGATGGTTGTCTGTGGGTGGTGAAATTATGGGTGGATTTTATTTTCTTTCCACTTTTCTGCATTTTCCAAATTTGCTACAATGAGCAGTGTTGTTTACAGTCATGACAAATTTAAGTTCTCTAAATTTACAGAGTTAAGAAAGTTACAGAGTTAAGAAAGAATCTCATTACTGGAGGCATATAGATATCTATTCAAGTAGTAGATTTAAGGGTTGAAAAAAAAACAGAGGAAAAGGAAAGAAAGCAATTCAGTTACACAAGTATTGAGGACCTAGTACTGTAAAAACAGAGTAGGGACACAACAGTGCAAAGCTCCCAGTCCCTGCCTCTCCTGGATTCTTACTCTCCAGCCCCCAGGCCCAAAACATCACTCCACCTCATGACACGCCTTGTTGCTGTTGGTGGGTGGCAGGGAGGAAGGCTTTGTTTTAGCTTCCTCTTGTATTTTCCTTCACATAGTTTAGGGAGGCTGAAAATACACATGAAGTTAACAGAGAGAGATGGGGGGACCAGAAGATGCAGAAAGGAGAGCCAGGTGTTGGAAAGGGGAATGCGGGTAGGGCTTTACAGATGGGGCACACACTTCCTGTCCCTCCCACTTCCTTCTAAAATGTACTACTCCCTTGGCTTCTGTGAGAACACAAATTCCTAATTGTCCTTCTACCCCTCTGGCCACAGGCTCCTTTTTCTCTGTCATATTCCTGGTTCCTAAAGAATCTATCTGAGATCTCTTCTCTTCTCACACTGCCTTCTGAAAGGGTCTCATCACGCCAGCGTCTCCCCACGTCTACCCTCCAGCTTAGCTCCAAGTCCAGATGGAAAACTGCCTAGGCGGCAACACAATGGAATTCCACCACCTCCCTCCTTCCTTCCCGTAAGCCTAGCTCACCACCATTTTATACAACCCCAAAGAAACCCAGGTGTTATCCTCAATCCTCATCCCTCTCCTCCACTGATTACCAATTCTGTTCATTATACTTCTTTAAGATCTTTTGAAAGCACCTAGTTCCTTCATCCCCACTGCCATGGCGTCTATTCAAGGCACAACATCTCTTGTGTGAATTTCTATAACAGTCCCTGAATTCATTTTCAGACCCTCAAGTCTCTCCATTTTTCACCCATTTCCAAAAATGTATGTTCCTATGTTTCTCTGACTTTAAAACTATGAAATATTTTTTTCTTTCTTTCTTTCTTTCTCTTTCTTTCTTTCTCTCTCTCTTTCTTTCTCTTTCTTTCTTTTTCTCCTTCTTCTTTTCTTTTCTTTCTTTTTCTTTTTTTTTTTTCAGAGACAAGGTCTTGCTCTGCCACCGAGGCTATAAGGCAGTGGCACAATCATGGTCACTGCAGCCTCAACCTCCTGGGCTCAAGCAATCCTCATGCCTCTGCCTCCCAAGTAACTGGGACTACAGGCACATGCCACCACACCCCGGTAATTTTTTTTAAAAAATGCTTTTTGTGTTGAGGTGGAGTCTTACTATGTTGCCCAGGCTGGTCTCACATTCCTGGTCTCAAGCAATCTTCCCAACTTTGCCTCTCAGAGTGCTGGGGCTACAGGCATGAGGCACCACACCTGGCCTGAAATATTTCTTCTACATGGAAAAGGACATTGGGAATCAATAATACATTAACATCTGTATACATACCATACAGAATTAACAAATGAGGACATTTTCTGCCTGTTTTCTCATAGATAAGTATTTCTAAAGCACAGATTTTATATTTTTATAATGTCACTTTCTTGATTAAAAAGTTTTGGCCGGGCACGGTGGCTCATGCCTGTAATCCCAGCACTTTGGGAGGCCGAGGCGGGCGGATCACGAGGTCAGGAGATCGAGACCATTCTGGCAAACACGGTGAAACCCTGTCTCTATGAAAAATATGAAAAATTAGCCAGGCATGGTGGCAGGCTCCTGTGGTCCCAGTTACTCGGGAAGCTGAGGCAGGAGAATGGCGTGAACCTGGGAGGCGGAGCTTGCAGTGAGCCGAGATCACACCACTGCACTCCAGCGTGGGTGACATAGTGAGACTCTGTCTCAAAAAAAAAAAAAAAGTTTCAGTGACTCTAAATTTCACTCAACATAACTTCTAAACTCCTTAACCTGTCTTTCCGGAGTACCTGTGGAAGTATTTTGGTCAATAAGCATGTGGGCTCTAGAGTGTACCACCTATAAGCTTATGTAACCTATCAGTGACTTAACTTCTCTGAGCCTTAGTTTCTTGTCTGCAAAATGGGGATAATATTGTGGGACTGTTTGAGGATTAACTGAGATGTGCAAATTGCCTAGCAAGGTACTTGGACCAAGGCACAAGAAAAAGGCAGAAAGAGGTGGAGAGAGGAAGCTTTTGAAGGAAGTGGAGAAGAAAACAAGAGAAAAAGATCAATAGAGTTTGAGGAAAGAGCTGGACAAGAGGGAGAAAGATTAGAGGAGAGATGTCTAAATGGAGGTAAAGAAAATGGGAAGAAAAAAATGTCAAAGGAGGAACTACCTTTCCATGAGAAAAGAGACTTTCTCAGGATGAAAGGGGACTGTGAAGTCTGGGATAATTTATTAGGGCTGCTGAGCCTGGGGTAGATGTGGGTGAGGGCTGTGCTGGCAGGGGTCCAATCCCAGGGCTGGAGCAGTTCCACTAAGGGGCAGTGTGGAGCCCTTGCTCTTCGGCTGTAAGTAATTCACCTTCTTTTCCCTGAGGGTGCTGGGGAAACAGCCTCGGTTGATGCCAAGTCACTTGGATAGATTCTGCTACTTGTTATTTGAGGGATAGGACAAGCATCGAGCTTTCTGGAGATTAATTTTTGATTTATTGGTGGTAACAATGATTTATTCTGATACACCCCCAGGGCAAAGAAAGGGCTGTAAATATTTTAAATGCTGTTAGTCGGTGACAAGAAACATCGCTGGTTGGGGAGTAGGGTAGGTGGGAATTTCCAATGCCTTTCCTAAATTACTTAAAGGCAAACTGTGAAGGCTTGCTAGCTTGTTTAAGACAGAGGCTGGGGGAGGGGGTGAAAAACATATTAAATTATTATCTTATTAACTCAGACAACATCTTACGTTTTCTCCACAGAGTCCATTTGCTTTCCCTACTAACTGCATTGGATTGGATTTCGCAGGCTGCTGAGGCAATGCAAGGAGGCAGCTTTCAGACTCCTGGAGAGAGCAGGCTGCACAAGCATGATCAGGACATCCCACACTGGTTGTGTGACCTCAGGTGAGGCATCTTGACCCTGAATCTCAGTTTCCCTACCTGTAAAATAGGATGATAATTCTTGCTGGTGTGGCAGAGTGGAAACTAAGTCTGGGAGTGTTTGGTTTGATTACTAGAAGAAACAGGCCAGGCATGGTGGCTCACGCCTGTCATCCCAGCACTTTGGGAGGCTGAGGTGGGTGGATCACTTGAGGTCAGGAGTTCAAGACCAGCCTGGCCAACATGGCAAAATCCTATCTCTACTAAAAGTACAAAAACTAGCTGGGTGTGGTGGTGTGCATCTGTAATCCCAGAGTAGGCTGAGGCAGGAGAATCGCTTGAGCCTGGGAAGCAGAGATTGCAGTGAGCCGAGATGGTTCCACTGCATTTCAGTCTGGGTGATGAGGTGAGACTCGGTCGTAAAAAAAAAGAAGAAGGAGAAAAGGAAGAAGAAACAGCCCCATAGAGTAGGCTTTTTCAGCCTCCTCTCCCTGGGTCCTCATATCAGCCCTGATTGCCAGGAAGAAGAGAGGTGACAATTTCCTCTCGCATAATAAGGAAATTGTGGCTCAGCAATGAACTCCAGCTCGCTTGGGGAGTGCAAGGAATGGCAGGAGCCAGTCGTGGGTGATGGGCAGCCCCAGGCTCTCTGGGAGCTCCTGTGGTCATCTGGCTTTATCCCTCCTCAAAGAGCCGGGAGTAGGGGAGTGAGGCACTTGCCTCAGGCATGCAAAATGTAAGGGGGTGCCACAAAACTCGGTAATCAAGATAAATAATATCTTAATATGATATTTTTAAAAATCAAAATCAGTGCAAAAAATCCATAATGAACAAAATATCTGATTTTTAAATAAAGATAAGATCAATCCTTATCTCATAACACAAGCTGTCTCTTCAGCCTGAGCACAGAGGCACGGATGCCCTGGGATGGAGGAAATCCTGTGTGGGACTCCATACTGGGGTTTTGTTCATCTTGGCCTCTCAGTTCAGGGGCTGACTCCTTTTTTTCTCTGACCTCCAGCTTTCCCACCAGAGGCAGGAGAGCCAAGCAATCTGCCCTCAAGCTCTGGAGTAAAGCAAGGCTGGATGTTAATCCCTGCTCCATTACTTATTAGCTAGGGAACCTTTGGATAGTAGCTTGGAATAGTGGCTTAACATCCTGTAAACCTCAGTTTTCTTTCCTTCCTTCCTTCCTTCCTTCCTTCCTTCCTTCCTTCCTTCCTTCCTTCCTTCCTTCCTTCCTTCCTTCCTTCCTTCCTTCTTTCTTTCTTTCTTTCTTTCTTTCTTTCTTTCTTTCTTTCTTTCTTTCTTTCTTTCTTTCTTTCTTTCTTTCTTTCTTTCTTTCTTTCTTTCTTTTTGAGATGGAGTCTGGCTCTGTCGCCCAGGCTGGAATGCAGTGGCACAACCTCGGCTCAATGCAACCTCCGCCTCCCGGGTTCAAGTGATTCTCCTGCCTCAGCCTCCTGAGTAGCTGGGATTACAGGTGTGCGCCACCATGCCTGGCTAGTTTTTTTGTATTTTTAGCAGAGACAGGGTTTCACCATGTTGGCCAGGCTCATCTCAAACTCCTGACCTCAGGTGATCCACCCACCTTGGCCTCCCAAAGTGCTGGGATTACAGGTGTGAGCCACCACGCTCGGCCTTAAACCTCAGTTTTCTAGTCTGTAAACCTCAATTTTCTAATCTGTACCTGCCTGGCTGGGTTATTGTGAAGATTAAATGAGAAAATGTGCATATGGCACTTAACAGAGGACCTCCGCCATAATAAATGCTCAATAAACATTACTTACTGTTTTTACCTGTAAATTAGGTATCATTGTCCTCAGTCCCAAAGTGAGACAAATTATATGCTAAAGAGATATGATAATACCTAGAAGGAAGGTGAAAAAAGAAATCAAGCGCAGCGTCCCATTCCACTGCTGGAAGTCACCAGGAAGATACTACTAGCTACACATATCTCTGTCTCCTAAAAGAATTCTGGGCATAGTTTGGATGTTTCAGCCAGGCCCCTCTCAAGAGAAGTTCAAGGTTGAACCCAACCTGCTGGACCACAGGGAGTCTCCTAATCCCAGCCACACATTCGCCAGAGCAGGTGCCACGAGCCCAGAGACAAGTCACTATGGGAAGGTGGATGTCAGGGCAGCTGAGCCCTGAGGGTCTTGATAATGAAAACTCCCCACCAATACTACCACAGGTCCTGCTTCCCTTTTTGAATTGGATGCTAAGAAGCCTAGAGCTGAATTTACAGCCCATCTTTAGCAAGCGCGTAATACTTCATACATTTGGTGTGGAAACCTCCATCTACAATTCCTGCTGTTATTTTCCCTTTGTCTCATTTCCTCTCACTTGTTTTAATGTACTTTATGCTGCCTTAAATCCATTTTGGAACAAGGTGGGGAATAAATAAATACATCCTATCTGTATTTAAACAGCTTTCCATTGTATATGTATATATTCTTGTGTATCTCTTTTCTAAAAATTACTGCCTGCTGATGCCTGCAAATGGCTGTGTTTGCGTGTGCTAATTGTGTAACTGACTGGATTTAAAATTGAGAGCTTTGATGAGCACCCAGGAAGCAAGGAAACAGGGTGTTTTCATTTTCAGTATAAAAGGGAGGGTTTGGCCCAGGTGTCTACCTTAGAAATAGTCAGTTTAAGGCAAAGGTTCTCAACTGGGGCCAGTTTTCCCTCCCTGGGGACTTTTGGCAATCCCTGGAGGCATTTTTGGTTGTCACAATTTAGAGGGGAGGCATCCGGCATTGCTACTGGCATCTAGTAGGTAGAGGCTAGGGATGCTGCTAAACATTCTGCAACGCACAGGACAGGCCCCACAGCCAAGAGGCACCCGGGCTAAAACGTCAATAGTGATGAGGCTGAGAAACTCTGACTTCAAGGTAGATGAGTTCTAGAAGGAAGAAGGAACAGAGGCTTGCAGGTACCAAGGCTGCTCTGGAAACCCTCAGGGCAGCCTTCCTGAACCAGGCCAGGAAGAGGAAATAGCGGAGAGGGCCCCAGCTCCTCAGTTACCAGGAGAACCCAGACTCTCTTACTGGGCCGTGGGAGAAGCAAGAACAACTCAGGAATGAAACAGATTCCTCAGGTGTCCAGGAGGAGTTAGACTTTTGTTGTCTGGGAAGCGGGAGCCTTTCATCTGACACCAGATGGTGTTTATTTTTATTTTATCACTATTTTCTAAGGCAGGGTCTCACTCTGTCATCCAGGCTACAGTACAGTGGTGCAATGTAGGCTTACTGCAGCCTCGACCTCTGAGGACCATCTGCTACACTCAGTCCACCAATTCAAATGATCATCTCTCTGGGGCCCAAGGGATCCTCCCACCTCAGCCTCCCGAGTAGCTGAGAGCACAAGTGTGCACTGCCATGCATGGCTAATTTATTTATTTATTTTTGTAGAGATAAGGGTTTTCCTATGTTGCCCAGGCTAGTCTTGAACTCCTGGGCTGAAGCGATTCTCCTGCCTTGGCTCCCCAGTGTGCTGGGATGAAGGTGTGAGCCGCTGCACTTGACCTCAGCAGCAGATGTCTTCTAGTTGCCCCTGCACCTTCCTCCACTGGGATCTCTGCCTCAAGAAACTTCCAGCTTTGTTCAGTCCCAGCAGAGGATGAGAAGGCAAAGAAGACTGAAGAAGGGGCATTGATTTCCTGGCCCCTCTCCATAGGGCTGCCTCAGGTCAGCTGAATTCCTCCACTGAAGTCACAGCTCCTCTCAAGGGGTCCCTCTCCATAATCATGTTTCCTTACAGGCTCTGGTAGTGACTTAATGTCGTCTTCTTCCGTCCTTCTAGGTTAGGGATGGTCACAGTCCCCATTTGACTAGTGCTGCCATATTGTGCCATGTCTCATGGTTTCCCTATACCCTGCTGTGTTAGGGTTCTCCAGAGAAACAGAACCAACAGGAGGCAGATAGATAGATAGATAGATAGATAGATAGATAGATAGATTGATAGATAATTAGATAGATATGATACATTATTACATAGATGATATAGATAGACATATAATTAGGTAGATAGATGATAGATACACAGATGGGCAGATAGATTATACAGCTATTAGGTAGATAGATGATAGAAAGATAAATAGATTACATAGATGATAAATAGATGATAGATTGATAGATAGATAGATAGATAGATATAGATAATGATATGGTTTGTTTGTGTCCCCACCCTAATCTCATCTTGAATTGTAGCTCCCATAATCCCCATATGGCATGGGAGGCACCCAGTGGGAGGCAATTGAATCATGGGAGTGGGTTTTTCTCAAGCTGTTCTTGTTATAGTTAATAAGTGTCATGAGATCTGATGGTTTATAAAGGGTAGTTCCTTGCACACACTCTCTTGCCTGCCACCACGTAAGATGTGCCTTTTCTCCTCCTTTGCCTTCCACCATGATTTGAGGCCTCTCCAGCCATGTGGAACTGTAAGTCCATTAAATCTCTTTTTCTTTATAAATTACCCAGTGTCAGGTATTTCTTCATAGCAGTATGAAAATGGACATAGATAGATAGATAGATAGATAGATAGATAGATAGATAGAGACAGACAATAGATAAATGATAGATGATGATGATAGATGATGACAATAGATAGATGATAGATAGATAGATACAGATAAATAGATGATAGATAGATAATATATATACAAATATTGGTTTACACAATTATGGGGGCCGAGAAGCTCCAGTGTCTGCTATGTACAAACTGGAGACCCAGGAAAGCCTGAAGTAGTGTGAAGGCCTGGGAAGTGGAGGGCCTGATGATGTAGATTCCAGTCCAACTATGAAGACCTGAGAACCAGAAGTGCCAAGGGCAGTAGAAGATCGATGTCCCAGCTCAAGCTGTAAGGCAAAAATGACTTCAGCCTTCCTCCATGTTAGTATTTCGCTCAGGCCCTCCATGGACTGGATGGGCCCACCCACACGAGGGAAGACCATCTGCTACACTCAGTCCACCAATTCAAATGCTAATTTCTCCTGGAAACAACCTCATAGACACACCCAGAAATCATGCTTAACTAGATCACTGGGCATCCCATGATCCAGTCAAACGGACACATAAAATTAACCATCACACCTGCCTATACCTCGTAAATAGTCCCTTTATTAAACTTTCCTCAAATTCTCCTAATTTGAGTGTGCCATCTGTTTCCTTCAGGGATCTTAGATGACACACATTCATTCATTCGTTTATCAAATGTTCATTGAACGCCTCCTGTGTGTTTAGACACTGTTTAGGTGTTTCCGCTACACAGATAAACAAAATAAACCTCCCTGCTCACTGTCCCCTCACCTTCTAGACAGCACAGAGTAGCGCCTGAGTCTGCCTCGCTTCTGGTTGGACAGTGTCACTGTACCTGCCCCAGCTCCGGGCCTGCAGAGTGTATGGCCTGAGTGAGGGCTGCTCTTAGGCCGGCTGGGCAGCATTCAGAGTTGATGGGCCCAGGGCAGCAAGCAGCAGGCCATAGCCCTGACCTTCACGGCTCTGCCACCAGCCAGCTCTGCACCCTTGAGCAAGCCACTTGGCCTCTTTGGTTTTCATTTTCCTTGTTTCCAAGGTGAGTGACTGCACTAGAAAACCGATTTACAGATTTCCTGTATTCAGAAGGAGAATTTCCTGGTCTGAGTTGTGCCCAAATCTTGGGTTGGGGGCGGCAGAAGCAGGCATTCTGTGCCAGCCATATACATCCTAAACATTCCAGAAGGAGCCTTGGTGAGGGTGAGAGAAGGCTGAGATTTCCAGGTCCTGCTGTTGGCTGTCAGAGCTAGGGACCCTGCTTACCTTCTGGGGTACAGAGGTAGGGCAAGCTCCTCTGGGTCTTCTGAGGACCCCTGACTCCCTCACCCCTGCCATGCCAACCACTCCTTTCTCTCAGGGCTCTATCTGTTCTTCTAGATGCAGGTACTGCAGGCCAGGAAACTGCCGGGGTGCAGGAAAGACAGTCCCTGGTCCCCTCAGCAGACCCAGGGTGGCCTTGCTGGTGCCAGCTGGCAGGCCCAAGCAGCTTAGGCAAACATATGCACAAAGCTTTCTGGATGCTACCAGCCAGCAGGGCCTGCCAGAGGCAAATGGTCTCCCCTGCCTTGTGGCAGTGTTGCATCCAGCCATCTCAGACTTGCAGGCATCTCTTCTGCTCTGATAGACCTTCAGGGCTGGACCCCAGCAACCTCATTTTAGAAAGCCAGTAGAGATTGAAGAATGGGTAACTGGGCCACCAGCAGTGAGCAGTGATCCATGCTGGGAATGAGTAAGCAAACATTTGGTGAGTCCCCTGCCAACCACTCCTTTCATTGTGCCAGGCACCTTCATAGACAGCATCTCACTTAACCCCATAACTCCTTGGTGAGGTGGGTAATCATACAGTCCTTTATGGATAAAGACACTGATCTTAGAGAGGAAAGTGACTTTCCCAAGGTCACACAGCCAGCAAATGAAAGAGCAAGGATTTGAACCCAGGACATTGGGCTCTAAACCCTGAGAGCTTCCCATTATACCATATGTATCTCACTGTGCAGAGACAACGCTCTGCTCCCCAACCCCAGCTCCACCCTGCTGCAGGATCTGGTCCCTAACCTGGCTCCTTGGTCCCATGGGAAATGGGAAGATTAAAATGGGAGCTGCTGTTTTCAGCATCTAATCTATCAGGACTCTCTAGCCTCTCAAGGGCCTTCTAGCCAGTCAGTTCAAGAGATGGGGGCCCCTTCAGGAGAGCAACACCCCTGAGGCCTGCTCCTTGACACATAGCCTTCTGGTTAGGGCCCACCCCATCTAATTCTGGGAAGGTAGATGGTCAGGTCCTGTGGGCATCTTCTCCTGACATCTAGTGAAGAGAGAAGGACAACAGGGGCACTGGCCCAGGGTCTAAGCAATCTCCTATCAGCCTTGCCTCAGCCTGGGCTGTGGCTGTAGCAGGTGAATTTTGCTAACCCATCAATCAGGGACATGACTACTTTCTCCTTTTGAGTCTGCAAAAGCCCAAAGGTGAGAAAATGCGCTTTTCTTTCCATTTAACTTTTCTAGGCTAGGATGGAGGATTCCCTCCTTCCTTTCTTCCCCCTCCCTCTCTCTTCCTTCCTTCATATTTTATCTTCCATCCACATCTTAACCCTCACTCCCAGTACAGACTTAGTTATCAACTTCCCTTTTGCTCCAAGAACCCAGTGCATTCTTTATCATGGCCTTATCACCTGGTGTTATAATTGCAACTTATTGTCTGTCTCCTCCAGCCTCTGAGCTCATAGCTCTGCCCTGGCCCAATGCCTGGCAGAGTAAGGGTCCCATACAAAGGGTCGTTGGGAGACCCCAGTGCCTCTGTTTGCTTCTGTCCACTGGTGTTACGAACTGATTGCTCTGTGCCTGGGTCTGGGCTTGGGACTAGAAGAGGAGGGAGGAACCAGAAGACGGGTCTCTGCCTTTGAGGCTTATGGACTACACATCAAGCCCCTCCTACTACCATCAGGAAGGACTTGTACAGTAATCTAAAAAATATTATTTAGCCTTGCAGAAGGAAGAGATCAGTGAGGACAGAAGTTGTTAGAGAAGGCTTTAAGGAAAAGGTGGAATCCTGAAGAATGTGGGAAGTTGGATCAGTGAAGAGGGCAAAGGAGAGGGTGCAGTCAGGGCAGGGTAAATGGAAGAGACTGGTCTGGCCAGGTCAGGCTCAGCTCGGGGGAGAGGTGGGAGAGGAGGTAAGGTAGGTTCCTGTTTAGTCCCTGCGTGTCAAGCACCTACTATGTGTGGCACACTAATTGAGGTGCCTCACCCACAGGCTCTCACCTACTCCTGATAGGCCTATGGGGAAGGCAGAGCAGGTAGACAACAGGGGATGTAGAAGCTCTGAGCAGTTCAGCAAACTGTTCAAGGTCAAAAGACAGAGGCACAAAGTCAAAATCTAAACCAAGGCCTTCTGGTTTTGTGGTACTGGACTGCCTTACTCCATTCAGGCTACTATAACAAGCTACCATAGACCTGGTGGCTCCTCAACCACAGAAATTTATTTCTCACTCTTCTGCATGCTGGGAAGTCCAGGATGAAGGTGGTGCTGGATTTGATGTCTGGTGATGCCTGCTTCCTGGTTCACAGATGGCCATCTTCCTACTGCAACCTCACTTGGTGGAAGGGGTGAGGGACCTTCCCAGGGTCTCTTTCATAAGGGCACTAACCCTATCCATGAAGACTGTGCCCTCATGACCCAATCACCTGCCAAAGACCCCACCTCCTAATACCCTCACATTGGGGGTTAGGATTTCTTCATTCGCTTTATGAGAGACACGAACATTCACTGTACAGCATGATGCTCAGTGGATGATGGCAGTGGTAGAACAGGAGCTGGACATTCATGCATTCATTCAACAAGTATTTCTTGAACTCCTAATAGCTGAGTGCTGGGGCTATGCCAGTGAGCAAGACAGGTACAGTGGTGCCTGTGTGGTGCCTGCAGTCTAGCAAGGAGGTGGACTTCAGATTTCAAGAATTATAAAAATATATATGTGGATGTAATTGAAATATGTATTTTTTGTAAACATAAAGTTTGTTTTAAAAATAAGACACATAGGCTGGGCGTGGTGGCTCAAGCCTGTAATCCCAGCACTTTGGGAGGCCGAGACGGGCAGATCATGAAGTCAGGAGATCGAGACCATCCTGGCTAACACAGTGAAACCCCGTCTCTACTAAAAAATACAAAAAACTAGCCGGGCGAGGTGGTGGGTGCCTGTAGTCCCACCTACTCGGGAGGCTGAGGCAGGAGAATGGCGTAAACCTGGGAGGCGGAGCTTGCAGTGAGCTGAGATCTGGCCACTGTGCTCCAGCCTGGGCGACAGAGCGAGACTCCGTCTCAAAAAAAGAAAAAGAAAAAAAAAAATAAGACACACATATATATATAACTTTGAACAAAAAGCGCAGGGTTCTATGAGAGCAAGTAACATGTACCAGTGGGCTCAGAGTTCTCTATAGAAGGTACTTAAGGACGATCCTTGGAGGGGGCTAGGGATCTTTTCTTAAAGCTTTGTTGTATAGCAAGCACTTTGTTCTCATATACAGTGGTGTGCTGGCAAATGTTGAGTAACCTGCTGGGGGACGGGGAGAATGATTTGTGCTGTGTGCCAATTTCCTTAGTGTGGAGGCTCCCTCCGTGGCCAATTTCATGCTACCATTGTGAAATCTGAAAGCAGCATTGAGAACAGGTGCACACAATCAGCTCTTGTGAGCCAGCTCTGGCACACCACTGAATTATGCTTACTGGGGTGGGGGGCTTTGAAGGGATTGATGGAGATTATGGGGCTCCAAGGCACCCCCGAGCTTCTCCTTAGTGCTGCCTCTGGGCTATCCTACTCTGGAGACACACAGAGGATTGAGCCTGGCCTCCTCCCTGGGCCATGTTTGGGGACTGTACTGTGGGTCACCTGCTGACCCCTGCAGATGAGCACAGAGTCCCAGCCTTGGTACTCTCCGGACCCCGTGCTCCCAATCAGGCTGTCAGATCTGGTGAGGTTCCTTCCAGGCCTCCGTACTGTGCACACACGGCACAGTGCCTCTCACGAATCTTCAAAACACTCTGCAGCAGGTGGCCAGGGTGAGTGAGATGTCCCCACAGACAGCATTTGTGACATTGCCAATGTTTGTGGTATGTGGGGTTGATTGGACAGGCAATTGCCTCATAAAGAAAAGAGAATTGGTCTTAGAGCCAAGAACTTGAATTTGTATCCCAGTTCTGCTGCTTATGGCTGTGGAACTACAGATAAGGCAGGTCACTATTCTAAGCTTCATTCTCCTCCTGTGGGAGTTGAGGAAATGGGTGATATTAACCCCTGGGCATTGTGGAGGGCAGAATGAGATGCATCTATGAAGGCATCTGCTTGGTGCTGTACGTAGCGCTTGAGTCCTGGGCCTTCGTGTTTAGTTAACTGTCATCCGTGGTGACATTTACATCCCACCGAGTCACAGAGTCACAGAATCTGGGCATTGGGGTGGGCTGAAGCGGTTGTAGAGTTCTCCTTCCCACCCTATTAAGAACTTTTGTTACAGTATCCCTGATGATGGCCACCTTGTACCTGCTTGATTAAGTCTAGAGGTTGAAGTTGGCTACATCTTGGAGACCCAGACAGTGCTCAGGGTTAGAAAGTCCTTCTTTCGCTGACTTGAAAGCTTCCTCCTCTGTGTCCATCAGCAGGCCTTCTCCTGCATACTCATATACACTCTGACACACGTCAGTAGGAGCATAAATATTTATGACATGTAGCTAATGCAGTCGGCTTATAGGATTCCTGGAGCTTCAGATGGGAGCTTTTTGCACAAGAAGCCCTTTATCTGGGGAGGGGTTCTGGATGGGGGAGTGGCAGATGCAGGCTCAGAGATGCTCCTCTTGGCTTCTCTGAGTGTTCTGGAAGCCTGCCCTTCACTGCGGCAGCCCGAGTGTCTAAATTTGCAAGGAAGGTTAGCTGGCAGCTGCCTCTGTGGGCTCTGAGCACTGAGAATCAACCAGCCTTCGGAAGCTTTCACTCAAGAAGCCCCTCCCAGGCTCTGCAGGACCAGGCCTCAGGAGGACAGATCCCCGGTCAGAGGGTCTAAAGTACTTCTCACCCTGACCTCTTTGAGGCAGAGCCCTTTGAGAGGGTAGAGCAGAGAGCACTTACACTCACCCCTACTGGCTTCCAGATTTCCTCCAGAGCTGAGTGCAGGGAGGAAGTCTTACATGACTGCCTGTAACCCTCAAAAGGGCCCCTGGTAAAGTCACCCCAGCACATAGCCCACACATCAGGAACTGTAAATACTACAAAGACTTCAAATAGTGTAGCTCAGGGCTCATACACATTTAGGGTCAGTTCCTTCTATGGCTGGCTGGTCAGTGCCCCCCATGTGGCTATATGCCAAGCATCCTAACAGATGGTCTATCATCCTCTAGACTTGGGGATGGGGCTGGAGGTGAGGAGTGGTGGGCAAAGGAGTGAGAGAGCACGACTCCCTGGAGAACCATCAGGCTTGGGCATGAGGGTGCACCTGTCCAGTGGGCTCTTTTCTGGGGAACATCAGCAGGGCAGAGCTTGGGCTAACCTGACCATTGAAGCCTGTGCCCAGCCTGAACTGGAGAGGAGAGTGCTCTCTGGAAGGGAGGAGAATGACTTCCAACTGGACTTGGTGAGGCAGGATTTAGTCACCCCAGAACCCCACTTCCAGTCCTCTCTAAACCTGCGTGCTGAACTGCCACCTCTCCCTTCAGGGTATTACGCTCGGTACATCTATTTTACCAGGATCTAAACTCAATCCTTTTGCACCTTTGATAAAACCGGTCTCCTTTCTCTCACCTTGGACAGCTCTTTGACTGAGAAAAGGGCGAGAGTATCCAGGCTGAAAAAGACCAGTTGTATGAGCTGGACTGGGAGCCCCAGGCTCTCATTCACCATTAAACCTGAGCCAGAGGACCATCTCCTCCAGAAAGTCCCTCATCCCCCCACCCACAAAACTAGTGCAATTCCCCCACCCTCTCTTATCCTAGCACCCTGACCAGCTCCCAGTTGATCACTGCTAACAATATTGCATTGATTTTGTTCCTGTGACTGTTTTCTCCAAAAGACTGTAAGCTCCTTAAAAGCAGCATCTGCACACTGTTTGTCTATCTTCAGACTCAGAGTGCCGCCAGGGTTCAACACATAACTATTCATAAACATGTGGTGAAAGTTCCCCTGAACTTGTGAAGTTCACAAAGGAAAATTTAAGCCTCATCATACACATATTCTTGGTTAAGGTAGGGGTGGGATTAAAGTGCGGCGAGAGAGAAGAGACCTGACTACATTTTTACAATTTCCAGGGGACTGGTAAAATGGAGCCGAGGAACTGTGGCTGCAATGATTGAAGAAGGTGTGGGGTTCTGAACTCCTGGGCACATGGCCAGCTACAGGCTGCCCCCTCTGCCTGTGTGTTATTTCCACAGCAGGGGAGGACCATGGTCTTGTGGCATAGAAAGCAACTAGACCTCCAGAGACCCAGGACCAGGTGCTAGTATCAGCTGGGTGACTAATAAAGGCAGCAGTGATGTTTTTCTGTGTCGAGTGGCCTTCCATCACCTGGGAACTCGAGATGTCTCTCTGGGGTTCCCACTTTGCTCTTAGCACTGAGCCACCACAGAGATGAGCAAAATCCAGGCCCCTACCTTCTAGGAGCTCCTGGTGTAGCTGGGGTGAGACTCCTAGTGCTCTGATGGGAAATTTGCCAGGATATAGTTACAGAATGCATTGTGTGGTGTGACCGTGAGTGTTCTGGGAGGTCAGGGAAGACAGGAATGACTCTTTACCAAAGGCAGATGGCATTCTTGGTGATAGAAAGAAGTACAACACAATTCTAATGGTAGATGTAGAGAAGCAACCAAGGCACAGAGCAGCAAAAAAAGAAAAGAAGAAAGGAAGGAAGAAAAAGGAAAAAAGGCAAGAAGCAGGAAGAAAGCAAAGAAAAAATAAGAAAAAGAAAGAAAGAAAGAAAAGAAAGAAAGAAAGAAAGAAAGAAAGAAAGAAAGAAAGAAAGAAAGAAAGAAAGAAAGAAAGAAAGAAAGAGGAAGGAAGGAAGGAGGGAAGAAAGAGAAAGGGAAAGGAAGAAGGAAAGAGAGAAAGGGAAAGAAGGAAGCAAGGGAGGGAGGGAAAGAGGGAGGGAGGGAGGGAGGGAAGGAAAATTCCACAAGCTACATGTTGACAGCAGGGAGAGGCCACCGCTATGGGCTTGACAGAAGGAGTCAGAAGCTTGAATGAGCCTTGAAGAAAAGAAAGTATTTAATTAGGGAGAGAAGTGCAGAAGCAGCAGGGCAGATCCAAAGATATGTGGTTCACTGAAGGAAGAGATGGGAATGTGGGTGCTTGGTCAGTGCCTAGAGACTTGCTGCCCTGTCAATGAATTTTTTGAAGAGTTGAAGTTAATGCATGCACAACATAAAGAATTAAAACAGTGTAAAAATAGTATTGATTGAAAATCTAAGCTCCCTCCCAGCCTGACTCTTGGCCCACAGTTCCCTTTTCATGTTAAATTGGTACCTGTCTCATAGGTTATCTTTCCAGATATTTCTAGGGATATAAAAGCTTGTATTTTAATGCAAATGGCCACATACTACACACAGTGTTCTATATCTTGTTGGTTTTTTTTTTAAGAGATGGAGTCTTACTATGTTGCTCAGACTGTAGTGCAGTGTCTATTCACAAGTGCAATCATAGGACACTGTGGCCTCAAACACTTGGCTTCAACCAATCCTCCCATCTTGGCCTCCCCAGTAGCTTGGACTATAGGTATGTGCCACAACACCCAGCTTGTTGATCTTTTCCTTATTGATTGGTAGGAGCTTTTATTTATTAAAGTAACCTTTTGTTCATAATGTTGCAAATATTTTCTCACTCTGTCATTCGTGCTTTTACTTTTTTGTGGTAGTTTTTGCTACCATAGTAGAAATGTGTGATCTGAGCTTATCAGTTTTTTTCTTATATGACTTCAGGGTTTGAACTATACTTAGATTGTGCACACAAGATTATGAAAATATGCTCCCAAATTTTCTTTCAGTACTTGTATAGGTTTAATTTTATTTTAAAATATTTGATTAGTGATCTAGTACTAGGTTTTCTTTTTGATTTTTGCTTTTTAAAATTTTTTATTTAATCCTAAATTTATTTTTAATTATTATGGATACATAGTAGTCGTACATATTTAGAAGTAGTTTCAATTTTAGGAATGACTCTACTTTTTTAAGTTACAATGTATCTTGGATTTCATCCTTACCATTTTATGAAAGTCATCTCATTCTCTTCACTGTGTTAATAGTTACTGTATCACATGGACTTACTATAATTTATTAAATGTGGTGACTCATGACTGTAATCTCAGCATCTAGGGAGGATCACTTGAGGCTAGGAGTTTGAGGTCAGCCTAGGCAACATTAAGACCCCCATCTCTAAAAAATATAAAAAATAAATTAACCAGGAGTGGTGGCACATGCCTGTAGTCCCAGCTACTCAGGAGACTGAGGCAGGAGGATCACCTGAGTCCAGGAGTTTTTTAGTGAGTTATGATCATGCCACCGTGCTCCAACCTGAGCAACAGAGTGAGACCCCACCTGTAAAAAAAAAAAAAAAAAAAAGAGAGAGAGAGAATAAGGCTGGAAACATCACACTATCTGACTACACTACAAATGTAAAATGCACTACAAAGCAATAGCAATCAAAACAGCATGGTACTTTCTGGCAGAAAAACAGACACACCAAACAACAGAACGGAATAGAGAGACCAAGAATAAATCTATGCTCTTACAGCCAACTGATTTTCAACAAAGGCATCAAGAACACACATTGGGCAAAGGCCAATCTCTCCAACAAAGGGTGCTGGGAAAACTGGATATTCATATGCAGAAAAATGAAACCAGACTCCCTATCTCTCACCACATCCAAAAATCAAATAGAGATGGATTAAAAATCAATGTAAGGCCCAAAACTATGAAACTACTAGAAGAAAATAGGGGAACCCCTTCATGACATTTGTCTGGGCGAAGGTTTTTTGAATAAGACCAAAAAACCACAGGCAACAAAAGCAAAGATAGGCAAATAGGATTCCATTAAACTAACAAGCTTCTGCACCACAAAGGAAATGATCAGCAGAGTGAAGTGACAACCTACAGAATGGGAGAGAACATTCCCACATTTCGCATCTGACAGGGGGTTAATATCCAGGACACACACGGAACTCAAAGAATTGTAAGTCTTAAACGATGCCTTTAAACAAACGGCTTGCAAATTTTTTGAAAATTTAACCATCAGGTCTGGTGAGCCCATACGAGCCAGCTCCAGAACACCACTGGGAGAGTCCCTGTTTTGGAAGTTGGACTCTGTCCTCCTCCTGGAGCCCTCAGAGAGAGCAAGCGAGGCTGCTCTGTTCTGGAGGCTCTGTGCCCGAGGCCTTTGACTCCTTTACCCGCGTTCCTCCCCGTGAAGCCTGGCCCCACTCTCCCAACACCAGTGTTCTGCTGCCCCCTAACGGCAGCTTCTGCCATCTGCAGCTGCCCGGGAGCTAGAGCCACCGCAGAGCCCACCAGCTCCGCGCCAGGATCGGAGACCCCTGAGCAGGTGAAACAGTCTTCCCCTTCCACTCCAGACTTTTGGAACCCAAGAAGGGCCAGGTCAGAGTACCCGGGATCTCAAGCCCCGCTGCCCCTTGTCCATCCCAGAATCGTGGGTTCCCACTGCCCTCCGCAGTGCCTGCAGCGTAGTGATGAGCCTGGTACTGTGGCGCCACCTAGTGCCTCTGCCGGGTCAGTGGCACCGGCACCTGCACCTGCACTGCCAGCCCCCTGCTGGGCACCCCTGAGAATTCCGACTCAAGAACTGTAGTTTGTTGTGTGTTGTTTTTGCTTTGGGGCTTAGTGGGAAACTCTCACCAGTCACCTGCATTAGAGCTTGGGGCTTCTTGTCACTTTAGAGCAGGTAAGAAGAGCAGGGAAAGAGAAGACCTCAGAGCACAGCACCAGACCTTCCTCCACTTGGTGGGGCCTTCTCACTGCGAATAGTGAATCGTCCAACTAACAACTAAAAGCTCCAGCTAGGAGGACCCTGGAGCTCCCCTGAGCCCGTGGCCTTCAAACGGTACTCACCAAGCCCATCAGTAAGCAGTGCATTTTACAACGCAACAGCCCAGAGCACCCCTGCGTTGAAAAGGCTCAGGAATCAATACTTACCTTTACTATGCATAGCGTATTTTGACACTTCCATTATTTTCACTTGTTTCTTAAAAGAAAGAAAGAAACTTGCCACACCTTAATGACTAGAATTCACAGTTCATTAATGGGTCACCACCTACAGTTTGCAAAACAATAGTCTAGCACTCAGTTCACTGAGAAGAAACAGAGGACAAAGAAAGAACAAATTTGCCCTATAGCAAATTAGGGGCAGATTCAGATCTAGGATCTAGAATCCAGGTCTCTGATGCCCAGTCTCATCACTTCAAGGCCTCCTCTGGGCTCTGCACCAAGTTCCTTTTGCACTGAAGCACAGAGCTCTGTCTCTCTCTGTGGCCCAGATCTATATAGGGCAGACTGTCAGGATCTGACTGCAGGCCCCTCTGTGCCCTGGAAGTTAAGGGGTTGTCAATTGCTGTTTCTCTTATAATGAACTTCTCCTGTTCCAGCACAAGGCGGCAGCAAAGAGAAGCAAACGGCCTTCATAGTTGGGAGGGAAAAGGAGAAAGTAGGCTCTGGACAGTTCCGGTAACCTAATAAGTAAATAAGTAACGTTAGCGTTTTGCTTGAAATCAAAAGCCAAAGGGCAGTATTTTGTCAAAGACCTTTGAAACTTAATTTTAAAAGTTAAGGAGGGCCAAGCGTGGTGGCACACACCTGTAATCTTAGCACTTCAGGAGGCCAAGGCATGTGGATTCCTTAAGTCCAGGAGTTTGAGACCAGCCTGACAACATAGCCAGATCTTGTCTCTACAAATAAAAAACAAAAAATTAGCTGAGTGTGGTGGTGAACATCTGTGGTCCCAGCTTCTTAAGAGGCTGAGGCACAAGGATGCCTTGAGCCCAGGAGGTGGAGGCTACAGTGGGCTGTATTCACACCGCTGCACTCCAGTCTGGGTGACAGAGCAAGACCCTGTCTCAAAATAAATAATGGCTAAAGGGTGTTGGAGATACTCTAGTCTAAACAATACCTGATGCACCGTTTCTTGCATGAGTGTTAACTGATAAAAATATAAATCCATATAATCTTCCTAGAAAGTATATGCATTTTATTTTAAATTTTTTTAATATTCAAACCCACTGATCCAGAAATTCCACTAAAAGGAATACATAAAGTGCTGATTTTATACATACAAAGTTGGTCACCACAACATTTTATATTTTTTGACAGAAAGAGCTAAATAACATCAACATGGAATTAGTTTTAAATCTTGTGTACACCAAAACCAAAAATGTAGTACCTATGCAGCCAGTAGGTAGGATGATGTAGAATGTAAAAAGCAGTTTACAAAATACTGTGTGCAGTATGCTCCCATTTGTGTAAAGTGCCCAGGGATTCTCTAGGTACTGGGGTGAAGGTGGGGTGCCTCTCTGAAGAATGGAGTCATCATTCAGAATCACCTGGGGAGATTTTATAAACCACAGACTTCCCCAACCACTCACCCCAGGAAAGTGCGATATGCCCCTTTGGGAGATGTGGTTACATTTGAGAATCATTTCAGGAAGCGAAAAGGATAGAGAACTGCTGGAGGTGTACACGTATCCATTTGTGTGTATATGCATGTGAGATGACAGTGGGATGCTCACCAGAATGATAGCATCGGTCTTCTCTGAGTGGTGAGATTTTCAAATGTTTTTCAAGATTTCGATAATAATAATAATAATAATACTTGTAATAATCATATAAAATAGTTTGTTTAATCATCTACCTGTTGAAGGATATCTGGGCTATTTTGAATTTTCACCTATTACAAATAAAGTTGCCATGAACACTTGTGTACAGGTTTTGGTGTGAACGTGAGTTTTTACTTCTCAGACATAAATGCCCAAGAGTGCAATAAAGGCTTGTTTTATGGCCTAGCATATGGCCTATCCCAGATGTTCCATGTGCACTTGAGAAGGATGTATATTCTGTTGCTAGATAGAGCGTTTCATAGATGGCTGTCAGGTCCAGTTGGTTCACAGTGTTGTTACAGTTTTCTATTCCTTGTTGATCTTCTGTCCAGTGGTTCTGTCTATTTTTGAAAGTGGGATGTTGAAGTCTCCAACTGTTACTGTTGAATTGTCTATTTAATTTCTGTCCGGTTTTGCTTCATGTATTTTGGTGCTCTGATATTAGGTGCATATATGTTTATAATTGTTACATCTTTCTGATGAATTGAATTTTTGTCATTATAAAATGCCCCTGTTTGTCTCTAGGAACATTTTTTATTTTGAAGTGTGTTTTGTTTTATATCAGTCAGTATCGCTGCCCCAGCTTTCTTGTGGTTGCTGTTTCCATAATATACATTTTTTCTACTTTTCTGCTTCCTATTTGTATCTTTAAATAAAAAGCATGTGAGATAATCTCTGTCTCTAGGAACAGGAAAAGATTTCATGATGAAGATGCTGAAAGCAATTGCAACAAAAGCAAAAATTGACAAATGGGATCTAATTAAACCAAAGTATTTCAGTGCAGCAAAAGAAACTATCAACAGATTAAACAGACAACCTACAGAATGGGAGAAAATTTTTGCAAACTATGCATCAAAGATCTAGTATCCAGCATCTACAAGGAACTTAAATTTGACCTTTGTCTAATATCCAGCATGTATATATAAGTTCCTTATAGATGCTCTCATTGTGTAAAGGGATTCTCTAGGTCATGCACATGTACCCCTGAACTTAAAATAAGAGTAAAAAAAAAAAAAAGCAAGTCTACTGTAGACAGCATATAGAGTTAGATGATGTGTTTTTTTTCTGCAGTCAGATAATCTGTCTTTTGATTGAATTGTTTAATCTATTCATACGTATTGATATGGTTGGATTTACATCTGCCATTTTACTTTTTGTTTTCTATGTCTCATGTCTTTTCTGTTGCCCTGTTACAAAGTGGGTAAAACATGAACAGACATTTTTCAAAAGAAGACATACATGCGGCCAACAAGCATATGAAAAAAGCTCTACATCCTTGATCATTAGAGAAATGTAAGTCAAAGCCACAATGAGATACCATCTCATACCAGTCAGAATGGATATATTAAAAAGTTGCCGACAAGGTTGCAGAGAAAAAGGAATGTTTATACCAAGTTTGTCCAACCTGCGACCCCCAAGCCACATACAGCCCAGGATGGCTTTGAATGTGGCCCTACACAAATTTATAAACTTTCTTAAAACATGAGATTTTTTTTTTTTTTTTTTTTTGCAATTTTTTTTAGTTCATGAGCTACTGTTAGTGTTTTGGGTTTTTTTGTTTGTTTGTTTGTTTGTTTGTTTGAGACGGAGTCTCGCTCTGTCACCAGGCTGGAGTGCAGTGGCGCAATTTTGGCTCACTGTAACCTCCGCCTCCTGGGTTCAAGCGATTCTCCTGCCTCAGCCTCCTGAGTAGCTGGGACTACAGGCGCATACCACCACGCCTGGCTAATTTTTTGTATTTTTAGTAGAGACAGGGTTTCACCATATTAGCCAGGATGATCTCAATCTCCTGACCTCGTGATCTGCACACCTCAGCCTCCCAAAGTGCTGGGATTACAGGCGTGAGCCACCGCGCCCGGCTAGTGTTTGGTGTTCTTTATGTGTGGGCCAAGACAATTCTTCTTCCAATGTGGCCCAGGGAAGCCAAAAGATTGGACACCCCTGGCTTATACACTGTTGGTAGGAGTTTAAATTAGTTCAGCCATTGTGGAAAACAGTGTGGCTATTCCTCAAACACAACTACCATTTGACCCAGCAATCCCATTACTGGGTACTTACCCAAAGAAATATAAATCATTCTGCCATAAAGACACACGCACGTGAATGCTCATTGCAGCACTGTTCACAATAGCAAAGACATGGAAACAACATAAATGCCCATCAATGGTAGACAGGATAAAGAAAACGCGGCACATATACAGCATGGAATACCATGCAGTCATAGAAAGAATGAGATCATGTCCTTTGCAGGAACATGGATGGAGCTGGAAGTCATTGTCCTTAGCAAACTAAGGCAGAAACAGAAAACCAAACACTGTATGTTCTCACTTATAAGTGAGAGTTAAATGATGAGAACACATGGATACATAGAGGGGAATAACACACACTGGGGCCTATCTGCGAGTGGAGGGTGTGAGGAGGGAGAGGATCAGGAAAAATAACTAATAGGTACTAGGCTTAATACCTGGATGATGAAATAATCTGCACAACAGACCCCCATGATACAAATTTACCTTTATAACAAACCTGCACATGTACCCTTGAACTTAAAAGTTAAAAATAAGGATATCTTTTGTAAACAGCGTGTATAGTTAGATCATGTTTCTTTTCCCAGTTGGATGACCTGTCTTGATTGAATTGTTTAATCTGTTTACATTTATTGATATAGTTGGATCTACATCTGCCATTTTACTTTTTGTTTTCTATGTCTTGTGTCTTTTTTGTTCCTCATTCACTACTTTCTTTTGCACTAAGTGCATCTTTCTGATGTAGCATTTTAATTTCTTTTCTTTTTTTAGGAGCCACAAGCCAAGGAAATATTTTAATTTATTAATAATTTTTTTCACTGTATTTTTGAGCTATTGTTTTAGTGGTTATTCTAGGATTTGCCATACCCTTTTTTTTTTTTTTTTTTTTTTTTGAGACGGAGTCTCGCTCTGTCGCCCAAGCTGGAGTGCAGTGGCCGGATCTCAGCTCACTGCAAGCTCTGCCTCCCGGGTTTACGCCATTCTCCTGCCTCAGCCTCCCGAGTAGCTGGGACTACAGGCGCCCGCCACCTCGCCCGGCTAGTTTTTTTGTATTTTTTAGTAGAGACGGGGTTTCACCGTGTTAGCCAGGATGGTCTCGATCTCCTGACCTCGTGGTCCGCCCATCTCGGCCTCCCAAAGTGCTGGGATTACAGGCTTGAACCACCGCGCCCGGCCTTTTTTTTTTTTTTTTTTAAGGAGTCTCACTCTGTCGCCCAGGCTGGAGTGCAGTGGCATGATCATGGCTCACTGCAGCCTTGAACTCCTGGGCTCAAGCAATCACCCTGCCTCAGCCTCCCGAGTTGCTGGGACTACAGGTCCCAGCTACTTGGCCACCATGTTTAGATAATTTTTAAGTTTTTTTAGAAGTAGGGGTCTTACTATGTTGCCCAGGCTGGTCTCAAACTCCTGGGTTCAAGTGATCCGCCTACCTTGGCTTCCCAAAGTGCTAGGATTACAGGTGCGAGTCACAGCACCTGGCTGAGGAGCTTTTTAAACATACAGATTTCTGGACTCCACCCTAGACCTACAGAATCAGAATCTCTATATATTTAAAGATCTGGGTGATTCTGATGATTGGCAAGTTTGGGAATCTCTTTTCTAGAAGGTGAAGAAACAGGCTGAGATGTAGCACCAGCTGTACTCCCAGGGGATGACCAGCCTGTGCCCAGGGCCCTGACCTTCCAGCTCCCAACCCATACTCTTCCCTGCAGCCCTGCTGCTTCCCCATGTGACTGCCCTATGACCTCTCTGTTGGTTTCCTGCTTTTGGCTCTTGCCAGCTTCTCAGACAGGTAAAACGGATTAGGAGGGGAATCGAATGCCTTGTAGATTATTGTGCCTTCATGGAGATTTGAGGGGAAAGTTGGAGACCGTGTACAACCTTGTCCATGATGACCAACAAGGACCTGGAGGAGTCATTCCAAGAAGGGCTTACTCCCCTTTGTTACCTATGAGGAGCTAATATAAACTAAAGAATAATCCACCCACTCATTCATCATTTATTAAGCATCTATTATATGCCAGGAGTTAGGGCAGGCACTATAAATAAAAAGATGAATGAGATGCAATTCCTGTTCTCAGGATGCTTATGAAGAACAATGAAGGAAAGAACGCATGGAAAATATTTAACCTACTCAAAAAGTTTTGCAAACAGATTTTTTTTCATGATAACTTATGTGGTAGCAACATCTAATTAAACCTGAAAATATTTGGTGGGAAAACCTGAGCTGAACTGACATAAGTTAAGGAAATGAATTATAGCTTTATTCATCTCACTTCATGTGAATATTCATACATTTTACTGCATACATATTAATGTGTTTGATTTACAAAGTTATGCCTCAGACCTCACTAGAGTTGTGACATAATGTATAGTATCTGAACCAAATAATCTGTCTAAAATCTGAAAAATTATGAATTCCAAAATACATCTGGCTCAAGGATTTCAGATAAGGGATTGTGTATCTGTATTTTTTAAGTTCCTTTTGGTTCAGGAGGAATTCCAGAGCTTTGAAGTTCATGGCCATAGTATAAGGCAAAACTTCCAGAAAAAGCCTCTGAACGACCACTGAGATACACATGTAAGAGCTTCAGCATTTCTGTGTGCGTCCGTCAGGTTGTAGCCCTTTATCTTCTATTGCTACAGAGCACTGGACTAAACTTGGCTGGTGAATCTTCTACAGCATCATGCCATAACCTTGGATATTGTCTCACCAACTTTGGCAAAGGGCCAAAGAAACAACTGGGACTGTACTGACCCCACAAAGCCAGGGCGGACCCCTCTGCAGGTGCTGGGCAGTGACTCTGAGCCTCTGTCCGGCAGTCAGTGCCCAAGTCGTTGGGGTCTGACAGGAGGGAACAATTTCCCCAGCAGCTATGTGCAACTCAGCAATGGGAAATCCAGGCATGAAGACATGGAGAGTCCAGGCTGAGAGGTAGGCAGCAAGGTGCAACCCCAGACAAGGGGCTCAGGACAGGACTTCGGTCCCAGAGAAGGGGACAGGCAAGGGCAAACAAGGACTCAGTCTGAGAAGCTGCCAAGGCAAGAGCTCGGTCAGTGGGGACAGTACGGACAACCAGTTACCTGCCTGATTTTTTTTTTTTTTTTTTTTTTTTTTTTTTTTTTTTGAGACGGAGTCTCGCTCTGTCTCCCAGGCTGGAGTGCAGTGGCCGGATCTCAGCTCACTGCAAGCTCCGCCTCCCGGGTTTACGCCATTCTCCTGCCTCAGCCTCCCGAGTAGCTAGGACTACAGGCGCCCGCCACCTCGCCCGGCTAATTTTTTGTATTTTTAGTAGAGACGGGGTTTCACCGTGTTAGCCAGGATGGTCTCGATCTCCTGACCTCGTGATCCACCCGTCTCGGCCTCCCAAAGTGCTGGGATTACAGGCTTGAGCCACCGCGCCCGGCCTACCTGCCTGATTAAAGCAGGGACTAGGCCTCCGAAATGAGGCTGGGCCTTCTCAGCATCAAGGCTGCCTGGATCTGAGTTGCACTCTAGAGAGCTAAGTCTTTCCCTACTAAGGTCTAGTTCGACCCCTGAGACTGAACATGGACCAGATTCAAGGAAGTTTCCCTCTGCAAGCAGGGCCTGGCACCAGAGACCAAAGTTCCACGGAGAAGAGAGATTGGGAATCCCTCCAGCCGTAGATACCATAGTGACTTGATTGGGTCCCTGTGCAGTAGAGAATGACCTTCCCCACAGAGAGGTTTGACCCTTGCCCAGATGCTGGGAGGTAACCCCTAAGCCCATGGAATATCCTGCCTGATAGGGTGTATTTGTTTACCTGCAGGTCTATGGCCATGCCGGGTAGTTTGAATGCTAACAATGCAGTATATGGAGTTGGGGGCAGGAAGAAGGTGTTAAACCACCCAGTATTAGTTTGGTTTCTGGAAGGGCTGGAGACTAAGATGAGCCATGTGCACGATCAGCCACACCTGCATGATTGACTCCCAGTAAAAAGTCCTGGATCCCAAGGCTTGGGTGAGCTCCCCTGGCTGGCAGCACTCTCCGTGTGTTGCCCCATATCACTGCTGAGAGAAGTAGGCACTGTCCACACATCTTTCCCAGGAAAGGACAACTGGACGCTCACACCTGTTCTTTCCTGGCCTGGTCTTATGTGTGTAATGGTTTTTCTGAGTTCTCCAGGTCCTTCTAGTAAATCACTGAACCTGCAGGCGGTCTTGGGGACCTCCCAAACTCCCGAATGGGGCAGTCCCATTTTCCTCCCTAAAACAGACTCCAGATGGACCCTGAATGCCAGGACTCTTCGTGTCATTCTTACTCCTCCAGGCGCTCCCCCATCTCAAGTGCCTCAGTGACCTGCTGAATCCCTCTTCAGATCAGTGCGCCATGGCAGTCAGTCTCCTCATCCCCAGGGCTGGGGCCGGGGGAGACAGTGCAGCTATGTGAGTGTTCCATCTGCTCCTGATCACAGAGTTCCGTGTCTATTTCTGGCTTCCAGGTCACTTTCCAACAAGAAGTCCAATTATGGAACTAAAATGTGATTTGAACATTGTATATTAGCAATTATTTTATGAGTTCCTATATAAATAACTCACCCTTAACGCCCCGCTCAGTGGAGGAGCTGCCTGATCACGGTGAGATCTCCAGCAAGTCCCTTCTCATCTCCAGGCTTCAGTTTCCTCCCTATAAACTAATACCTGCCCTGCCGACTCTATAGCTCACGAAGACTAATTATAACCTACTGTCTGTAAGTGCTTTGTGATATGCAAACTTCAGGAAAGGACATTTTCAGAGGGAGCACAGAGGGCTGTGCCCTGACTAGCTTTGGGTAAAAGCCAAAATTTTGGTCTATGTTTCCTATGTCTCCATTTTCCTTAGAAAAATATTTTATTACCAGCAAACTAAAATAACAACCTTCAAGCAAATTTTAAAAATAGAATGTAGAACAGGAGAGTACATTTGCTCACGCTTTGTGAGTTCCCCGCCCCTATTTCTTTATAAGCATATTTTTGATTGCCTATAACATAGAAAAAGGCTCTCTTCCCTTCACATTTTCACCTAAACCCCTTCTTTTCACCAAGGGAAGTCAACTTTAGTTGTGATTTCACTTTCACTGTGATCCTTACCCCAATCCCCATAATTCTGAGGGCTTTCCTGCCCGCTGGTCCCCTCCCTTGGTTGTCCCACCTGATCCCTGCGTGGCACAGACATGGCGTTATCATCGGCGAAGCGTTTTTGCAGAGCAACCACAGCCCAGGTGGTGAGATAGGCGTCATTACCCTGTGGGCTCCCGCAGGTGCCACAGCCTGATCTCTCTCAACTTCTCTAATGAGATGGAAGACAGGAAAAATAACCTCATGAATATGCAGATGCCATTTCCTGAGATTGGGATCTGTCCTCATCTCTTCTTCCTAAGACATCCTTGCTCCCTCTTCCATTTCTTCCCCACGTTGCTCCCCACCCAGAACAATCAATGGAGACCACAAGGATGAAAAAGCCTTTTCACCACCAACCCCCAGGGAAAGAAGCAATTCGCAAAAAGCTAAAAATCTAAAGTTTTAGCTCAAACAGTGATGCAAACTTCGCTTTCTACTTTAAAATGTATCTACATTTGCTTAAGACATATGCAATTGGTCCTTGAGCAATGCAGGGTTAGGGATCCCTGCACGGTCAAATATTTGTGTATCTTTTGACTCTAAAAACTCAATTACTAATAGCCTATTGTTGACTGAAAGCCTTACCAATAATGTAAGTAGGCAATTAACACACATTTTATGCATTAATGTTATATATACATTATATATAATGTTATGTGTATTATGTACTGTATTCTTACAATAAAGTGAGCTAGAGAAAAGGAAATGTTATTAAGAAAATCTGGCCAGGCGCAGTGGCTCATGCTGGTAATCCCAGCACTTTGGGAGGCTGAGAAGGGTAGATCACCTGATGTCAGGAGTTCAAGACCAGCCTGGCCAACATGGTGAAATCCCATTTCTACTAAAAATACAAAAATTAGCCAGATTTGGTGGTGGGCACCTGTAATCCCAGCTACTCCAGAGGCTGAGGAAGGAGAATCTCTTGAACCCGGGAGGCAGAGGTTGTAGTGAGCCGAGATCACACCACTGCCCTCCAGCCTGGGTGACAAGAGCGAGACTCCATCCCCACCCCACCCCCCAAAAATGAAAATATTAAAGAAGAGAAAATATACTTATTTACTATTCATTATGTGGAAGTGGATCATTGTAAAGGCCTTTATTCTCTTGTTATCTTCATGTCGAGTAGGTTGAGGAGGAGGATGAAGAGGGGTTGGCTTTGTTGTCTTGGGGGGTGGCAGAGGTGAGAGAAAATTCACATATAAGTGGGCTCACACAGTTCAAACCCATGTTATTCAAGGGTCAACTGAACAGCCACATTTCATTTTATTGTGCTTCATTTTATTGTATTTCCCAGATACTAGGAAGATGCCATCTAGGACTTTCACAGCTACAGAGTAAAAGTCAATGCTTGGCTTCAAAGCCTCAAAGACTGACTCTCTTATTATGAGCTAAGGCAGCTGGTGACTTGAAGTTAAATCCAACACTCATTTACCATTTTGGAAACCCTAGGACCCTGAATAATGATGCAAAATCTACTTTGCCTGTGCTCTATCAATGGAACAGCAAAGTCTGGATGACAGCACATCTGCTTACAGCATAGTTGACTGAATATATACGTGTGTGTGTGTGTGTGTGTGTGTGTGTGTGTAGACAGAGAGAGAGAGAGTCTCACTCTGTTATCCAGGCTGGAGTGCAGTGGCACAATCTCAGTTCACTTCAGCCTTGACCTCCTGGGTTCAAGTGATCCTTCTACATCAGCCTCCTGAGTAGCTAGAACTAGACACACACTACAACACCTGGCAAATTTTGTTTGTTTTTGTTTGTTTGTAGAGACAAGGTCTTACTCTGTTGCCCAGGCTAGAGTTTACCGATTATTTTAAGCCCATTGTTGAGACCAACAGCTGAGAAAAAAATTCCTTTCAGAATATTATTGCTTATTGACAATAAAAGTGGTCACCCAAGACCTCTGATGGAGATGTACAAGGAGATGAATGTTGTTTTCTTGCCTGCTAGCTCAACATCCATTCAGTATCTCCTGGAACAAGGAGTAATTTTGACTTTTGAGTCTTACTATTTAAGAAATATGTCTGTTAAGGCTATAGCTGCCAAAGATAATGATTCTTCTAATGGCTTTAGGTAAAGTAAATAGAAAACATTCTGGAAAGGATTCACCATTCTAGATGCCATTAATAACATTCGTCATTCATGGGAAAAGGGAAGAAGTTGGTTCCAACCCTCATGGATGACTTTGAGGGGTTGAAGACTTCAATGGAGGAAGTAATTGCAGATGTGGTAGAAAGAGTAAGAGAACCAGAGTTAGAAATGGAGCCTGAAGATGTGACTGCATTGCTGCAATCTCATGATCAAACTTAAACGAATGAGGAGTTGCTTCTTATGAATGAGCAAAGAAAATGTTTTGTTTTGTTTTGTTTTGTTTTGTTTTGTTTTGTTTTGTTTTGTGACAGAGTTTTAGCTCCGTCACCCAGGCTGGAGTGCAGTGGCACAATCTCAGCTCACTGCAACCTCTTGCCTCCCAGATTCAAGCGATTCTCCTGCCTCAGTCTCCTGAGTAGCAGGTACCACAGGCACCTGCCACCACACCTGGCTAATTTTTGTATTTTTAGTAGTGATACGGTTTCACCATGTTGACCAGGCTGGTCTCAAACTCCTGACCTCAAGTGATCTGCCCACCGCGACCTCCCAAAGTGCTGGGATTCCAGGTGTGAGCCATCACGCCTGGCAAAAGTGGTTTCCTGAGATGAAATCCACTCCTGGTGAAGATGCTGTGAACATTGTTGAAATGACAATAAACGATTTAGGATATTACATAAACTTAGTTGATAAAGCAGTGGCAGCTTTTGAGAGGCCTGACTCCAATTTTGAAAGAAGCTCTACTGTGGGTAAAACGCTATCAAACAGCGTCGCACACTACTTTAGTAAAAGGAAGAGTCAACTGATAAGGCAAACTTCATTGTTATTTTACGAAATTGCCATGACCATCCCAACTTTCAGCAACCACCACCCTGATCAGTGAGCAGCCATCAACATGAGGCAAGACCCTCCACCAGCAAAAAGATTACACCTCAGATGATTGTTAGAATTTTTTAGCAATAAAGTATTTTCAAATTAAGGTATGTACATTGTTTTTAAAGATGTGCTGTTGCACACTTAATAGACTACATTATAGTATAAACGTGACTTTTAGAAGCAGTGGGAAACCAATAAATTTGTGTGACTTGCTTTATAGAAATATTCCCTTTATTGTGGTGGTCTAGAGCCAAGCCTGCAATATCTCGGAGGTATGCCTGGTAGTTTTTGGTTAAAAGCACAGACTCTGAGGCCAGGTGTGGTGGCTCACACCTGGAATCCCAGCACTTTGGGAGACAGAGGCAGATGGATTACTTGAGGTCAGGAGTTAGAGACAAGCCTGGCCAACATGGTGAAACCCTGTCTCTACTAAAAGTACAAAAATTAGCTGGGTGTGGTGGCACATGCATGTAATTCCAGCTACTCAGGAGACTGAGGCAGAAGAATTGCTTGAACCCAGGAGGCAGAGGTTGCAGCAAACCAAGATCGCACCACTGCACTCCAGCCTGGGCAACAGAGCAAGACCCCATCTAAAAAAAAAAAAAAGTACAGACTTGGAACCATACCACATAGGTTCAAATCCAGCTCTTCAGTTTGCTAGCTAGGAGACCTTGGGTAATATTTAACCTGTCTTTAGCCTAGGTTTTCTCATGACATTGTAATAATGATTCAATGTGTTTTATCTGTTATCAAGTTCTTAGAGACACGCATAAGGTAATCACTACTTGCCTTAGCTGTTATTATTTCAGTATAAAAAAAACATAAAATTACCTACTAGCTAGATTACTAAACTTCTCCCATTCTACTCATGTTCTCATTAAATCTGAGCCAAAATGATGATCCATGAAGATATTTCATGTTCTAGAACCCTTGGTATAGCACCGATACCCCATGTTGAAATGCATAGAAGTAGAGAAAAGTTGGCCCCAGAACAATCCCAGCCAAAGTCCCTGTAGCAGGGTGTTTGATGCCAACCAGACCAATGCTAAAACCCATTTGACGGGTGCCAAAGCCCAGCCCAACCTCGTGTGACTGCAGATTTCCATCTCTTACTGCTCCTGAACACAGGCCTGTTTGTCAGCCTTGGTACTGCCTTTGCTCATGTTGAGTTCAATTTGGTGCATATTTACTGAGGAAGGGAATGTGGAAAGTAGGATAAAGGAAGTTGCCAAGCCAGGATGTGTCCCAGGTAAAGGCACATCAGACCTTGGCCTGATTCACAGATACTCTGAGTGTAAATCCTCCAAAGAATAGTCCTCCTTGAGGCAAGGGAAAGGGCTTTGTGCCCCTTGTAAGTCATCACTGGCCACTGCAACCTCCATGCATTTCAGGAGAGGCGGGTCCTGCAGTGGGATCAGGGCTTCGGGGAGGGACACAGGTGTGACCCCTTCCCCATTAGCTGCAGCATTCACAGCAGCTGGGGGATGGGAGCACTGGCTCTAAAGTGGATACGGCTGGGTCACTAGCAGTGTCTACGACATTTGATTTCTACTTTTTCAAAACACGCATCATGCATCGTGAGGTTGCTGTGGGAGCTTTGACACAGAAACTCCAAGCTGGAAGTGGCAATAACAACAGGGACATAGACATGTGACTGAGTGGCTCCAGGGCAATAATGTGCTGGAACCAGCTTATGCCAGCTCATAGGAGCCGATTGTTAAATTTTCAGGAACTTTGCAAGCCAGTTGTGAGAGACAGCCCTCAGGAAACATTAAATTACATAAACTTACAATTAAATAATTACATTAAATAAAAAAGTAGAAATAACTCAAAACCCATCATTTTCTGATGATTTTACTGTGTTTTACTATTTTCTATGATCTTGAGATTATTTACATTCACAGTAGCTGTATGGTAGAAATGTGATATAATAGTCTCTCCTTCATCACATTGAGTGACATCGTGTTGTCGTCTTGAAATTGACCATGGTAGGGGAATTTATACCACAGAAATCAGAAAATGCTACACCTCTGGGTTTTTTTTTTCTTTCCAGTGAACCACTTGTTAAATATTTACCAGCTCACCACTGATTCTATTGATCTCCCCCTAATATACACCAACACACACAATAGTCAAATGCTTATCCATGGACAGGTTCTTCCTGGGCAAGGATGGATGAGCAGCTTTTGTTTGCTCTTGGAGTTTTTTAAAGCTAAGTGTTAACAAGAAAAGGGGTTTCTTTTTTCTCACTCCCACATCTTTGCAGGCAGGATTCACCTGGTCATAGCACTTGGTTCGTATGAAGCAGAGGGAACTTACGGCCCATGAAAATGTCTTAGGTACTTTTAATATTTTCCTTAAATGACTGTTCATAAATTTGTTTAAAATGCTCTCTTGTGTCTGAGAGGATGTGGCACCACTTATTTCAGTCCCAGTTTCAATGATGGGGTGAATGATGAGGACTTATTACAAGTCAGAAAGTCCCTAAGGAAATATAAGGAAAATATCATTTACTCCAGCTCCTAACACCTAAGAACTGAAGGAGTGAGTCCATTTGGAGCCCTGAGAAGAAACAAGATTTAATTATTAAAGCTATGTTATTTATAAAGCTTAATAGAGAAATTCTTTGTTGCTAACAAAGTCTTGGAGGACTCTTAAAAGGAAACCTGCACCATTACATGTAAAACTGTGACAAATCTTGTATTCAGAAGCATACACCATCCCATCTGCCACTGTCAGATCCGCTCCCCAGGTCTACCCAGAGGAGGTGGGAGGCAGGAAGGCCACCCACCTCGGGCCTGGCCTCTCCCCATGAGCTCAGGTGTGCAGTTTGCAGACCTGAAATATAAAAGCTTATTTTAAACAGACAGCTCCTCCTGCCCACTTCCCAGGGGTTCTGTGCTAATAAATTGGCATTAATAAGATAAACTAATTGGGGGTGTCCAGGCCCACAGGCTGGGTTCTCAGCTGCGACCTCCTGGCTCCACGCCCTACTCCTGCTGATCCTGCCAGCCAGCAGAAGTTGTGTTGGGGGTGGAGGCAGGGGCAGGACAGGATAGAAACAGAAGGGTCTGGGGTCTTGAGTCTAGGGTCTAGAGACTGGAGCACAGTCCCCCTGACTTGCTACAAAGTGAAGGTGAAGTCTCCTTTCCTTTTCCCCAGCTGGGTGGGGAACTTACAGTTTCTTTGGCAGAATAAAAAAACAGCCTACAGGAAGTGAAAAAGACCCTCAAGGTACAGGGACCACATTTTCCTGGTAGAAAGCTGAGGTACTTCTGGTAGGTGATAGCTTAAAAAAAGAAAGCTGAGACACTTGGTGTGACAAAGGATTTTCAGACATTTGCTATGTGCAAGAGGCAGTGTCAGAAAGACAATTTAGAGGCTGAAATGTTACAATGGATAGGACATTTCCATGGTTTATTGAAAACAACAGAAAGACCACCATAAATCTTACCTTTCCGAGAGAAATCAGTGATTGCCGTGATGGAGACCTTCTGTGGTTGCTACGTGAAGACAAATATTTTCTTTGGCTATATTTCAATGGCCGGCATGGTTATTTCTGTCTAATATGTTTATTTCTCCAGGAAATAATTCTAGCCAAGTAATGTCCATTTCAAATATAAGAAGGGAAACAGACACTAGTTTTTAGGCTATGAGGACAGCCAAAGTTCTTTACATTTCCCTTCTTCGGTCTGTTCATTCTCTATATATTTGATGACACCTACCCATAGTCTGTTTACTTCATTTGGCCTGTATTTACTCATCGAGAGACCATTCTTTACAATGTGTTTTCCGATGTTCTCATGCCTGTCTTAGACTACAAACGTCTGTGTAATTCTTTGATCAGCAGCTAGCACAGCACTGCACATAGGGAGGTACTTCACTCATACAGGCCTACTCTGAACAGTTATGCAGGTCACACACTGCGTAACTTCAGCTGGTGCCCATCATAATGTAGACCAGTGCTGTTCAATAGAACTTTCTGCAATGATAGCAATGTTCTTTCATCTTTGTCATTCAATACAGTGGCCACTAGGCACATGCAGCTCTTGTACACTTATAATGTGGTTGGCTTGACTGAAGAGCTGAATTTTTAATTTTAGTTAATTTAAATTTAAATAGTCACATGTGGCTAGTGGCTACTGTCATTGGATAGCACTGTCTATATTCATAGCACTTCTGCTTTTATTCATACTTTTATTCATACATTCACTCATTCATAGCTTCAGCTATGAGCAGTGTATAGTGCAGGACCCTGTAGATACACTGAGAGGAAGATGGTCCCTGTTCTAGGAAACTTCCAGTTGGAAACGCAGTGCAGTAAATGCTATGAGGGAAGCCCTTACTGTGTGCACGGCTGCACAGATGAGAGGCTGAGTCTGGCAGAGTAAGAGTTTTTGTTTTGTTTCGTTTTATTGTTTTCACACGAGAGACGTTTAAGCTGAGTCTTCAGAAAGGAGTACATCGCAAAGATAAAGTGAGTAAGGGCTTTCCGGAAAAGAGATTGTTTTAATATATTTTGTTTTGTTTTGTTTTGTTTTTTTGGGTGGGTGGAAGGGACCAGAATGTCTCACTGTGTTGCCCAGGCTGGAGTGCAGCAGCTATTCACAGGAATGATCATTGCGCAATGAAGCCTCCAATTCCTGGGGTCAAGCAGTCCTCCCACCTCACCCTCTCAGGTAGCTGGGACTGTAGGCATGCACCACCGCATCAGGCTTTTAATTTGTTTTAACCATTTGATTAAGATGAAATGAATGCCTCTGTGGTTAGCAGGGCACAATCACTCTCAAGACTATTAGCACAAATATGTCTGCAAGACAACTGCAAAAGGAAAAGCTCTTTTGATAAAGGTTTTCTAAATTCCAGGATTCCCAGCTGGGGAGGGACCATATTTCCCTGTCTAGGCACAGGATTATGACGCAACCCACCTAGAAGATCAGTCCTCAAAACCCTCCAGAAAACCAAGGTTTCATATGTTTAGAGAGAGTTTGCAGTTGGGCTTTTCTTGCTGGTTGGCTCATTGGAGGAACGAGAGACAAATACCTTTTTTTTTTTTTTTTTTTTTTTGAGAAGGAGTCTTACACTGTTGCCCAGGCTGAGTGCAGTGGCGCAATCTCGGCTCACTGCAAGCTCCACCTCCTGGGTTCACGCCATTCTCCTGCCTCAGCCTCCCGAGTAGCTGGGACTACAGGGGCCCACCACCACGACTGGCTAATTTTTTGTACTTTTAGTAGAGACGGGGTTTCACCGTGTTAACCAGGATGGTCTCAATCTCTTGACCTCACGATCCACCTGCCTTGGCCTCCCAAAGTGTTGGGATTACAGGCGTAAGCCCCCACACCCAGCCGAGAAATAGCTTCTTTTACTACTATTGTTAATAAACAGGTATAGGCCTGATATGGTTTGGATCTGTGTTCCCAACCAAATCTCATGTCAAATTGCAATCCTCAATGTTAGAGGTGGGGCCTGGTGGGAGGTGATTAGATCATCAGAGTGGTTTCTCATGGTTTAACATCATACTCCTTGGTGCTGTCATCATGATAGTGAGATCTGGTTGTTTGAAAGTATGTGGCATCTCCCCTTTACCTCTCTTCCTCCTGCTCCGGCCATGTGAAGATGCCTGCCCTTCTGCCATAAGTAAAATCTCCCTGAGGCCTCCCCAGAAGCTGATGCTGCCATGCTTCCTGTATCACCTGAAGAACCATGAGCCAATTAAACCTCTTTTCTTTGTAGATTACCCAGTCTCAGCTATTTCTTTATAGCAATGAGAGAACAGACTAATACAAAGCCTTTCATCATGGTAGAGAAAGACTCCAAAAATCCTACTCTTTCTAATATATTTATGCAGGTGAAATTCAAAGATAATCTTTAAAGGTGGAAATAAGCTCTGTATAAAAAGCAGGTGGTGGGGCAGTTCCACCCTTTGCCTCCCTCAATCTTGGAGCAGGGACAGGTCTGATACCCAGGCCTAGAGTCAAGGCTGGTTAACGGCTGTTCCAAAGCTTCTCTCTCCTCCTCTCTAACTTCCCCATTCACTGCCCCATCTCAGCCAGGAATGGGATCTCACCCACATACAGTGGAAGACTAATTCTATGTGCCTTGGGGAGGTCTCTGCATCTGGAAGGTAAAAGCTCTAACACAGGCACATGACCGCATAAGCTCAGCTCTATGGCTGGCCCTCAGCAGTGGTGGGCAAGAGGCAACTCCCAAGGAGATTTTTATTTTTTAATTTCAAAATGGGAAGTAAGAGAGCAGATGGAAAGATGCTCTCCAGCTTGGAGCTGGGCTGAGTGCTTCCTTTCTTCCCAGCATGGGGGGAAGAAAATTCTAGGCATTTAAGAATGTGACAGGTGTTGGGGGTGATGGGGACCTGCAGACAGCATGGGGTCTCCACATCTGCCACTGCTTTGGATTACCAGCATGTGTGCACTGGCCAAATGGGAGAAGGACCAGAGCCCCGCTCCTGGCTCCCTCCCTCCTTCCCTTAATCTGTGTGCAAATTGGGATGCAACCTTCCCTCTTGGCCTAGGAAGAGACCAGAATATGATGAGGGAGAGATGAGAGAAGAGATCAGAGTCTCGTAGCTTCTCAGGGCACCTACGGTAAATTCCTAGTGGCTTTTCCCATTGGCTTTCACTGCACCTACCTTCCTGCCCTCCTGCATTATGGGGGGGGGGTGCTATATTCCTGGAACTTTCTAAAATTTGCCCCTCTACATTCCTTCTGAACATGCTACTCTGACTGCTTTTCTGCATCCTCATCCACCTGCTTTGCTAGAGCTCAGCGTGACTATCACTCTGCTCTTGTTCTTCCTCGTGATGGTGACACAGGATTGTTCCCTTGACCCCCTTTGTGGGCAGGAACTGGAGTGGTTCATTTCACTCAGCCTGCCGATGGCCACTCCTGGCAGAAGGGAGTGTGCAAGTGAGTGCGGGAACCAGAGCGAACAAATGCTAGAACTGGCTGGTCGCTCCTCTCTGGTGGGAGCGAGCTCTGTGCGGGCCCTGCAGCAGCATCCAAGCGTGTTACAACCAATGCTCTTTCAGCTGTGCTGTCCAGAGATAGCCAAGTGCCCACCAGCTCAGTGTAGGGTCAGAGTGGCAGCCCCTGCCCTCTCGGCACCCGGGTTCTTGTCCAGTGTCCAGGAAGAATCAGGTCACCTGAATTGTTTGAAAGGTGATGAGTGCAGAAGACTATTGAGTGGTGGTTGGCTCTCAGCAGAAAGGGAGGCTGGAAAGGGAACGGGAAGATGGTCTTTCTCTGGAGCCTGGCCGTCTCCATCTGGGCCCCTCTCTGAAGCTGCACTGTCTGAAGTTAGCTATGTCTATCCATAGTCTCTGATGTTCAGTTGCTTCTCTGCTCACCGCTCAGCCACTTGTATCCTTGCCACTCAGCCACTTGTGTTTCTCTGCCAGCTAAAGTATTTTATGGGCACGGGACAGGGGCAGGGCAGGCCAAAAAGGCAACATTTGGGAGGAAAAATGGGGTCAGCTATATCCACTTAGGGCCACAGTTCCAGGTTTAAGGGTGGGGTTTAGCCGGGAGCCCAGCCCTTTTGTATCAGTGGCAGAGTTTCTGTTCTTTGGCACTTGTTATACAATGGGTCAGTGTAAGGGAGTGTTGTGCAGTGGGAGAGGGCACACCCTGTAGGCTCTAAGATCTTTGTCCAACTCCCAATTCCACCACTTACCATCTAAGAGTTAGGAAGCAGTCCCTGAGACCATCCTTACTTCTGACCAATTGCAAGCTCAAGCATTCCCAAGACCCCTCTTAGGTCAGTAATTTACTAGAAGGACTCATAGAACTCACTGAGAGCTCATAGGCTCATAATGGTGGCTTATTACAATAAAAGGATACAGATTAGAATTAGCCAAAAGAAGAGACAGGTCAAGCAGAGTCCAGGAGAGTTTCATGTGCAGAGACCGCAGTTGTTCTCTCTTGATGAAGCTGGGGACAGCACTAAAGTCTCCGAGGAACAACGTGTGACATTACATGCAAAATATTGCTAATCAGGGAAGTTCATCCAATCCTTAGTGTCCAGGGATTTCACTGGGGCTCAGTCATGTAGTCATGGCTGACCATCCAAGTGGTTGACCTTAGTTTCTAGCCCCTCCGGAGGTTGAGCTGATACATGCCCAAAGACCCCACCATCCATCATTGTTAGTGTAGACTACCTGGTTTGGCCCAAATCCCCCAGGTAGATAAAGGCACTCTTATCAGGTGAGATAATCCAAGGACTCAGAGATGACCTCCCAAGAGCCAAGGGCAAAAGTCAGATCTCTCTTGGGGCAAAGCTAACACTGTACCACACCCCATCTGTGCGACGTTGTACTCTTATTAACCTCACCAGGCATCTATTTCCTCATCAGTAAACTGGGGACAATGATCCCCACCTCGTTGGGGTTTCTGAGGATTGAGTGACATAATATATGCAAAAGGCCTAGTATGTGAAAGGCTTCCACAAAAATTAGGTCCCTCCTAGCATGCTTGAGGGCCTTTGCTCTCACCTTCTAAACTAGCCCAGGGCATTATCCCTCTCTCCTCTTCTTCCCACCCTGTCTCCCAATTTGCTTTCCCTCTTCCCCCAGAAAAGGATAATACCTTTCTTCCCTGCATGTCATTATTAACTGGCTTTTTAGAAACCAAATGTGTGTGTGTTATCATTGTTAAAACTGTGTTATTGCATGGATTATTATAATGGATGTAATCATTGTCCTCTTGATGAGCCACACTGAATGTCCTTGTGCACACACATCTTTGTGGATTGGGCCAGTGATTCTGCAGGCTGAATTCTTCGAGGTGGCATTGATGGGTCAAGTGTATAGTTAAAGTCTTGATGGTACTGCTGTATTGCTCTCCCAAAAAGACCATACCAAGTTAAACTTCCACCAGTAATGCATGAATCTGCCAGTTTCCCCACACTTCCTAGGGACCAGTGTGGAAGAGGATGGCTTCAAGTGCCTGAGACTCATGCCTGGGGCTTTCTCTCGGTCTGAGCCCAGGATGAGGCAGGGCTTATGGAATTTCATTGGGAGGAATGAGACACTAGGGAATGTGAAAATCATGTGACTTGCCATTCACTATGACAGAGGACACAGTGAGTGGGGTTTCGGGTCTGGGTTGAAAGTCCATGCCTGCTGAGGGTTCCAGCCAGAACTAGAGGTGCAAACCCAGGGAAGAAAAAGAAGCAGGAAGGCCAGATAAATGTCAGGAAAGAAAAAAAGCAACCACTTTCTGCCCTTGGTCCTGAGTGAGTCTGTTCCTGACACAGCAGCAGAACAGCCTGCAAGGTGCCTAGGCTCCTCTTAGTCCCCAGAGTCTATCACTGGCAGGGGGTGCCTCTCCCTCCATCAGGACTTGCCTGCAGCTCTAGGACACCACCGAGCCCAAGGAAACACCTTCACCCTCAGGACCTCTGGGGGTCTCCATGCGCCCTTCAGGCCCAGACTCAATTTCTTTATACTAAGGCCATGAAACTTGAGTCCCAATTCAGTTTCAACCACCAAACCACTGTGTGATCTTCTATCTCTCTAGGTCTTCGTGTATTTGCTGTTTAAAAATAATGAAGGGGAGGGAAGGCTGAACAATAATTAACATTTGTAAAGAACATTTTGGTTCAGTGCCTTATCTCATTGATGCTCACTCTAACCCCATTTTACAGATGGGAAAAAGAAGACTTAGAGAGGTTAAGTGAACTGCCCAAGTTCACCCTGCTGGTAAGCCAGGACTTTCTTGGCAAATCCTGTGATCCTTCAACTTGACCATATTAGAAGATTCTAGTATTGGTGAAATCTAAAAATCTTAGGGCCTATCTTAAAATAGCAAAGTAGTTTTAACTAGGCACTGTCAGATGCATCCGGGCTTTCAATTATTACTTGGGCAGGTTCCTTGAACTTTGGTGTTCTCATCCAGAATAAAGGACAGTGGTGCCAGGGTAGGAGCTATGAGCACAGAGAAAGGAACCCAACTAGCCCTTGAATGGGGCCACAGAGGGGTGCTGCAGGGCACTGTGGTTTTGCATGAGGAGTTGAACTAGAAGCTTCCAAGTACTCTTCCAAGACTAAGATTCTATGATTCCCTAATTGGGATCGTTCCACTATTTCAGGTGATAATTCTGAGCTCAGGTCCTGTGCACATTAGCCAGGACCTAACGCAGTCTTCATGTCAGAGCTAGAAGAGACCTTGGGCGACCACCCAATCAACTTTTCATGGTTCAGTTGTAGAAACTGAGGTCCACAGAGAAACGTCTTGCTATCATGTCAGATAGTTCTCCAGCCAAGACTGAGGCCTGAGTCCCCCTAGGACAGAGGAAATCTCCCATTTTTAAAAGAAAGCCCCGCACTGTTAATAGTAGTCACAACCTCTCACATCCCCCAATCAGGATCCAACGACTTGCCAATCAACAAACGTTACTGGAGAGTTTACCACAAACAAGTTTCTGTGCTAGGCCCTGAGAACACAAGCTGTCCGGCAACTTCCTGCTCCCTCAAGTCACAGTCTGTGGTGGAGGGACAGACACGCGATCCTGCTGGGGCTTCAGCGTACCTCCTCCTGTGTGTTGTGCACGTAGTAGGTGCTCAGCGAACGGAAACGGGGGAGACGAGTTGTTATCCCTCCCAAGGCGAGCCTGCAAAGAGAGCTCAGGTGAAAAGAGAAAGGAAGTTTGTTTTTTTTTTCCAGCCCTGGCTCTGCGCACCCGCTCCCCAGCGCGCCAGGCGGGGCTGCGTCCGGAGCATCCTTCCCTCCGCCTCTGTCCTAGTCCCCACTCCGCGGCCGCTCGGCGCGCGAAGGGAGGGGCGTGGGGGCGCGCACGCAGGCTGTCGGGGGCGCGCCGGCCGCCCGGGGACGCGCACGGGCTGGTCTCTGCCCTAATGCGGCGGCTGGCGGCGAGAGGCGCTGCAGGGGACGCGGGGGAAGTGGCGGCGCCGGCAGCGGACAGCTCGGACAGCGCCCAGGGCCGGAGCCCGAGCTCTTGGAGGTAGGCGAGCGCGAATACCGGAGAGATGGGGGTGGAGAGTCATGGAAACCCACCTAGCGACACCCCCTTGTTCCCGCCCTCCTCTCTCTGTCTCCATCCCCTGACCTGTCCCCCTCCCCCTCCGTCCACATTCCCATCCCTTCCCCTCTCCACACTGTCACCTGCCCCGAATCCATCCGATTCTGTCCATATACCCACCCCATCCCCGTCCAACTACCAGCCCCTTGCCCACCCCAACACCCTTTCTATCTCGTTGGCCGCGTCCCCTCCCCCTTCCCGCATCCTCAACCGTTTCCCTTTCCTCTCTGTCCCCGCCTCGTCCGTGAGCCCTGCCTGCCCTTGTACTTCTGTTTACCTCGACACCCCACTTTGGATGACCCCATGCCTCCTATTTTTCCTACCGCACACATCAGCCCCTTCTTGCCTCCCCTATTCTCTTACCCATCTCATGCCCCTACCAGTTGGTGTCCTGTCTCTCCATTCGCTCCCTCACAGTTCCTGTCCTCCCCCAGTTCCCCTGTGCACGCCCTGTCCCAGCCCCTTCCCAGCTGCCTCTTGGTGTCCTCCCGCATCACAGTCCCTCTCAAGAACCCCGCCTTCTCCCTCTTTGGCTGTTAGCTGGCCTGACACCCGTCACCTTTCCTCACTGCCCTTCCTGGTGCTGTATGGAGCCACACAGCCTGTACCCAGCCCTCCCTCAGTGGTCCCTGGACCCTCCTTCCCTGCATGGGGATCTCAGTTGTGGAATATAACCCCTTTCTGCGTATTTGATCCTATTTGTGGCTTGGGGAAGAAGAATGCTGGGGGTTAGTAGGCCTCTCTCTTATGTTCCTCTCCAGCCATGCAGCTGCCCCCGTCCTCTGGCTGTTCAGGTTTGTTTCCTAGATGAATTGGGGGAGGGGGTGCTAGGCATTGGGAAACTAGGATGGGGAAGGGGCAGGGTCCAGGGGAATGACTGAGCAGACTCCTAGGGCTTGGCCTGAGCCCTGATGTAAGGGCCTGAACGAGGAGCCCTGCTGGAGGGCTGGAGAATTTTGGATTTTAGAAAAGATTCTGCTTCAGCCTCCAAGTCAGCACTTTGGCATCTGGAGCTGTCATGAGTGTGGCCCATGGGCTGGGCCAAGAGTGGGCAGAGTGCTGAATCACCTAGAATCTGGTCCCCATGGCAGCCCCCATCCTGTCCCGAGCCAGGTTCTGCTCCTGACTCCTTCCTTGGCATTTTGGCATGTGGTGTGTGTGTGCACATGCGTATGTGTGTGTTGAGCAGAGATGCCTCCTCCCTCAGTGTGGGGGAGAGGACGACAATACGCCTTTTCTCCCTGCCTGTGTCACTGGCATGAGGGCCTAATATGTCTCATCTACCCTTGGAAATGTGCTGGGCCCTGCTGGGCCGCAATCAAATCTCCAGCAAGGCAAGGGCAAGCCACAGGGCTTTGAGACCTGGTTAGACAGGAGTTTAATTGTGTGGATCCAAAGCCAGGCTCAGAGCCCACAGAACTTAAAGCAATAGGAGAATAGCCCAGGGAAAATGTGTGTGAAGATTGGAAGTGTGTGGGGATAGGGGCCATACCAACTGTGAGGTGGGGGCAGTGGAGGAAGGCAGGCAGAGATCTATCCTTCTGGTTTGGGGATGATTGGATGTGGTGGAATTGCATTGCAGGAAGAACTGAAGGAGATCAGGGGCCTGCTAAGCAGCTAATACATTTCACCTTTTGTCTTGACTGAGCTGGCACTTCGGAGGGAGTAATTTCTCCCCTTGTCTTTGGATTCAGCTGAAGGGGTGTGTGTGTGTGTGTGTGTGTGTGTGTGTGTGTGTGTGTGTGTGTGTGTGTGTGTAGAGAGAGAGAGAGAGAATTATGCTGCCAATAAGGAAAGAGGCTCACTCCCACTTAGCCCCAGAAATTGTGGTTGCCACTGTGAAACGGAATGGCAGCCCAATTCCTGTCTTGGGGGCCTCAGACGAAACCCAGAGGCTTAAATTGGGGCATTAAGAGCAAATTGCAGACAGACCCTGTCCCTTCTCTGCAAGGCTTTCTCACTTTAGGAATCCAAGTGGTTGGACTCCTTCAGCTCCTATGCAGTAAACTCTGAATGGGCCTCAGGCAGTGCCGGCAAGGGGATGTGCTGCTGGGACTGGCTGCCCCTTGCTTTGTCACCCTTCTCCGTCCCCTCTCCAGCATGAGTGGGGGTGGGGCTGGAAGCTTTCCCTGGCATCAGTGCCTCAGGGCTGCCAGCTTTTCCTGGTACAGGGAGAAAGCATCACCTGCAGCCGTTGTTGAGAGCTGATTGGGTTAAGATTCTGATGTTGAAATGCTTGATTGGAGCTCAGGTGAAGTGGGGGATTCTGATAACCATGTACATATTTCCCAGTTTTGTGCAATGAATCTCACCCCTCACCCCCTTGTTTGGCATCAGAAAGACTACGGAGAAATAAACGAAGGCACACGGAGGGAGGAGCCAGCTCCCCAGAGAGCCGGAGCAAGACCTTCCAATTGTACCTAGCCAGCTCCCTGTGGGCTGAACTGGCTGCATTCACAAGGGCTGGTTCTTTCAGGCACACATTGAAGAGGTGACTGAGAGCTGGGGGTGGGGTTCTGGCTTTGCATTTCTGAGGTAGGTGGGTCAGAGAAGGGTCTGATTTCTGTGGTGAGTGAGAGACAGGATACCAAGGCTCTGATCAGTCTATTGCAACTTGTTTCCTACCTCTGGCTCCACTCTTCTCCCTCATGCTTTTTTGGAGGCCAGAGGCACTCTGAGATCTTCAAGATCATGCAGGAGCTGTGGTGTGAGAATCATCCCTTTGTCTTTAGAAAAAGAAATTCTTAGGAAATCAGAGAGGGAGAAGCAGAAAAATTCAGTTCTCAGTCTGTTTGACTGGGGTGATGTTTGGGGTGGGGAGGGGAGAAGTGAGAGGAACATAAGGCCAGTTTCATATTTACTCATTTAACGAAGATCCATTAATCCCTACAGTGTGGTGCTCTGCTAGGTGCTGAGACCATAGAGATGAAAAGTAAGCCAGGGTCCAATCTCTCCGAGCTCCTGGGCAATGGAAGAGGAAGACAGGTGATCAGACAAATAACATAGATAAGCTTGAGCAAGAGCACCTGGATAGGGATGTTACACAGCCAGATCTTTAATTCCGGTGGTATCAGCACCCTGTCCTCCACAGCTATGAAGAGGGCTTGGCTGATGCTATCCTGGATGGTAGCTCAGGGCTGACCCTGAAGTTGACTGTCAGGAAAAAGGTAGGGGACAAGATGAGGTTCAAGGTGTTGTCAGATCCCCAGCATGAAGGGCTGGAGGGGGGATGTTCTGTGTGTAGCTGAACCCAGCTAGATGCAGCTACAACCTGATAGGGGAATAACCAGAGGGAGCTCTGCAATGAGTTCAAGGCTGCTTGACTCTCCCAATCCCATCTTCTAAGCTCTTGGATTTTAGGGGTAAAGTGTGGCTGGATATGCTTGGTGTCAGTGAGTCAGAGGAAAGAGGCTCTGGGAGCTATCTGTGTGTAGGGAAGACGCACAGGTATATGCTCAGACACAAGGCAAGGAAAAATATTGTGAGCCCTGCTGTGTGTGAAAGGATTTGGCATTATGGGAAGGCCAGAGTCAGGTGGGAGCCATTGACGGGGAGGGGAAGTTGTTGGTAAGCTGGAGAGGTCCTTAGAAGCTGTACACTTGACCACAGATTCCCACAAATATTGATAGCTGAACTGGGAAATTAGCTAAGGAGAGAGACTCTCAGTTTCATCTGTCTGAGTAGCCCCTCTTTTCACCCACACACCCGTATTTGTTCATTTCATCAATGTGTCCTGAACCTTTGAATCTGTTGGGAACTGTGCAAGCTATTGGGCGTGTAAGTCAAGTTGGAGACACAGAAATGAAACGAAATTAAAACTCAGCACAAGAACTGCTGTAATTGAGGTTAGATGAATTCCTGGCGTTGTAGGAGCATGGCTGAGGGGTCATAGTAGGCAGTAGGATCTGAAGTGATTGCACCAAACTGTCTGGACAGACCCCTGCCTTGGCTTGAGCAAGTTGATGACAAACCTTTGGACACTTACAATGCCCAGCTAAGGCCCAGGCCTAGCTGCAAGGGCCCAGGCCTAACTGTAAGGGCAGATGTTGGATGCATATGGCCTGGCCCCTGGACTGCAGAAGAGGGCCTGGGAGTTAATGGTTCTGCTGGGTGCTTGAGTAGGCACTTCCACAGCTTTGCTGACCCAGGATATTGGTTAGATTATGCCAGCTTGAGAACTCTTAGGCCACTCTTTTTTCGTTAGGTCTTGAGGCAAGCTGGAAAAAATAAAAGTGGCATAATAACAATAGTCATCATTATCAAGTTCTTTCTATGTGCTAGGCACCCTACTCTGTGCTTTCTATGCATCATTTCATTTCATCCTGAAAGGGTTACCTACAAATGAGATAGTTAGGATCCTTGTTTCACAGAAAATGACAGATTCAGAGAAGCTGTTACTTCTTGAAGATTACAGAACAGGTGAGTCGCAGAGCTAGAATCTAAACCTTTATTTGTTTGACTTCAAAGCCTATGCTCCTCTCCCATATATTGTACTGAGCCCCACCTCCCACCCCACCACCCAACCCAGGTAGAAAAATAAAAAGCTAGATGTTTTATCCACATGCACAAGGCTTTCTAGGAAAATCTGTTAGAAGGGCTCAGTTAAAAAGCATTTTAGAGTGCCTTACTTTATTCTGAAAGATACAGAAATGTGGTTCCTGCTTTCAGATAGAAGAAATAAGACTGAGACATGTAAAACACCTTGAGAACAAGACGATATAGGGTCTAATTAAATCTTCATTGGTGCCTCGGACCCTGGACAGTAAAATTTCAAAGAAAAGCATGATCTGTTAGTTGGATTCAGTTGTTGGAGTCACGGAGGTGACACGGCATAGTAGAAACCATTCAGCCTTTGCGACCAGACAGATCTACGTTCAGACCCTGCTTCTTCCACTTGCTAGCTGCATAGCTGCAGCTCATCTGCAAAATGGGGATATTAATATGAACCTTGCAGGGCTGTTACAGAGATTAAATGTGAGAGGATAGTGAAAGGCCCAATGTAATATTTAGCTGGTAGTAAATATTCATCAGATGCTAACTGCTGTACACAGAGGTGGTGGGAATGGAACTGAGTCTCGAAGAATTGGCAGAATTTGGATATGGAAGAGAAGCAGAGAGTATTCTAGATGAAGGAATCATCAGGTGTATAAGCAAAAACTTAGGTTCAGATTCTCTGGGAAAGAAGTGACCTGCCTCATCCTACCTGTTCTCTTCTACCCTCACCCCACCTTCTCCCTGGTCCGTGCAGCAAAGTCTTGCAGGAAAAGGACATCATCATAACAGGTGTGAGGAGCCTTCAACTTCTGGCCCCATTGTTAAATGGATTTCTTTCTCTGTAAAATTAGAAGATTGCTGCAAGTTCCTGTCCCACAGTCCGTGTTTTTGGGATTTATGTCATTGATTAATTTCTTGTCCTGGCTTTCCTCTCCCACATGCAGGGCCATGAAAAAGTTGGAGTGCCTGGGGCATGGTGGGGTCATCCCCTCACATCCCTATCATCCCCTCCCAGCTCCTGCTGCTCTCTTCCTCCAGGAAGCAGCTGTCTTAGCATCTGCCTTCTCCTCCTTCACCTGCTCCTCCTCACGCCTCCCCTCCCAGACTGGCCCGGCCCCTCCTGAAAGGCCTCCCTGGCAGCCCCTCTCCCCCTTATTATGATGCTAATCATGTTGTTAATTTTTCTGAGATCCAGAAAGAAAGCCCCAATCTGTTCTAATGAATTTAATTAGAGAGGGGCTTGGAGAGCTTCAGAACCTCTTACCAGGATCACAATAAACAGAGTTAACGAGATAAACACCCTGGGATCAGCCGCTCAGGGGTTGGAAGGAAGGATTTCCCAGTCAGTCCTAGAATAAAAAAGTCCTTGGCACCCAGAGTTGGAGGAAGGCTGCGTGGACAGTGGTCCTCCAAGTGAGTTCCCTTTTGGCCTGTTTCTGCTTGCCCCACCCAGCCCCACGTACTTAGCTTCATACGTAGTTCTGACTTTAGGTGGCAGATGAACCTCCTAAGAAGGTCTGATTATTCTTATCATCATCACCAAGCACCTGCTATTTGGGTCAGGGGTACCACATCTTCTTCTGGAGCAATGTGGAGGCTTATGAGACGCTGTCTCCTGCCCTATAGGTGGTAAGATATGGGTGTCCAAATATAAGTAATATTTGCTAATTCCAGAAAGTAAGTGCTAGAAAGCTGACAGAAGATCATAGTGGGCCTCTTTTTTTTTTTTTTTTTTTTTGAGACGGGGTCTTGTTCTGTCACCCAGGCTGGAGTACAGTGGTGCGATCTTGACTCACTGCAACCTTGCAACCTTTACCTCCCAGGTCAAGTGATTCTCCTGCCTCAGCCTCCCAAGTAGCTGGGACTACAGGTGTGCACCACCACACCCCACTAATTTTTATATTTTTAGTAGAGATGGGGTTTCACCATGTTGGTCAAGCTGGTCTTGAACTCCTGACCTAAAGTAATCCACCCACTTCAGCCTCCCAAAGTGCTGAGATTACAGGCGTGAGCCACAGCGCCTGGCCGATGGGTCTTGAGATATCAAGACTTGAAGACTTCTTCCAAGACTACTAGAGAAAAACCATGTGCAAAGGCAGGACTATGCAGAGGATCTTTGATTTATGAAGGTAAATGACATGGTTTGGGTGGCGGGTGCATGTAATTCAGTAGTGAGGGATGTGTCTGGAGCAGTATATGGAGACAAAATTATAGAGAACCCTGAGTGCTAGTCTTTACTCTTCTAACCTGGTTGCACTGCCATCTCCCTGCTTTGCTTCTCTGAGCACAAAGGATGCCTAGCTCTGGGAAAGGCCTCCTAGGATGGGAGAGTTCTGGCCTTCATGCTGAAGGCCAGTTTAGGCCTTTCCTGGATCCAGTTTAGGCCAACTGGAGTGGATTGACCAGATGCTAAGTTTTGTTCTCAGATCTTGTGATTTTCTGGGATGAGAGTAAATGGCTGGCAGAGCAATTCCAAGAACTTTTCCCAGTGATGGAAATTCCCTTTTTCTTTACTGATGCTGGCCAATTTGCTTTGGCAGTAGCATTTTAAACAACTATTTGGTGAAAGCTCCAATTTCAGGGTCAGAGAATTTCATCACTCTTTTCTTTGTATTACTAAGAATTATCTGAGTTGTGTATTTGGATATGTGTGTGCATGTGTGTCTGTGTGTGTGTGTGTGTGTGTGTGTGTGTGGTGCCTATGTTAGTAGAATTGTTCCAACTAGGTTTGTTTCTAGTTTTATCTTTGTTTGCAATGTAAAAGTTATTAAATGTTTCTAGGCCTTTTTTCTTGTTCAAAGATGGAAGAATCTCCCCTATATCTTACTGTGTGTTGACCATAAGCCAAATTATTTGAGAATAACAGGATGTTAATCATGAGGAGGTATTATAGATATCTATCATTTTGACAGGAAGTATAATATTGAGGTAAAATTTTAAGTCTGTCTCCCTGCCACCGGACCCTTGGAACATCTTGATTTGTGAGACCAGCCAAAGTTTTATTTGGGGGCACCACCAATGTTTATGCTTCTTGTTACTTTTCCTAGTCTGTCTGGGCTTGTGTGTAATTAGTAAATGAAGTTAGTACATTGCTGTCAGGTGTTGGCTGACCCATATAAGAGAAATTTATATGCAAGACATTGTTGTCACTCCCATTGTTATAATACCCATTGTGTGGTATTTTTCCACATGTTGGAGGTGAATGCCTTTATGGAGGAAAATGCCTCCAAGGCCATAGATGATTTTCCTATGCTGACGTAGGTAAGGACGGAAACTAGATATCTTTCCGATTATCATCACACACTGAGTGGAATTGAAGCCTTTGTCATCCACATTGGGAGCTAAAACCAGGATTCTCTGCCTGGCCTCAGCCCTGGGATGTGCTCTGGTTTTGTTTTTGTAAGATATTCATTGCATCTGCAGTTATTATTTGAAGACCCTACTATGTGCATTGCACTCTTCTGGTGGAAACTTGCTCTGAGAGAATCCTCAACTCAAAAAAATGTTAGAAATGTTTTAGTTCAAGGTAGTTATTTTACTAATCAAGAAATGAAGACTCAGAAGTGTGGCATGACTGACTTATGGCTGCATGGTTGGTTGCTGGCAAAAGCTAGTTCTGGCAAAACCCACATATGAACCTGGTAATGATACAAGATGATTGGTAGGTAATTAAGTTTCTAAAGCATGATCTAATCTAGAAGTGCTTTGGGATGTCAGAGAACAGAGGAAATCAGTGTAAATTAAAGTCTTTGGGGAAGCTTCTGAAGAGAAGTGGGGGTTGGCTTGGGCGTCTAGAGATGGGTAGGGCCTGAATAGGCAAAGATAAGAAAATGGCATTTCTGGTGGGGAAAGGAGTGCCCACTCAAAGGACTAGAAGAGGGAAACAGCTAGTTTGGTCAGACATGATGAATTGGCCAGGCTGGAACAGTGGAAGGAGCAGTCTGAGGCCAGACTGTAGCGAACCTTAGCGTGCTAACTGAGGAGTGACTTTTTTTGGAGTTGGTGAGGAGTATTTGAAGCTTCATAGGTGAACATTCTCTTGTTCTGAAGACAACAAGATTGTGGTGTTAAAAGAAGTGGGTGGGAAGTCCCTTTCCAGGCACCTGGTGGTTTCTGAGGGGATAGTTCCTTCTGAAGGGGCGTTTGGGGCAGAGGGAGGTGCTGAAATACACTAGGAAAGAGCTTGTCGCTGTCCAGAGTGCTGACCTGACCTGAGAGATTTTTCTCTTCAGTGATGCTGAGTTGGAAAGTAAAGCTGGGGAATGCTTAGAACCAGCCAAGGGATCTAGAGAATGATTCTGGCTAGGACTAGGCAGCATGTGGGCTTTTTGTAAGTAAACTAGTTACAGTATCTGACTTCATAGTCCTTGTGATGAAAGCAAAAGTATGGAGACACTGTGTGTCCACGTATACATGCTAAGATGACCCAATTTGTAGCCTTGTAAGTGTTGCCTTAGAACGTTTGTGTTTACATGAGAATCCCAGCACATTGCTTCTTTCATTATGAAAATGCACACCCACTATTCAACATTCCACAGAACACCTAAAACCTACCCCAACAAACCAGGGGAGAACAGCAGAACTTCCCAGAACACCCTACTCATTACTTCACATGAAACATCTAAATGCTTTATATTAGTGCTGTCCAATAGAACTTTCTTTGATGATGGAAATGTTCTGTATCTGCACATTCTAACATGATTAAGCCACTAAGTACATGAGCACTTGAAATGTGGCTAATATGACTGAAGAATTGAATTTTGAATTAAATTAAAATTAAATTTAAATCGCTACATGTGGCTAGTCTACTGTATTGGACTGCACAGCTCTACAGAGTCAGAATCTTTGACCTTTGCCACTTACATCTCCTTATTGATCCTCATACCTAAGTCTCTTTGACTTAGAGTAAAGTGGACTTTTGAGTGGGGGTAAGTTTGACAAATTGTTGGAGAAAGCCCCATACTGAATCCAAGCTGAAGTCTGCGTCTGGCTGTGAGTTTTGCCCTGACTTTCTTGTTTTCAAAATGAGAACAACCATACATGATGCCCTGCAAGTTTTCCATTCAAAGACAGAGAGAAGGCTCCTTGCATTCTGACTGGGGTCTCAGGGACCTGATCTAAGACTTTTTGGAGCCTGGAATGGGAAAGTTATGTGGTTTTTATGGCCCTGAAAAGCTGGCTGTGGGTTGAGGTGGGGTACAAATAATATGCTGTGGTGTCAGATGTTTGCAGACATCTCAGCAGGGAAAGGTTCTCAGTCCTGATCCATCTCCCATTGCAACTCTGTGTATCTTTACTGTCATCCCGTTTATCTGGTGTAGTGGACATGGCCCAGGGTGGGGGTACAGGTGAGCCTTTTTCTGTTTTGTTTTTGTTTTTCTGAGCCATTTTTGCCCCAAGGAAGAGTGAGTGTTAGAAGTATCAAAGGGTGATAAATGCTTACAAATGCCAAGCAAGAGGTAAGTAATAATAATCTGTCAAAAGACTAGAGCAGAAAATTTCCATGGTGTTGGCACATGCCAGCCTCCGTAGGCCTGCCTAACCTTACCATAAACATGCTTGATTTCCTGTGTCTCTGGTCTTAGGCTTGCTATATATAAGTCTGATTTCCTAAACCAGAGTGCATGCTTTTTGAAGGTATTTCTTATTGTCTTCTTGTTTTCTCCAATAGAATCTCAATGTGCTGATGGTAATCCCTAATAAATGCCTGCTTGTGAGTCACTCTTTGTTAGCATGGAGCAGTGGATTTGACCCCTAGAAAATGTGTGCACATGAATACAAATAATATTTATTGAGCCCCTGCTGGGCATAAGTCTCTGTGCTCAGTACTGCAGGCAGTGACAAAGGAGGAGCTGAAGATGGTTGCTCCCAGTCTAATGGGAGAGCAAAGGCAGGCACATTTGAAACACACACACATACACACACACAAACTTATAGGGAAAAACAAAGACAAAGGCAGTAGCAGGGATCCAGAGCTGCGGGTGGGGTGCAGGGTGCTGGAGGGGCCAGATTACATGCGTGTCCCTGTCTGGCCTCTCAAGGATTCCCTCCTTCATGAGGGAATGGCTTAGCTGGTACCAGCCACCTCCATGCCTGCAGTAACAGAGCTGCCTTTATGGTTGGTCAGGCAGCTTGCTCTCTCACTGGGCTATACGGAGGCAGGGCTGTCCTGAGCTCACCTCTCCTCTTCCATGGTGAAGAGCACTTTGAAGAGAGTAGGGACATTGAGGAAGAGGACTGTGGAAAGGGAAGAAACTTGTTTTTCTTTTTGTCACTTAAATGGTGACACAGCCTTGCTCTCAGACTTCCTTTTAGTCACAGAAGAGGTTTGTTGGGTCTCCATCAGCTCTGGCACATGGAGCCCCATGATGCAGCCCCAGGTGCAGCTCTGGAGGAGCAAGAGAAGCAGAGCTTGGTGATGTGGCTCCCCATGATCACCCAGGCCCCTGGCTCTACTGTCTTGGGGTGTGCCCTGCCTGGTGGGGAGTGGGTGGGCTGCATATCCCAGCTGGGGTTGGGGAAGGACTTTTCTGGCTGACTCGCAGGGAGGAGTCTGCCCTTCACCGCCTTCCACGTAGTGCCCCTCAGTCCTCCACATGCACACAGATCACCTGGGATCTTGTTAAAATGCAGTTAAAATCAGTTAAAATGCTGATTCAGAATCAGCAGGTCTGGATTGGGTTTGAGATTCTGCATTTCCAACAAGGTCCCAGGTAATGCCAGCACTGCCAGTCTGCAAACTGCGCTTTGATGTACAAGGCCCTAAACATGGGTTCTCAACCCTGCCAACATGGTAACATCACTTGGGGAGATCTTACAATATGCCAATACCTGAGACCCACCTGTACCAAATAAATTGCAATCTCTGAGGGTTGGGTCTAGGTACTGGGATGTTGTAAAGCCTTCCAGGTAATTCTACTATATAGCCCAATCTGAGAACCACCGGACAGTTTTTCTCCTCCTTCTGCTGTGCTTTTCACCTGGCTATATCTTCCATACAACTAGAGACTGTAAGTGGCTTGAGGTCAGAGAGTGTCTTACAACATATTACTAACACCTGCACCGCAGTAGTAGTAGTTCTCTGATGTGTGAGTGGTTCTTTCAGTTGACTACAACATGATGCCAATGGCTCTGTCACTTGGTGCCATAACTACCACCTGCACTGGTGGCCCTGGCCACCACTCCTGTAGATCCACCATCACCCATGAGGGATCAAAGAATGTGGCTGGCTTAGAACAGGCTAGCTCTACTCTTGGAATAGCGACTCTAAGTGGGTGTCCAGTGCCTGGAACTAAGTCAGCTTTCAGTAAATATATACCAAATGGATGATTATTCTGGTGGCGGTGGGTAGGGGCAGAGACTGAATTAGGGATCAGAAGACTGGGGCTAAAGTGACTAGCACAAACTGTTCAACCTTCCTTAGCTTTCATTTTCTCAGTTGTAAAATGAGGATACTAATGCCCACTTAATAGGGTGATTTAAGTAGTCGTAGAGAAGTGGCCCTGTAAATGCTAGTGTTGTACAGATAAATGGTTGTATAAGAATTCATTTCCAAAGTGGCAGGGCTAAGCTATAATGTTAACCCACTGACTCATGTCCTAACAGACCCTCTGGGGTCTCATTCACTATGTGTGCCTGCATCTACAGAATAGCAAGAAGGCTATGGGACATGCAATTGATTGGACACCTACTCTGTATCAGCAACTGTCCTAGATGCTTGACTTTGTCATCTCGTTGACTCATCGCAACCCTGACTGGACGTTATTGTTCCCATTACACTGAGAAAATGGAAGCTCAGAAGGGGAACCACCTTGCCCCACATAGCACATGGGTGTATCTGATTCCAAAGTCTCCTAATCCCAGCTAGTTACCTATCAGGAAACTCTGGGTTCCAGCACAGATTGATGATCCCTTTGTTTGAGAAGCCTCTTTGTTTGGCTGTTGCTTGTATTAATTAGTGAGATAAGAGTCTGAGTTATCACAGAGACTCCAGTCTTCTATTAGGGAATGTTAGGATCTGACAGCATGGGAGCTTTGTGAGTCTCGGCTGACACCATACCATAAAGCCACTGTTCAGTGCTCTTGAGGCCCTGAGGCTGAGGCTGTGACATCTTCCCCATAGAAGAATCACCACCTGCCACCACTGTCCCCTCTCTACTTGACAGAGCCATTGAACCCAGCATTGGTCTGTTTCACTTACAGGTTTACTTTTGGTTATGGTACTAAAAGAAAATGGGAACATACAAGGGGGACAACCCCATGAGCCTTCCCTAACCATCTTACTTCCAGGTGTGATGTCAGCAGAATGTTTGCATCACCTGGTGCCAGTCCCCCCATCCTGAGGGGTCGGTGACTCCTCTCCTCCAGTAGACTTAGTACTGAGAGAAGGCCTGATGTCTGCTCTCCTCCTGTCTAGCCCTTTGGCTTCTGCAGTGATGCTATTGCAAGGGCACTTCCTGGCAGAAGTCACCCTAGCTAAGCTCTTCAGTAAAAGAAAACAGGGAGGGTTGATTTGCATGGTCTGACCAGTTAGCAGGTGGAGCCCCAGTCCAGGTGCTTATCCATCTATACCTGGAGTAGATCTTTATCTCAAGACCTTGTCAGGTATTTGCTGAGGCTAGCTGAACCCACACTGAAAAGAGAACAAGATATAGCTCACCAGACTGGAGACTCAAGCCTGATTACCTAGGAACTGCAGACATGCAATGGGCTTCCAATATACATTTCTAATGCTTCTCCCTGAGGTCTGACTAAGCATATCTGTTCCACATTTGTTCTCTTGATATCTTCTAATTTGGCTGATTCTTCTCTTATGTATTTCATGAAATTCTTCAGGGCCAGTTTTACACCACCCAGAACTTTCTTAAGCTTTGCTTATGAATTGTTCAAAGTTTACTTAAAGTACAGAGGGTTTAACTATTGTGTTGCTTCCATTTGTGCTCTGCTAAGTCCCCGCTTTTACACTGTGGCTTTCTCCTTCTTCTTTCTCTTTGAATGTCCCTAAAGCTTTCTCTGTCTGAAAACTCTTTTTCCCATTTTTGAGTGTACATGGTCAGTATGTTACCCCTCTGGTTGGAATAGAAACTTCCAGTTAGGCTTGGGCCAAAAACAATCCTCTGTCACCCAGAAACCTCGCCCATTCTGTGTAACACCATTAAATGCTCCGTCTGACCACAGAGGCCTGGGGTTTTAATGCTTAATCTTTTTATTCCCACTGACCTGTGGTTATTCCAGCACAACCTGTCCTTTTATTTTAGGAATCAGCATGAAGCCTAGTGGGCTTCTGGGACATGGATGGGCTTCATGAACTACTGGGCCTTGGATGGGTTTGGCTGGTGGGCCCCCAGGATCCTGCCTCCTTTCCTCCTCCATCTGGCTGCCCTCAGCAGTGGGGCCATCAGTGTGTTGCCTTGCTCAGACACGTGGGATGGGAGTTGTCTGCCAATGGTGTGGAAGGAAGCTGAGGCTTAAAGGAATGAATGCTGTATGCTGGGCCCTCCTGGAAGGCTGATGTGGGAGTGGGTCAGGGCTGGGTCAGGTACTGGCTCCGTTCTGAGTCAGACTAGGAAAATCCTCTCTGAACACATCCCATGGTTCCTCTGTGTTCCTGAAACCTTGACAAATAAAGAAGGAGCTTTTATATGGCACCATAAAAAGTTGCAGCTGGGGCTTCTGAGAGCAAGAATCCTTTGTTTCTCAGCAGGCTGGTGACATCATCCAGGGCCTACCCAGATGCTGGTGTGTTGGGGACAGACCAATATAGGCCAAGGACTACTCAGCAATGGCTAAAGATATTTTGCTTGCTGGGACTATTTCCTTTTTTAATTGAACATGTTATTGAGATGGTTAATCCACTTAAGAAATAATACAGAGAGATCCTATGTGCCTTTATGCAGTTTCTCCCAAGGGTAACATCTTGCAAAATCATAGTACACTCTCACAACCAGGATACTGATGTTGATACAATCCACCAATCTTATTTTAACTTTTCTAGTTTCACTTATACTAATTTCTCTGTGTGTTGCTCGGACTGTTTTTGCTCCAAATCATTTGTCTGCCTTCTCCCCTTTCTTCCCTCCCCAGGTCGCCTGCCTTCCTTCCTTCCTTCCTTCCTTCTTTCCTTCCTTCCTTCCTTCCTTCCTTCCTTCCTTCCTTCCTTCCTTCCTTCCTTCCTTCCTTCCTTCTTTCCTTCCTCCCGCCCTTCCTCCCTTCCTTCCTCCCGCCCTCCCTCCCTTCCTTCCTCCCGCCCTCCCTCCCTTCCTTCCTCCCTTTTTCTCTCTCTTTCTCTCTTTCTTTCATGGAGTTTCACTCTTGTTGCCCAGGCTGAAGTGCAATGGCACCATCTCGGCTCACCTCACTGCAACCCCCACCTCCTGGGTTCAAGCGATTCTCCTGCCTCAGCCTCCCAAGTAGCTGGGATTACAGGCATGCACCACCACGCCCGGCTAATTTTGTATTTTTACAAAGTTAGTAGAGGCGGAGGTTTTTAGTAGAGAAGGGGTTTCTCCATGTTGGTCAGGCTGGTCTTGAACTCCTGATCTCAGGTGACCCGCTTACTTCGGCCTCCCAAAGTGCTGGGATTATAGGCATGAGCCACCTTGCCTGGCCCCAGGTTTGTTTCTCTAAGGCTACATTGTGCAATGCCAGAGTGCATGCATCTGGTCTTGGAAATAGAATACGGAGCAAGAACCAGGGCCCAGAACCACACTGCCTGGGTTTCCATTTGGCTCTCTGTTCATCAGTTGTGTGATCTTTGGCAAATGACTTACGTCTTCTCTAATTTTCATTTGTAAAGTGGAGAGTTAAGTAGGGCTTACCCTTCATGGGTTGTTAGGATTAAAACAAGTAATGCACATGAACCCCTTTGCCTAGTGCCTGGCAAATTAGAAGTGCCCTGTGAAGGTTAGCTGTTATATTCTTGCCCCACTTCCCTTCCTGAGGGTAGCTTCATGCTCTGCCTTATTCAAGTACTCCTAATGGCTTTGGTGAGCAACCGTGAAATGTTTTTGGCCTCAAATAAGTGCTCAATTGTATGCCAGATACTGTGGGTATTACACTGAGACAAACAGGCAGTTTTTGCCTTAGAAACCTTGTATTCCAGTAGAGAAAGTATGCCAGGCATCCATGCATGGTAAAGATAACTACACAGGTACTAAAGGACAACTGCAGGCCGGGCACGGTGGCTCATGCCTGTAATCCCGGCACTTTGGGAGGCCGAGGCGGGTGGATCACTTGGGGTCAGTGTAAGAATTAAAGAAAGAGGAGAGAAATGTGAAGGGTGGTTTTTCAGTCAACAGGGACAGGTTTATTTTAAGTAAACTTGAGAGGGGCAGCTGGCTGAGTTAGGTCAGAACCACACTCTCTTACAGACTAAGAGTTTTTAAGGATTCTGGATGGGAGAGTTTATCAGAGGCTTGGACTGCTTCTGTGTCTCTTTGTTGTGCTTATCTGGGAGGGAGAGTTGTGTGTCTGTTCCCATATATCTTTCTGTAGCTGCAGGCATATCCCTTGAGTCTGCTTTTAGCTTCCCTATCTTAGTGCACCTGAAGAGCAAGGAATGTGCTTATTAAAGCCCACTGTTTTACTGGGGCCCATTGTATGAGGCTGAAGTTTGGTGGTTACCCAAGGGACCTTCCCCGTACTTCCCTCTGTGCCCGAGTTGTCTTATCTGTGTTTTACCGTCTGCTCTTTCTGGCTGCTTGTAGTTAGAAGAGAAATGATTTCCTTGAAATGCATGAGGCTAGAAAGGGAGCTGGAACTTAAAGTGGCAGTGTATGTCCGAGATGACGGTGCTCCTGCTCTATCAGTCAGGAATTCAAAACGAGCCTGGCCAACATGGCGAAACCCCATCTCTACTAAAATACAAAAAAAATAGCTGGGTGTGATGGTGAGCACCTGTAATCCCAGCTACCTGGGGGGGGGGGGGGGGTGGGAGCTGAGGCAGGAGAATTGTTTGAACCTGGGAGGCAGAGGTTGCAGTGAGCTGAGATTGTGCCACTGCACTCCAGCCTGGGCAACAGAGTGAGACTCTATCTCAGAAAATAAAATAAAATAAAATAAAATAAAATAAAGAATAAAATAAAGGACAACTGCAAATGGCTGGTTCAGACCATAGGAGCTCCTGGAGTTTAGGAAAAGGAGAGGACATTTTAATCTGTTGTACCTAGAAAGACTTAAAGGAGGAGATTTGGGGTGGAACTTTGAAAGATAGAGCTCTGGCCAGGCATGGTGGTTCACACCCATAATCCCAGCACTTTGATTTGGGGTGGAACTTTGAAAGATAGAGCTCTGGTCAGGCATGGTGGTTCACACCCATAATCCCAGCACTTTGGGAGGCCCAGTCAGGAGGATCCCTTGAGGCCAGGAATTTGAGACCAACCTGGGCAGCATAGCGAAACACCATTTCTACAAAAATTTTTTTAAAAATCAGCTAGGCATGGTAGCACACCTATAGTCCTAGTTACTTGGGAGGCTGAGGCAGGAGGGTCACTTGAGCCCAGAAGTTTCAGGTCACAGTGAGCTATGATTGTACCACTGCACACCAGCCTATGTGATAGGCTGAGACCTCTGACTCTTGCTCCCAAAAAGCTCATGAAGTTATGTCTCCATGGGAGAAGGAGCTGGAATTCAGAAGAAACGGACAGTCCAGTTATCCTCAAGCCCTAATTGCCTTCATGCTGGCCACACTTACAGGGACACAGGATGGAAGGAGGAAGGGATGACTTCTGATTTAAAAATGAGGCCTGTGGCTGGGCACCGTGGCTCACACCTATAATCCCAGCATTTTGGGAGGCCGAGGTGGGAGGATTGCTTGAACCCAGGAGTTTGAGACCAACCTGAGCAAGACAGTGAGAAGTGAGACCCTGTCTATACCAAAAAAAAAAAAAAAAAAAAAAACGGGCCAGGGAGGGTAAGGAGACTGACATAAGAAGGTTAGTCAACAAAACAGGTAGAAGTGAGGTGTTATGTTTCAGAGTAGGGAATTGGAATCCACTTCTCACAATAAGCCATTTTCCTGTGATCTAGTTGTATCCTTATACCCTTGTTCTACCAGGTTAATACAGTAAGCCAATATATTATTTCCTCCATAGAGATGGGGAAACTAACACACAGAGAGTTTGGTGGCCATTTGAGGGTGCAGCATGAATTAGGGTGGGGCCATGCCGTGGTATCCGTCTCCTAACTTTGGCCTATGGATTTCTAGCCTAGTTCTCTCCTGGGCCTCTGTGACTCAGGTCTCAGCTGGTGTCTAGCTTTGGGCAAGCTCTGGATTCCGAGGTGGGGGATGGAGAGTGATCCACCCAATGTAAGACCTCTTCAGATCAAGCAACCCTGGCACAGAGCACCATGTGACCATCACTGCACCCTCCTGGCTTTGGCAGGGTTCCAAGCCCTGGTCTCAACAGCCACGGGACTTGGTGGCCCAGCCTGGGAAGAGCCCATTGTCCTCTTGCATCACCACTGGCTGTGTGGCTGGCTGCTGGCTAGCTTGCTTGTTCATTATTTGTTTTGTGGAGGCTGCCCTGAGTCCTATATTCAACCACAGCTGGGCAGCTGGCACTTACTCAACTTTTGCCCCGGTCTACCCTAGAATCTCAGTGGTGCTAACGGAAGACTGCTGCCTGTGTGTTGTGTGTGTATGTGTGTGTGTGTCCGTGTGTGTGTGCATGTGTGTGGTATATAGGAGAAGAGGGAGAAAAGAAGGTGTTAAGCCTCCTAAAAAGGTAGGAGATTTCTGTCTCCACTAGGGGCCTGGTTTTGGGTTGAGAGAACTCAGATGTGTATAAATTGACCGTGGTCATTTGCCTTAACCACCAGTGGGAGGACACATGGGTGGCCATGGGGCCTATATGTGAGTGGCCTGTGACTGCCCCATCCTGGCTATTGTCATAGCAGCAGCAACAGTAGTAATAATAATAGTTAAGTTAAAATAATGGCAGCTACCAGATATTCAAAGCTTACTATGTGCTAGACAACGTCATAAGGGCGTTAAGTATATACTATCTCACTCCACATTCTACTTACCAGATTTTTTCAGCTGCCCTGTTTTCCAGGCAAGGAAGTGAAGCACAGGGTTACCTTTCCATCTGGTAGCCCAGGGTTCTCTAGCCCTGATCTATTTGTAGGATACCTTTGCTTCCCCATGCCCTTCCACCTGCCTACCTAGGCTGCCTATGTGAGACAAAGTGAGGAAGGAGGGCCAGGTCTACATCTTTTCTTACCTTGGGGCTGCCAACTTGCTCTGGCTGCAGAGGCTCCTCCTGGCTCTTTCCCAAGGCTACCAGCCTCTTTTCCTTTATGTCTGCTCACTCATTGGCTATGCATTTGGGAAGTCAGGGGGTTGCAGAGGACTTGACTCTCTCCTGCCACTCCCCCTCCACTACCTTTTTTCTCCAGAAAATTCCACAAACCCAGTAGGTTAAAAGTGGCTCCTCCTTGGCCCTGTGTTGGATCCACCGCCATCTCTGTTTGGAGACAAGCCACTTTCTATTTTACTTCTTTTCCCATGAGCAGTGGGCATAGGTGGTGAGGGGAGTATTGCTCAGTTCCTCTGTTTGTCCCATTCTGAAGTTAAAGCTCACAGGATCCCTCCAGGGCAGAGGAGTTCAAGGACATTAGTCACTCTTAATGATGAATACAAAGAGAGGGTGGAGGGCAGTATGGGGTGCCGGTAGAGGACTCACCTCTGGCTCTGCTTTTGTCTTCCCATTACCCCTTTGTACTGGAGACAGTGATAATTCCCCCATTTCCCAGCAGGAAACACTGAGACTTAGAAGGGCCACAGGAGGGAAGCCTGGAGAAGCGTCCTCTCCCTCTCGTCTGTTCTCTGTCCAGGAGCTGACACTGCCTCTTAGCAGGTACTCAGGTGGTCAGGCCCAGTGAGTTGGATGCAGTCCCCTTTGTCACCACTTTTGGCAATTTTGTGGTTTTTGAAATAGGATCTTGCTCTGTCATTTAGGCTGGAGTGCAGTGGCGCAATTACAGCTCACTGTGGCCTCAACCTTCCCGGTTAAGTGATCCTCTCACCTCAGCCTCCTGAGTAGCTAGGACCACAGGCATGTGCCATCATGTTTAGCTAATTACTTTTTTTAAGAGACGGGATCTCCCTATATTGCTCAGGCTGGTCTCAAACTCCTGGGTTCGAGTGAACCTCCCACCCTGGCTTCCCAAAGTGTTGTGATTACAGGCATGTGCCACCACACCCAGTGCAAATTTTATTAAAGTAAGACATTCAGTGAAGTATATAGATTTATACTTTTTTACTTTTTAAATGTTGTTTATCTGATTATAAAGGTAAAAATCATAAAATTTGAAAAGTAACAATCAAAAAACCCCAGTTGCTTGAGAATAACAACCATTAATATTTTATGTGTACTTTTTCAGTGGGTCTCCTAATTTGAGAGTTGTTGCTAGAATCTGGCTGTTGGGAACAGAGCAAATAAGGACGGGGTCATGGAGGGCCCGTTGCCCTCGTCTCAGGATGTTTCCCGGCTACAACCCAGCTTCTGATCTTCACCTGCAGCTTAGAAGCAAAGCGTTCATTATCACCCCTGCCTCAGCTGTTAATAAGTTAAATAATCTGCGATAATACCACAGAGGCCATTATTTATTGAACAGCCTGCTTTGTTCAAAATACAAAAGTCAAGTTTAACATGTGGAATGAGATTCCTAGGGCTTGGAGGCAGGCCTGTCCCCAGGGACACCAGTTGGCCTAAGTGAATGCTGTGTGCTCACACACATCTATTAATAGATTGGTGTCTACCTTCAGTCTGCTTCTTGGGTCTCCCTTTGCGGCTTGTGATCAAAGCCAGAGGGTGGGAACCCTGAATGGGAAGATGTGGCCCCATTCATGGACTTACCAGCCTCAACTATGTGTGTCTGAGCTTCCCTACCAAAACTGGTTTCTGCTGGGGCCTTGAGTTAATTTATGTGAAGTGCTCACAAGAGTGCTCGGCACATTTTGAGAACCTTGTGTTAGCAAATACCATCACCATCAAGGTCACCATCATCTCCTCTTCCAGGCTGGGATAGAAACTGTCAGAACTGCAAGAGACGTTAAGAACAGTCTCTTCCGTGGTTCTCATGCTTTAGCCTGCATCTGAGGTGCTGGGGGTGCTTGTTAGAACATGGATTGCTGGGCCCCACCCACACAATTTCTGAAGCAATAGGTCTGGGGGTGGGGGCCAAGAATGTGTGTTTCTGACAGGTTCACAGGTTCTGCTGATGCTGCTGGTGCAGGGACCATACTTTATAGAGCCACTAGTCCAATTCCCTCATTTTGCAAGTGGGGGGCTGAGGGAAAGAACTCAGTAGGGAGCTTAATACTATTTGGTTTCAGAGCTGGAACCAAACCCAGGTCTGCAGCCCAGTGCTCTAACCACATGACGTTCTGGTCATCCATCCCCCTGGAAGTGCCCACAGTCGGGTGGTAAGGGACTCCCTTCCCAAGACTGAAATTGTCTCAACTCTGGAAAGCAGGCAAGAGCAGGCACAACAGGCCTCTGAGGGCCAGGAGTCCCAATCCTAACCCTGCTGTGGTCTCTCTTTTATGATGTTTGGTCATTCATCGATGTATGTATCCAATAAACATTTACTGATTAAGTACCTTCTATGGAAAGAGAGCTGTGTCTGGCGCCATGAGGTACCTAGACAAACAGGGCGCAGCCTGAGTTCTGTGGCAGGTGTTTCACATCTCTTCCTGTTCAATTCCTTGGCACTGCTGTTTCCTGTGGTGTACTCTGGAACCTTCTCCTGAGGGGCACACAGTGAGAAGAGAGGACTTGGAGTAAGGAGACTGGATACTAATCCTTGCTCTGCTCTGACTGAATGGGTGATCCCAGCTGACCTCTCTAGGCCTCAGTTTCTTCATTAGAAAGTTCAGTGAGGCAGTGAGTGAAGTGATGGTGAACAGAACTCCTTTCCCAGCCTGAGATTTTACAACTCTGGGGGCTTTCAAATAGCTTGTAATGGCAGCTGTCTTGGTTCCAATTTTTAATCATTTATTTATTACCTTGTCCCATGTTTTCTTCCTGATATGGAACAGACTGGACTCTCCTGGTGTGTATGGTGTGAGGAGCTAGAGGAGACAAGATACCTCGCATGCCTCCACCTCTCAAATGTCTTGTTATCTGTTGAACACTGCCAACTGCAGTGGTGGTTGATACAGCTTGGCTCTGTGTCCCCACCTAAATCTCACCTCAAACTGTGATCCCCACGTGTCAGAGGAGGGGCCTGGTGGGAGGTGATTGAATCATGGGCACAGACTTCCCTCTTACTATTCTTGTGATAGCGAGTGAGTTCTCACGAGATCTGATGGTTTAAAAGTGTATGGCACTTACCCTTTTGCGCACTCTCTCTCCTGCTCTGCATGGCAAGACGTGCTTGCTTCCTGTTCACCTTCCGCCATGATTGTAAGTTTCCTGAGGCCTCCCAGCCATGCCTCTCTACAGCCTGTGGAACTGTGAGTCAATTAAACCTCTTTCTTCATGAATCATCTAGTCTCAGATAGTTCTTTATAGCAGTGTGAGAATGGACTAATACTGTGGTTTTGCCCTCACAGTTTTAATTTGCTTTTCTTCTTAGTCTATTGTTTATTTTATCCATAATGAACCAGGAAACATACAGAACTTCACAGAGTTAACGAGGAGCACAATAATAATAATAATTCTACAAATTTGTCTGAAGATGATGGCTACCAGATTGTATTCATTTCACTAGAATTTTTACATGACACATCAAGATGTTTCAGTACTAAAAAAAAAAAAGTGATAATTATATCTGAAGTAGATTTGCATTTACTGGGGATAAACACTATCTACAACAAAGAAGTGTATGTAAATCAGTCTGAAAGCTTCTCATTTTTAGAAGCAAAATTTAAAACTGACAAAGCACCAAGTGTATGAATTTCCAACTTCAGCATGTGAGAGCAGCTTTTGACTATTTTTAAACCTTAACATTTGATGAAATTATTGTAATATAATTTGACCCCCAAGTCTGATATAATATGACTTCTAAAAATGTGTTAACAAATCATGCTTTTCTTTTTTTTTTGGTTTTTTTTTTTTTTTCTTTTTTGAGATGGAATCTCACTTTGTCACACAGGCTAGAGTGCAGTGGTGTGATCCTGACTCACTGCAACCTCCACCTCCCAGGTTCAAATGATTCTCATGCCTCAGCCTCCAGAGTAGCTGGGACTACAGGTGCATGCCACCATGCCCGGCCAATTTTTGTGTTTTAAGTGGAGATGGGGTTTCACCATGTTGGCCGGGCTGGTCTCGAACTCCTGACCTCAAGTGATCTGCCCGCCTCGGCCTCCCAAAGCACTGGAATTACAGGCATGAGCCACTGCACCAGGCCAGATCATGCTTTGCTTTTCTTATCTAATTAATCTGAAATAAATTGAACAGTATGTGGCATTGCTAAATGGGGAAAAAGTTGAAATTTGCCTTTATGCATATAATAATCAACATTAAATATTGTGTTAAAACTATACTTTATAAAAATGTTCATAGTAAGCTGATCTAAAATTACATATTTTAAAACTTAAAATAACCACCGTTAACCAAATATTCTAATATTCCCTTGGGGTGATCACAAGATAAAAAAGATGAAAGGATTAGAGAGAACGATCTCCAGGATTCTGGCTTTGATGCTCTGGAATTCTAAGATGGTACAGTGTCTGAAAACCATGAAGAACAGGCGGGTATAGTAGTTTGCTAGGAGTGAGGGATGTAGCGTGCCCATGCCCTAGGACTGTTGTTGGAAACAGAATTAGACACAGTCTTTGAGAGTCTAGATAGCAGAACCGAAACCAGAGAGCAGCTTTCTGTCCAGTTTATCCAAGAACTTTCTAACCATGAGAATCATTGGATCTTAGAATTGGAAGGAGTATTAGCGATCAACTGATCCCATTAGAGCTGCCCCCAAATAGAAAGTGGAGTAAGGCTGGGCATGGTAGCTCACGCCTGTAATCCCAGCACTTTGGGAGGCCGAGATGGGTGGATTACCTGAGGTCAGGAGTTCAAGACCAGCCTGGCCAACATGGCGAAACCCCATCTCTACTAAAAATACAAAGAATTAGCCAGGCATGGTAGCACGTGCCTGTAGTCCCAGCTGCTAGGGAAGCTGAGGCAAGAGAATCTCTGGAACCTGGGAGACAGAGGTGGCAGTGAGCTGAGATCATGCCACTGCACTCCAGCGTAGGTGACAGGGTAAAACTCTGTCTGAAAAGAAAAAAGAAAAGAAAAGAAAAGAAAGTAGAGTGAGAAGCCTTGTGAAAAGTAAGTACTGCATCTTAGGATGTGTTTAAGCAGAGACTGGTTGACCCATGCCTAGGACAATGGCCTCTGTTTGGTCCTTCATGTCTGGAGCCAGGGGGCTCAGAAACGAGCATGGCCACATGGGCAGTACTCCCTCCAATCCTCTCCTACCAGGTAAGAGTTATCTTTGGCAAAGTTCAGCCCATAGATGGGTGAGCTCAGGGCCTGGTCCTGGGACTCTGGGGGTACTGCTGTGGCATCATGGAGCTCTCACCAGCCTCCTGGGCTTGCCTTGTCTGGGTGAGCTGGCTTGTGGGTCTTCAGTGACATCAGAATTTTAGGTGCATGTTTTGGGGGCGGGGGCAGTGACCTTTGAAAGAGAGGCTGACAGCCTGGTCTGGAGGCAAGTCCCATGGACTTGAATTCAAGACACACCTGGGGCCTTGCCTAGCCCACAGCATCTACTGCCTTATCAATAGACACTGTGTTCACATGCCACCTCCTCCCAGCCTGGCTTGATACTTTTATGACCCCACTAACAGATGGGAAGCAATGCCATGGAAAGCCCAAACCCCAGATAATCTACAACCCACATTTGGTTTAGGAATGATCTACTGGATGTCATTTCTAAAACAGATTATCCTTCCTAATTTTTATTTAGTTGAGGCTGAAAAAAAATGTTTTAATATACTTGGAGTCCATATTAGAAGTGGCTAGCCTAGAATGTGTTCAGGCTCAGAAATAAGCTGTCCTAGACCTGAACATTTGCTGCAGATAATTGAGGATTGCTTTTAGTTCCCCATAATCACATTAGCTCATATTTTTGTATGTTAATCCTCTTCAACTTTGGTTATTTCCTCTGTGTGTATGTTTGTCCCCCATGTCCCCCGTTTAGACTTGACTGGCTTCCCAGAGCTGCAGCCTAGAGCCTTCTTTCTGCATCTCTTTTTACCTAGGGCTTAGTCACTGGCTGTTGTAGTACTTTGAGATATAGTTAAGCGGAAGCATAGGGTTTATAACCTGAAGCCAGTGCTTTATGTTCTATTCCCATCTGGGGAGACCTTTGTTAGGTATATGTGCATGTGTCCTAAACACAGCTGTTCACACAGCTGCTATCTCTTGGTATTGTGCCAAACCCATGCCAGGCCCCTAGATTGCACTGAACTGAGAGAAGACTTGATGCTCTTGGCTTGTCCCACTTGGAGAGAGAGAAAGAAGAGAGTCCCCATGGCGAAGGTGTGAATGAGTTTCTCAGCTGGGTTTCTCAAAACACCCCCTTTCTGCCTGCTATTCCTACCCATTGGGGCCAGCTAGGCACACCCCTGGGTCTCTCCTGGCAAGGGGGAGCCCATCTGTAGGGGAGAGAGGGGGAGGAAAGAGACAGGCCACAGGAGAGCTGATTGTGGGGGCTTCTGCTTGGCTTCTTTTCTGCTCTTCCTTGGGAAGGGCTCCAAGAAAGCCTCCTGCCTGTCTCACAATCGTAGATGTAGCCATTAGCATAATCTCATAGCTAGATTGTTCACTGACTGCCACTAGGCTGCCCATTCCCCACCCCCACCCACCAGCCTTTTTGCCTGACCTATTCATAGACTCAGCAAGAGCCAAAACTCTTGGCCAGTTATCAGTGTCTCTTGTTAGCTCTGTTCCTTGGGTAGTGGGCTCATCAAGGGGAGGCACGAGTTGGGGGCTGCATGGGAGTAGCCTCACCTACTTCCATCTCTGTCACGTCAGGTCCCTTCATTTTTGATTGATGCCTAACCCAGTAGGTGAATACCTGTCTTGCCGGTAAGGGAGCTGGCACCTGGGAACTTGGCATGAGACAATAGATCCTGGTTGGGTTGCCTTTCCCCCACCCTTCTGACCTGGGAAATCCTCTAAGCTGACCTAATTACCTGCAGTAGGGAAAGCATATGGATTCCCAGCAGATGCTGCAGTTTGAGGAAGGAGGGGACCCTGGGACAGGTGGGTGTGTGCATGACTCTGGGATTAACCCTTTGGCTGCTGCCTCCTTAGGATAGTATCTCCTTTCACTTTGCCATTCTTGTGGGAATGAACCACTCTGGAGTTCTTTCAAGCTGGTTAGCCCTCTCCAGGGCATTCATCTCTGGGACACAAAGCATCAACTTAGTGCCAACTTAGCACTGACTTGGGGACTTTCTGCTCCTTTCACTTGGCACCAATCATCAGGAAATGGTTCTATTTAGCCAGAAGCCCTAATCTTTGCTTCTTCAGAGTTCCCTGTTCAGTCCCTTGGCAAGTCCTTGATAAGAAGTAGTTTTCCACTGAGCCCTCTCCTGGCCTCACTCTGGGCTAATAGCTGCTTCTCCAGACCCAATACTGTCAAAGAAGCTGAGATACTTGGGAGTGGTATGCAAGGTACCTTTGCTCTGCTCATCACGCAGTGATTGAGTGTGTGCTTTGCTAATAGGGTCTTACATTGTCACAGTACTCTTTTACTTGCATTGGAGAGCCTCCTTTGAGCTTCCTGACAGCATTGCAAGGTACTCTTGGGAGCCCTCACAAGGACTCCTGAGACTCGGGCTCCATCAGTGAGTGAGGGATAGAGCCAGGATCTATCTGCTGTCAGTCCACCTGACTCCAGCAACAGTGCTCTTCGCACTATCAGAGCTGCTGCATTCGTCTAGATAGAGCATATGTGTGATGAGACTTAGCCTCTTACCTCAAGGGCATTATCTTAATTTGGAAGCAAGGTTTACTCGTGCAGAAAAAGACTCAAGAATACTATTCTATGCTCAAACACAACTGACTGTATAATGGGAACCAAGAGACAGAATGGGATTGGGAAGGAGAAAGGCCACTGTTGACTGGAGTCATTGGGGGAAAGCTTTGTGGAAAAGGCAGGCTTTAAGCTAAACCTTAAAAGATCAATAATATTTTGATACATAGTGAAAAAAGGAAGAAAGACTTTAGAAATTAGGACCTAGGAAAGACTGTTGTGGGAATGGGGTGGGTGAGGTATGGGGAGGAGGAATAGTAAAGAGACCTCTGAGCACAGGGCGAGGTCTATTACTGAGCAGGGGGGCTCTGAGTGAGGGCTGAATTCCAGGGTCAAGTCAAACCCAGTTGGACCCAAGGGACTGGAAGAGAAGAGGCCAGGGCTGCCTCACACGAAGACCCTTAGAACAGGGACACAATTCTAAAGCATTGCCTTGGACCTCACCCTCCAACTCTTGCTGCTGTGGTCCCACCTGCCCTCCATGCTCCTGGAAGCAGTTTTAGACCCAGAGCCCCTGCTTGTTGACACAGCTAGAGACCTGGCACATATTTTCAGACCCACTGAGTGAGATCTCTAAAGTGGAAACCATGTAACTGGGATTGGACAGGAAAAGCTTACGGGGAGGAGAAGCGCAAGAAAAATATTTATGAAAGACCATCCTGTTGGACCTTTTATATATGTTTCATTAACCCTCATGATGACCCTATGAAGCAACTATTATCATTACCCCCAGTTCACACAAGAGGAAGCTGAAGCTCAGAGAGATTAGAGTAACTTGCCCTTGGTGACACAGCCAGTCCACGGCTAGGGCCTTTTGACTCATAATTGTGGTGCCCTCCTGCCTCCCTGCTTGTAAAAAGAATGAAAAGGTGTGGTCTTTGCCCTCGAGAGCTTGCAGCCCAATTGAAAGAACAAGCTCAAAAGGCCAAGAAGACCCCTAAGAGTACTGGGCAACAGGGTGGGGAACGTGAATATACAGACAGATGGGAGAACCATTGTAAACTGTTGCAGACAGAGCTTCCCAAATGAAGCTACACTTTGGGACATCAGTGAGGTTGGTGGACAGGGAGAAGGGCAGTTCTGATGGAGATGGTCACAAAAGTGCCAAGGAGAGATGCAGAACAGGTGTGTGTGTGTGTGTGTGTATGTGTAGTTGTGTGAAGAAACGTCTGCCAAACATATGTAAAAAAAAAAAAAACAAACTAGAATGATCCCCCGTGTACCTAATGTCTAAATTTTAAAAATAATTTATCGAGGTAAAATTTGCATGACATAAAATTAACAATTTTCTAGTGAACGATTTAGTGACATTTAGCAGTTTCACAATATTGTGCAACTATCTCCTCTCTCTAGTTTCACAACTGTTTCATCGTCCCAGATCACCCCATACCTACTGAAAAGGCATTCCCCATTCTCCCTCTCCCTATCCCCTGGCCATCACTAATCTGCTTTCTGTCAGTGTAAATTTGCCTCTTCTGGATATTTCACATTAAAGAAATCATACAATATGTAGCTTTTTATAGCTGGCTTCTTTCACTTGGTTTTCACTAATGTTTTCAAGGTTCATCCACATTGCAGCATGCATCAGTACTACATTCCTTTTTATGGCTGAATAATATTCCGTCATATGTATGTACCAGAATTTGTTTTTCCATTCACCTGCAAATAAATTTTTGGACTGTTTCCACCTTTCTGCTATTATGCATAGTACTGTTCTGAACATGTAAGTACATGTGCTTGTTTGAGTACCTGCTTTCAATTCTTTGGGGCATATATATCCCTAGGAATGGAATTGCAGGGTCATGTGGTAATTCTGTGTTTAGCTTGTGGAGGAAATGCCAAACTGTTTTCCAGAGGCTGCACCATGTTATGTTCCCACCAGCAGTGCATGAAGGCTCCTGTTTCCCCTCCTCCTCCCTGCTATTGCTTGTCTTTTGACTTGAAGATCACCCCTCACAGTTTTACACATTGAACTCAGCACAACAGGTGCCACCTCTTCCTCAAAATGGGCCCAAAGCCCACACAGCTTGGGCCAGGAGCCTTGGCTGCTTCTCAATTCTGCTTCCCATACTCACTCTGCCATCGTCAGCCCTGTCTTCTCTTAGGTTGGGAGACTGGACTTCTAGAAGTTGGAATATCCTGCTGTGATGGTCATCAGAACAGAGAAACCCAAAATATATGCAGTTTCCTGCACGGCGTGCCCCTGCCTGCCTAGCAGCAGGTCAACTGGCAAGTTTCTGGGCTGGGCTGTCCTACCTGCCCCTCAAGTGCCCTCTGTCTCCCCTGTCGCAGCCCCCAGAAGCCCATTGTGTGACCACGTGGGATTGCAAAGTCCACTGACCCTGCTGCTGGGATGTTTTCAGTCCTGCTTGGGTGCCCCAGAATGTCAGCTGGCTTGAAGGGGTGTACACTGCTACCAGGGTGGTGTTTTTGTTTGCTAGGGGTGACAAAACGAAATACCACAACCCTGGTGGCTTCAACAATAGAACCTTATTTCCCCAAAATTCTGGAAGCTGGAAGCCTGAGATCAAGGTGTCGACAGAGTTGGTTTCTTTTGCAGGGTCCTTTCCTTGGTTGCAGATGACCGCTTCTCCCTGTGTCTCCATGTGATCCTCCCTCTGCAAGTGTCTGTGTCCTAATCTTCTTCTTCTTCTTCTTCTTTTTTTTTTTAGATGGAGTTTCACTCTTGTCACCTAGGCTGGAGTGCAATGGTGTAATCTTGGTTCACTGCAACCTCCGCCTCCCAGGTTCAAGCAATTCTCCTGTCTCAGCCTGCCAAGTAGCTAGGATTACAGGCGCCTGCCATAACCCCCAGCTAATTTTTTGTAATTTTAGTAGAGATTGGGTTTCACCATGTTGGCCAGGCTGGTTTTGAACTCCTGACCTCAGGTGATACACCTGCCTGGGCCTCCCGAAGTGCCGGGATTATAGGTGTGAGCCACCGCGGCCGGCCTAATCTCCTCTTCTTATAAGCACGCCAGTCATATTGGATTAGGGCCCACCCACATGAGCTCCTTTTACCTTAATTACCTCTTTAAAGGTCATGTCTCCAACTACTGCACAGTCACATTCTGTGGTAATGAGGGTTAGGATTCGGCATATGAGTTTGGATGGACACAGTCCCGCCCATACCGGGATAGAAGACCAAATGTACATAATGATAAGGGAGGGGGAAGGGCATCTGGGAGAGGCCTTGTGGTTCCTCTGGGCTCATGTTTGGTCTGAGTCACTCATCCAAGCAAATACAGAACAGGTGGAGGGGAAGAGCGTCATGATGGCAACGAAGAGGGCACTGGGGGCTTCTGGGAGGCGGGCGAAGCAGTGTCCGTCATCAATAATTTATTCCTGGATGCGAGACAGGAGGGCGTTGTCATGGCAACAGGCAGCTCCAGCAGGGACTCCTCTAGAGTCCCCTCTCCTGACTCCCTCTGCTCTCCCTCCTGCCTTCCCTGCTTTCTCTTGCCGCTTCCCTTCCTCACCATTTTCCTTGACTGTCTCAGGAGCCTTTTGCGGAGTGGAGACTGCCTGCACCTGCTCAGTGTAGGCGCTCTGAGGCTCCCAACAGCCATAGCAGCTCCTTCCCCACCAGGGTCGTAACCCTGACTCTTCTTTCTGGAAAGACTCCAGTGAGGGGCCATTTTACTGGCTTCCCCACCGCCAGGCCTCTTGCTTTAGTGGAAGCACACGGGGCACTCCTTTATCTCACAGCCAGTTTTACCATCCATCTCTCACCCTCCCCTAACCAGTTGAATGCATTGACTTTTTTTTTTTTTTTTTTTTTTTTTTTTTGAGACAGTCTTGCTCTGTCTCCCAGGCTGCAGTGCAGTGACGCAGTCTCAGCTCGCTGTAGCCTCTGCCTCCCGGGTGCCAGCGATTCTCCTGCCTCAGCCTCTTGGGTAGCTGGGATTACAGGCGCATGCCACCATGCCTGGCTAATTTTTGTATTTTTAGTAGACACGGGATTGTGCCATGTTGGCCAGGCTGGTCTCAAACTCCTGACCTCAGGTGATCTGCCCACCTCGGCAAATGCACTGACTTCTAACCTTGCTCTGCTCACTGTGCCAGGTGCCTCTGTCCTCAGAGAGATCCCCCAAGCCAGGCAGCCGGGCGGGGTCTTCCCCCACCTCAGCCCCTAGATGGGACCATCCTTGGGACTGCTCCTCATTGACCACAGCAGTTGTTCTTTCATCTCTTCCTCCCGGCCTCAGTGAATGGGAAGATGCCAGGAGCATACGGCCGACCAGAAAGTCTGTGTACCTCACTATACTGTAAGCTCCATGGCAGGAATTCTGCCCTAGTGCCACGTAGTGCGTGCCCAGTAAATTATCTGTGCTATGTTGTAGAAAATATGAGACAGGTCTGAAGAATGTTTGAGATGACAACTGGGTCTTGGGTCTCTAAACCATTATTTCCCGGAGGCTGGGTCTTGGGACCCACAGCTTCACTGAAGGAACCCAGTGAATATTTAAAGTTTTTTACGCACATTAAAATTCACTGCTCCCCTGATTTACTGGCTGTCACAGCTAGTAAGGGATCTGGGCCTAAAATAACCATTTAAGACTTAACGTTATTAGTCTTGTAATTGCTGCTAAGGGTTTTGTATCTTCTCTGAGTTTGTAAATCCTCATGCACAAAGATTAGGAAAACATACCCCTAAGCTGGAGGCCGCCAAGGGGGCTGGGCAGGTGGAGACCAAACTCAGCTGCCTTCCTGGTGTGTTGGTTTCCTAATAAAGCCTTGAGCTGGGGGTGCAGATATAGCTGTGGAGCATCTGTGAGCATCCTTGGGGAGTCAGGGAAGAAAGGGAGGGGTTACCCGGCAGAAGAGTGTGGCGTGGGCCGCCCTCATGACAAGCAGCTGCCAGTGGAGAAAAGAGCCTTATCTCCAGGGAAGGGACAGCTCCTTCCCAGCCTGTAGGCTCACACCCTGATGGCCCAGAAGAGATAGCAGTGATGTTGTAATCAGATGGCCATGATACTGCAGGCAGGGATTAGAGTCACCCAGAAAACTAGCTGTATTGGAAATGTCTTCCTCTGGCTTATCTCAGGAACTGTTCCTGCTTCTCCCTGCAGGGGATCATTTTCCAACATGCCTCTCTAGTCCTCATCAAAAAGCATTTATGAAAGGCCTGGTAAGTTTTGGTGTGGTGAAAGGTCAGGACACATGGGCTGACTGTCACTGGAGCGTGGGCCAGTGTCCCCTGTGCCACCCTCACTTGTCTGCCACCTGTGAGGGTCTCAACACTGCTGCCTGTGAGAGCTGCCAACCAGGGCCAGCAGCTGCTGCTCTCCCATACCAGAGCTCTCCTAGTAGAATTTAGCACAGGAAATTCTGCCCACTTATTTTTTCTTTGGGGAAAAGGATAAAATACACTTAACATAAAATTGGTTAAAATTTACCATTTTAACCATTTTGAAGTGTGCAATTCAGTGGCATTTGGTACATTCACAATGCTGTGCAACCACCACCACTAATTCCTCGAGACTTTTATTACCCTAAAAGGAAACCCTCTACCAATGAAGTGGTCACTCCCATTCTTCCTTCCCCTCAGCCCCTGGCAACCACGAATCAGTTTTTTCTCTATACACTTGCCTATTCTGGACACTTCATATCAGTGGAATCATACAATATATGGCCTTTTGTGGACTTAGTATCATGTCTTCAAGGTTTATCCACATTGTAGCATGGATCAGTCCTTCATTCCTTTTTGTGGCTGAATAACACTCAGTTATCTGTATGTGGTACATTTTTGTTTCTCCATTCATCCATTGAGGGACCATTTGGTTTTTTTTTTTTCCTACCTCTGAGCTATTGTGAATAGTGTTGCTATGAACATTTTTGTGTACAAGTTTTTGTTTGAATACCTGCTTTCCTTTTTTTTTTTTTTTTGGAGACAAGGTCTCATTCTGTCACCCAGGCTGGAGTGCAGTGGCGCGATCGTCTGTCCCTGCAGCTTTGACCTCCTGGGCACAAGCAATCCTCCCACCTCAACCTCCTGAGTAGCTGGGACTACAGGCATGCACCACCACACCCAGCTCATTTTTGTATTTTTTGTAGAGATGAGGTTTCTCCATGTTGCCCAGATTGGCCTCCAACTCCTGAGCTCAACTGATCCACCTGCCTTGGCCTCCCAAAGTGCTGGGATTATAGGCATGAGTCACTCCACCTGACCTGAACACTTGCTTTCAATTCTTTTGGGTATATACCTACGAGTGGAATTGCTGGGTCATATGGTAATTCAACATTTAGCTTATTGAGGAACTGCCAGACTCATCTCACTTCTTGACACATGCCAGTCTCTGTCCTCTTTTGAGCGAGTGGAGAGCCTCCCTGCACCCACGCCAGACTCATGAACTTTGGCAGCCACTTTTGGTTAGTTTCTGGTTCCTGGCCCCAGGTCAAGACACAGTGACATGGGTGGACACAACATGGGGATCTAGCAGTAACAATGGGGTGATTTCTAGTTATTTTTAGTGGCGTTACCAGATCTTATTTACTCATACATGTGCTGTACTCTGAAACTACCATGTTGGGGGCTGCATATTTGTTCCTGTAATGAAGCCAGTGCTCAAAACCTTGTTTCATCCTGTATAGGAATAGCCTTCAGAGTTCTTGCCTTGATTATCATTCTTTGCTTTTGACACTAAACAGTATTCCCAACTGCATCACCCACCATCTTTCCCATTCTTGGCTCTATCTTTCAACTTAAGAAAAAAATTACCATCCACCCTCATAGGATAAAGATTTGCCACCATGGGGTCCCATCAAAAGAACATACTGCAGGCTTTGAAAGCAGTTCCAAAAGAAAAGCTTCTGAAATGTTCTAAGCACTGGCGGGTGCATTGTTGGAATATGTATATAGCTTCCCAAGGGGACTTCTTTGAAGGAGACAGCACTAATTTAAATGTATAAATTCTGGTGTGTTCATTTAAAAGATCAGCTGGAAGGCTTTATAGGCATATAATAAAAAGTCGATGTGAATGGTTATTGAATTACGTACACCTCCAGGAAATCAAAGAAAGAGTTTTATTTTAGGAGTTTTCGAGAGATCAAGTTTAAAATATAACCTGGGAGTTTGGTGGGATGGTTAACACAAAATAGTATTACCCAGCTGCTGGAGAGAAGGGTCAGTGGGGAGACCAGAGGCTTAGAACAAGCATCTCATCTTCATAAGGGTTAGGAGGTCACTTAGGTAGTCTGGCTAGGAAGGGAACATTGCTATTTTTATTATTCTCTGTCTTTGGAGGGCAGTGTGAGGAGGGAGGCTGATGAGAAGTTCAGGTGAACTGGAACTCGGTGAGTTAAGTTTTTAGATTTTTTAAATAGTACATCTCTTGCTGTAGCCTAGACTACTCAAGGCTTCCCTGTAAACTTTAAATATTTTAGCCAGCTTTGGAAGCCTGGCAGAGAAGCTTTGGACCAAGCACCTAAGCCAATATGCTGGGTATGTTTGACCTACTGGGTGTGGTGTTTTTCCTCCTCGTTCAAAAAACTAAAGTCAACAGAGAATGGGGTGGAAGTAAAGTCATCTGGAGAGTGGACTGGAAGGAAGTGATGGGTCAGTTTAGTCTGGTTCTTTCAAGATTTCAGAGGTACACTGGAGACTGGTGACACTATTCCCATTTGACAACCAGGCCTGGGAAGTGGATGACAAGGTCAGCAGAATTTCAGAGCCAAGAATAGATCCCCAGCTCCATGCCATCACCACAGTAACTCACTCTGGGGTTTGAGGAATATCGCCCTCTGGGGAAACAGCACTTCTGAAAACTGTTTCATGCCTTTGTCTCACGTATCCCAGCAATCATTTATTTGGGGTCAGATATTGATGAATTTGACAGCAAAGCAGGGAAGGATGTTGCCGCGATTTTTAAAAAAAAATTTTATTGTGATAAAACACAGTTGTCCATATAATATAAAACTTGCTGTTTCAACCATTTTGTAGATGTACAACTCAGTGACATTTAATATATTCACACTGTTGTGTAACCATCACTGCTTTTCTGTCTCCAGAAATTTTAATCACCCCAGATGGAAACTCTGTAACCAGTCAGGCGCAGTGGCTCAGGCCTATAATCCTAGTACTTTGGAAGGCCGAGAGGGGTGGATCAACTGAGGTCAGGAGTTCGAGACCAGTCTAGCCAACATGGCAAAACCCCATCTCTACTGAAAAATACAAAAATTAGGCGTAGTGGCGGGCGCCTGTAGTCCTAGCTACTCAGGAGCCTGAGCCAGGAGAATCACTTGAACCCAGGGGGCGGAGGTTGCAGTGAGCCAAGATCGCGCCACTTCACTCCAGCCTAGGCGAAAAAGCAAGACTCTGTCTTAAAAAAAAAAAAAAAAGAAAAGAAAAAAGAAAGAAAGAAACTCTGTAACCATTAACTTCCTATTATCTACTCCTCCCAGCCCTTGGTAACCTTGAATCTACTCTGTCTCTATGAATTTGTCCATTACATTATATATATTTCACATAAATGGAATCATATGGTATTTGTTCTTTTGTGTCTGGTTTATTTCACTTAGCATAACATTTTCAAGGTTCTCTAGATCGTAGCATGTATCCGAACCTCATTCTTGTTTATCGCTGAATAATATTCCATGGTATGAATGTACACCATTTTGTTTATCCACTCATCTTTTGAGGACACTTGCATTGTCTCCATCTTTTGGCTATTGTGAACAATGCTGCAATGAATATTGTATATAAGTACCCATTTGAATTCCTATTTTCAGTTCTTTTGGGTATACACCTAGGAGTGGAATTGCAGGGTCATATAGTAACTCTATGTTTAACTTTTTTAGAAACTACCAGGTTGTTTTCCAAAGTGGCTGCACTATTTTACATTCCCATCCAGCAGTATACAAGGGTTCCAGTTTCTCCACATCCTCACTAACACTTGTTATTTTTCATTTTATTGATTATAGCCATCCTCTACACATCCTATAGTTGGTGTGAAGTGGTATCTCACTGTTTTGATTTGCATTTCCGTATAATGATGAGTGATATTGAACATCATTTCATGTGCTTCTTGGCCATTTGTGTATCTTCTTTGGAGAAATGTCTGTTCAAAGTTCCTTGCTGCTTTTAAATTGGCCTTTTTGGTCTTTTGTTATGGTTATTGTTGTTGGGTTTTAGGAGTTCCTGATATAGCCTATATTAAACCCTTATTAAGTGGAATAAGCTGTATCTTCACAGCATAAACCCTCAGCCTACCCTAGAGAACCTTGGGATTGACACCTGTTTTCTTCTGTTTTGTAGGTTGTCTTTTCGCTTTATTGATAATGTCCTTCAATACATGAAAGATTTAAATTTTAATGAAGCCCAATTTATCTCATCCTTGTTGCTGGTGCATTGGTGTTACATCTAAAATTTTATTAACAAATCCAAGGTTATGAAGGTTTACTTCTAGTTTTCTTCTAAGAGTTTTATGGTTTTAGCACTTATATTTGGGTCAATGACCCATTTTGACTCAGTTTTTATATATAGAAGTGCCCCTTTATCCACGAGGGATACATTTCAAGATCCCTAGTGGATGCCTGAAACTATGGGTAGTACTTAACCCCATATATACTGTGCTTTTTCTTACATATACATAGCTATGATAAAGTTTAATTTATAAATCAGACACAGTAGCAGATTGACAGCAATAACTAATAATAAAATAGAAAAGTTATAATATACTGTAATAAAAGTCATGTGAATGTGGTGTCTCTCTCAAAGTATCTTAATGTACTGTATTCACCTATTTTCAGACCACAGTTGACCTTGGGTAACTGATACCTCAGAAATCAAAACTTTAAATAAGGCAGGGGGGCTACTGTAGTGTGAGGTTTGTAGTTTGGGGTACAACTTCATTGTTTTGATGTGGAAATCCAGTTGTTCCAGCACCATTTGTTGAAGAAACTGTTCTTTCCCCTTTGAGTGGATTTGGTACTCTTGTCAAAAATAAGTTGACCATAGAAATAAGCATTTATTTCTGGACTCTTAATTCTATTCTACTGGTATAAAAGTTTTCCTTTATGCCACTACCACACTGATTTGATTACCATGGCTTTGTAGTATGTTTTGAAATCAGGAAATGTGAGTCTCTGACTTTATTCTTCTTCTTCAAGATTGTTTTGCCTCGTTGAGGCCTCTCACAATTTCGCATGAATTTGAGTGTAATCATTCTTAAGCATAGTGCTGGTTTCTGTTGGCTGAATACTCAGAGGTAGAACTGTGGGGCCACAGGATAGAAGTATGTTCAGCCTTGGTACCCACTGTCAGTTTTACAAAGTGTTTGTGCCAATTTACCCTTCCACCAGCAGTGTATGGGAGTTCCATTTGTACCACACCTTATCAGTATTTGGTATGCCAACCCTTTTGTAAAATTTTAACCTTTCTGGTAGACTGCCCTAAAATTATGAGTCAAACACTGCTGTCTCCTTCAAGGGGCAGCCAAAGTGCAGGGATCCACAACTTCGTTCAAGTGGACTTTCTTTTAGCACTGGGTCTTGGAGAGTGCTTCTTGCTCCCTTCTTCATTAGCAGCAATCAGGGTCTAGCTCAGCTCTGGAGGCTGGAGCTCTGGCTGGTGGAAGAGGCAGAATAAGCTGTATCCTCACACTGCCAAACCTCAGCCCACCTGAGAGATCCTTGGGATTTGGAGTGTGTGCATAGTGGGGGCAGAGAGGGTGATCAAGGGCTGCTAAAGGAAAAATGGTAACTGGACGCCGTCTTGGCTGCAGGAGTTGGATATGATTCCAGTGTGGATGGGGCTTTTGGAGCTATGCCGAGCCCTTGAGAGGTCAGTTCTCAGGTAACCAGGCTTCCAAGAATTAAGAAGCTGGCAAACCTGTCTCATTTGACCTTGAAAAGGCTCTTTCAGCCACCGATCCTGAGTCCAGAAAGGGTAAAAGCTTTTCCCAGCCCTACAGCACCCCAGGGCTGGAAATTCTCAAGCCTGTGCCTTATACTTGCTCAACTCTAAAGGCCCTGAGGCAGTGAGCGCTCTTTCCACTCACAGCTTGTTGCATAGATGAACTCAAGTTTAGTAAATGTATACTGCAAGCCTGTGTGTGCAATACATCAGACTAGGCACCTTGGAAGCTGCAAAGGACATAATATGAACTCCCTGACTATAAGTTTTTCATCTTCTGGTAGAGGGGGAAATATTTGCAGATATCACTACAATGAATCTTTGCTTAGCGAGGGAGATACATAATGTCCTTTGGAAGCCAGGGCAGGAGAGTTTATGTTCCACCTTGAGAGGTCTGGTGCACCATATCCATGGTTGGTGCGTGGACATGAAGGGTTGGATTGGCTTCCTGGAGGAGGTGGCATTGGTACTGGGCCTTAGAGGATGAATAGGATTTGTTAGGCAGAGAGAGAGTAAGGGAATTCTAGGCAAAGAAACAAACAAACAAAAAAGCAAGAGTGTAGATGTTACTATCCTAAGCATTTGGAGAAAAACAGGCGCAGTCGGATTACTGAATGCTGACAAGGGGGACCCCTAGATGTCAGCTTGGAGGAGCTAGATTTTATTTTGCAGAAACAGGGAGTCCCTGTAGAATTTGCACATGGAAGATTTATTTAGTGTTGCTCCTAATTGGAGAGCATTCTGGTAACAACAGGGAGACCATGGGACTGCTCCACCCACGCAGAAACAGAAATACAATACACATATCCAGATAGGCATATGTGCCCACAAACACACATGCAAGAACTGGGACAAACAAACACACTGAGACCTAGAGACCCACATATCAAAACACATAGCCATACTATCAGAACTCACCACACACACACACACACACACACTACACAATCTGTAAACCCAAGAAAACACACATTCAATACCACACACATGTCCTGAGATACCTATGAACACTTGAAGGCTGACAGGTGCCTACATGTACTGAGTCACACTAAGGCACACACGTACAAGTCAGATAGATCCCTGTGCCTGATATACACAAATGCCCACCAAGCCTGGCAGGTATATATGCACATTTTGACTTACACATACACTAAGACACTTACACGCACATGGCCAGAACATGCTCACACTCACTGAAGCCCCTCCCCAGAGACACACATGCCATCCACACACTCACAGTCACACGCTCATGCGTAGGCACAGCCACAGGCAGACCCACACAGCAGTCACTCCAAGCAGAGACAGAGACAGGCCCTGGCAGGTACCAACTCAGCCCACGGCTGCCCGGTGGCACCTCACACCCTCCTCCAAGGCTCCCTTCTAATTGACTTGCTTCTTGGCCGCTGATTCCAGCCCTGGGTCATCTTGGGGTCTCAGCCCTGGACAGGCCCTCGGGGCGGTTGCATCCTACCCCCCACTCAGTGCTGAGATTTCTAAATTCCTCTGACAGGGTTACCTACCCAGCTTTTGCTTAAATACTTCAGACGAAATACTTTGTGGTGGCAGGTTTCCTGTTGTAATAGCATTCACTTTCCACGCTGGGAAGTGGGGATTATACACCCAGGGATGAGACGGGACCCTTCGCTGCAGCAGTTACAGTCAGAGAGCAAATCCAGCTGGAGGGCCTCTAGCCTGCTCAGTCCACCCCGTCCCCGAGTCCTGGGGTGGGCTGTGCTTGGCCACAGGCTCAACAGTTCCCCTAAGTCATTGTGTTGCTGATCTCTTCTGGTATGGGAGAGTAGGTAGGCTGGATGTGGCGCAGCGGACCTCTTTGGAGGGAGCTGTGGCTGGCAGGGGAGTGAGCCTTGGGGAATGGGGGAAGCACGACTCAGCTGCCCTGCCTAGGATGCCTAGGACGTGCTGGTGCTCTCCCCCAGGCAGGCCAGCTGTTACTAGAGCCACTGCATTGGCACGGGCTGTCCTCTGTGAATGTGACCCACATTCAGGCCTGCCCAGCAGCTGTCTTCCCCCACCACATTCCTCCTTTCTGGCTGGCAACCCCTCCTGGCATCCTATTCCCTACCAGCATTAGGCTCCCTGGGTTGAGAAAGGAGCCGCTGTCCACAGGTGGCTTTGGGAGATGGGCTGGGCTGGTGTGGCTGCCTCTCTATGAGGAGAAAAGCCACAGGAACTGCAACGTGATGGCTTCCAACACTGAGCTGAGCTCAGAGCAGGCAGAGAACAGGAGGCAGGAGCATGGGGGCAGCTACCCTCTTGGTCTGCCCACCCCTCTGACCCCCAGGCCACCCAGCAGGGGGTCATCTGGATGCCACCTGATTTTCTCAACATCTTATCCCCTTTTGTTCCTCTTCAGTGTGGAATCAATCTGATCTGTCCATTAACCCCTCTGTACCTTGCTGATATGGAAAAGGGCTGCCTCTTCCTGGGCAGGACTTTGCCGCTGACCTGGGCTGCTCACTCTGTTCTGGCTCTGAGTCTTAAGGCCAATGCCTTCCACCCTGGTTGTGCCTTTCCCTTCTATCCTTCCCATCCCCTTACAAACTGCATTAGCCCTGTATTCATTGTAGGCAAGGGAAATGGCTCAACAGGAGCCCCTGTGAAAAGGCCGGCTGGGGGCTAGATGTGGGGCTGGAGGGAGCCAGGGTGGGAGCACGGGTTGTTGACTTGAAGCTCAGTAAGAGCCAATAGTGGGATGTGGTGATTGAAGAGGCATCACAGCATAAGCCTGTCCCAAAGGGCTGCCCCGTGCGCCCTGTGTGGGGAAATTGTGCCCTGCTCTGGGTGCCATACCACAACCAGTACTTTTTCATGTTAACAAAAGTGATTTATGTTTACATTGCAGAACACTTAGAAAAGATAAATAAGCACGAAGGAAAAAAAAAAAAGCAAATTATCCGTAATTTCACTGCTCAAAGATAGTCATTCTTCTCCTATATTTGTAATCTGTTTTTTACTCAATCTTCCATTTGATTAAAATATTTTACTATATTATTTTATCATTTTGATAAAATATGTCAGATTTCATTGCTTATGACAGTATTAAGAGTACAGGCCAGTTTTTTAGCAATTACCGTACGTATTAGGCACTGTCATTTAGAGAATCTTGGTAACTCGAGTTGATACTGTGATCCAGTTATACAAATAAGGAAACGGAGGCACAGTTGCCCAAGGCTTGCCTGCACTAGGTAACTTGCCCAAGGCAACACAGCCAATAAATGGCAGAGCCACATTTTGAACCCAGGTCGCCTGCTCCAGAACTCTTATAATCTCAACACTGTACTGACTTTCCAACCATGGGCGTGCCGAAGTTTATCATTTCCACTAGTGATGGTTGTTTCAGTTGCTTCTAACTTTTTTTCATCATTATAAACAACATTCTGCTGAATATTTGTGTGACTTAAATATTTTAATTATTTTTGATTAAGATCCATTCCCAGAAATGGAATTTATGGAATGAAGGGTATAAACATTTTTAAGATGTTTCCATGTTTTTCCAAGCTCCCTTCTGGGAAGTCTGGGAGGGGTGACGCCTCCTCCAGGAGGGTAGGAGAGCTGAGCCTTACACTCTAGGAGAATCTCTGACCCAATGAAGTTTGTCCATCTCAGAGGAAGCAGGACAATGTGGTGAGTGGAAATAGTTTCTTGAGGGGAGGTTGAAGGGACTGGAGATATTTAGCCTGCAGAAGATAAGAGACAAGGGCCACACGCATGGCTGTAATCAAATGTGTAATGGGCTGTCACGTGGAAGAGAGAGGTTTGTCCTGAGGCTCTCAAGCAGAAGTGGACCAGAGGACCAAAGTTGCGGAGAGCCATTGTCCTGTGTGGGGCCAGCACACGGCCCTGGATGGAACAGGGTGGGTGTTACATAAAGTTTACACGACCAGCTGCCATCCCTGCCTTGGGTTCGTGGAGGATGTGTGTATGGGGAGGGCCAGGACCACCCCCGCCACACTGTGCTCCCCTACAAAACATGACGTCTCTGAATCTTAACAGGGGGGTCTGCTCCCCACCCCACCCCCGCCATGGGAGCCTGGCCCAGCCTGGTACGTCTCTCTGTCTATCCCCTCAGGAGCACAGCCTGGCTTGTGTCATGGGCCACACAACTCTTCCATTATGCATGAGGGGGACCCAGCGGTGAGCGAGTGAGCAAGCCGGCCGAGGGAGGGGTGAGTGGTTATTAATAAACAAGTGTATTGTGTGGTGTTCCATTCACAGCACTCTCAGAGGACGTGGTGGGCTTGAGATAATAAAGCCCTGTTTATGCCATGGAGGGCTGGGGAGGTGGCTGGTGTGGGGTGACAAGGAGTAGGGAATCCAGGAATTATTTTGATTCCACCCAGGGCAGGGCTGCTGTGTTTTCTCTGAGGCCAACTTTCAGGGAAAAGAAGGATCTTGCTGGGATTTTGCTCAGGCCTAAGTCTGCCAGTTGGGATGGCCTGGGGCCTAAGAAATGCCTAGCTTCCCTCCCCACCTGTCCCCATGGAGGGAGACTGAGAAGATGCTGGATGAACTAGATGATGGCTCCTTCAGGAGAGAGGTAGGATGGCCAACTCTGCCCTCCCTCTCGGCCTTCCATCCTCACCCCATTCCTCCTGCTTTGGCCTTAGAAGACTGTGAAGCTGTGTGTGCTAGGATTGTGCATACTTTCCCAACAAAGCTAAGACTGTTTGTGCACAAGGGCTGCAAGAATCTTCCTAGCCCAGGGAGTGGATTGGTTGGGTGTTAGGATTTGAAATATGAAGTAGGCAGGCTTGAAGGGGAAGAGGTGGTGGTACTGGTCTCCTATCCTAAATGAGCTAAAATTTTAGGAGGAAGAGAGGCCAAGGACACGGCTGCAAAGCCCCTGTATGGATGGGCAGGGGACCTTTGATTTGAGGAATGAGGGTGCCTGGAAAAGTGAGATGCTGGAGAGCATTTTGGAGGAGGGAGAATCAGTGTTGCTCATCTAATTGTGAAGCCTGTGTTAACTCTGTGGCGTGTCTCTGTCCTGTGTTAGTCTTCTCCTATTCCCTCCTTCAGTCATTTGCTCTGGGCTCCACCATCTCAAACCAGCTGTCTCCCTCCAGCCAGGCCTGTCTGGCTGAGTCTTGGCATCTCTAGATCTCAGGATCTCAGGCCAGGAATGCGGAAGCTGCTGGTTGGGAGGAAGTGAGAATTGTCCCTTTTGCTCTTAGCTGGCTTCTAGGGATGGAGAGCAGTTTCTGGGTCAGGGGAGCCTTGGTTTCCTGTCGCTTCATGCTAAACCAAAACAAGAGTGAAGACAGAGCCCACACAGGCTTATGTGACTTGGCCTGGCTGATGATGTTCACTTTGACCTTTGGAAGTGGCCTTGGTCCAGAGCTACCCTGAGTTAGAAAACTCTTTCATGTCAAGACAGCTCTGTCTAAAGAGATGTGTACTGGTTTGTTGTTGGTTGGGAGGGAAAAAGGAGGCTGGTGGAAGGGACAGTCTGTCCTGTCCTTTTGGGTACAGGGCTCCCTGAAGCAGGGGTTTGGATCCAGTGACTTTAAAGTTTTGTTTGGGTTGATGATTCAGTGACCGTACTTAACCCAGGAAGGTTCGAGGCTGCATTAGGGCCAGAATGAACTGATGATCCCTGATTATTGGAGTATTGCCTCCCTGGCTCAGACCAATTCAACCTTCCCAGAGGCAGCCAGACCTCACCCCAGGGCAGAGTGTCAGCAACATCGCAGAGTGCTCCCTCAACCCTATGCACAAAGCAAACGGTACAGTTTTCCCTGAGCATCATGCATCCTGGGCCTGAGTGCTGCGGGATGATGAGGAGGCTCTACAGAGAATTGCAGCTCCTTCCTGGACTCTCCTTGGCTCCCACAGGCACTGTGGACACTTGCTCCCCATCTCCCTCCCATGGTCTGAAGGAGCGGTGACTATTTTTAGAAGCATCTACATGATGCTCCTGGGAGCACTGTTTCTGTGGTTTATTGCCAAGCTGAATGCACAGGAGCTGGTGAGACAGCTGGGGCTGGGAGGTACAGGCTTGTGTATGGTCAACTCAACTGCAGTCAGCCGGCTAGGCACCTGGCCTGGAGGAATGATCCAGTGTCTTCCACCAAGCTTTTGGGGGCTCCTACTGGCTCTGTTGTAACACTGTCATTTGCTGTGGGAGGCTTCCTGGAAGATTAGGGCCTTCATCATAGAGTTGGGCAGGCTGAGTCATCCTTGGACAACCCCCACTCTGAGGTGATGTGCTCAGGGTGCACCAGGAGGAATTGGTGAGATGGCCTCCCCCAGTGATGGCAGCACCATCAACAACCGTAATCACAATGGCTCCTGTTCACTGAGAGCCTTCTCCATGGTAGGCAGTGCTCTAAGCACTGGATGTCTGTCCTCGTATAAACCTTCCAACAACCTATGCTATCTTCATTTTAAAATCAAGGATGCTGAAACCCAGAGAAGTTAAGCATGTTGCCCGCTGTCACACTGTCGGTGACTGAGCCAGGCCCAAGAATCTGCTCTCTTACAGCCCCTATGCTTGGAGCCTCTTGGAGCCTGCTGCCATGTTGCCTCTCAGTAGAAGGCAATAAAGTGGGTTATTTTGGTGTCCATAAGGACTGAGGTCAGATGCAAGGAAATACTTCCTGATGGTGAGGGGAGCTGTGTGAAATGTTCTCCCTTCCAGATCTTTGAGATGCATCTTGCATTTCAGAAGGGAGCTGTCTTGCAGGCTGGACTCTGGATTAATGACCATGCAAGAGATTTTCTCTGTTGGGATTTTGGCAGCTCTGTTTTCTGGACCCTGGGCCAGCAGTGGTCTGCCATGAAAGATGCTGGACCATGTGTCAGTAAGAACAGGGAGCAACCAGCCAGCAGCTCTGGGTACACTGAGTACCTGGCTGGGATTTGGAGTCCTGTGAAAAACAGGGAGGCCAGAGAATCCCCCAGGCTTATAGAAGAAGCCCCAGAGAGATAAACCACTCCCATGGTTTAGTGGACATTTCATTCCTGCCTTTGAGTCAGATGTGCCTGTTCACCCAGAAAGAAGCTTTTGGCTTCTGCTGGGGCCTCTGTTCCTGGGCCTCCCACCATAGAGCACACAGGGAGCTGGACAGATCCCAGGGAAGGCTTCGTTCTTTACCTAGGACACAAGCATCTGTGGGTCATGTGTATTAGGGACAGCTGCTGGGGGCCCTCCAAGCTGAGGCAATGAAGAAGCCAGAGAAAAGAGCCCCTCAGTGGGCTTGGTGAGCCATCTGGATGGGGATGGGGGAACTCTTCTTTGCCAACCAGCTGGGCTGCTGTAGCTTTTACTTCCCCTCTGTCACCCTGATCTGTACCATGGCAGCAGCCTCAGGAGAATGTTCTGGGGGTGTATAGGGGCTGTCTCTTCTCTCTCCAGGAGCTGCAGTGGGGAGCAGGGCAGCTAACACCCTGCAAGTAGCAGGGTACAGTGGGCAGATAGGTGGGGGTGGAACAAGACTGCTGGGGTCCAGTCCCAGTTCAGCCCCTAGCTGGGTGACCCCTTGTTTCATCATGTCAGGTGTGATATTAATAGCACCTGCCTCTTGGATTTTGAGAAGACAAACGAACTAATCCATGAAATCATTAGCACAGAAGTAAGAAGGAGAAGGCTCTCTCTGTCCAGTCCCACGTAGCCTTCGTTCCCCTTCGTTCCTACCCAGCCGAAACCTTCTTCCACTGGGGGGCAGGCCCATGTTGGAGGTGTCCTCACTGTGTCTCCTGCCGCTCATCTTGGCTCAGGTTAAATAACCCATGGTCTCCACATTGCTTCCTGCTGCCACTCCCTTTTGTCGTAGGAGCCAGTGCAAGGCCACATGCTCAAGTCCCAGTTCTTCTGCCCCCTGGGCTGCCTTTGGCCCCATTTTGGGTCTCTGGAGGTGAGCATCGTCTTCTGGTGTACACCAGGCTTCTGACTTCCTGGATCAGCTAGTAACTGCTGCCTGGGGGCCTGGGAGTGGAATCACGCGGCTTTATTCTACCCACTCTGCCCTGTGACAGGCTTTCCAGGGCCCTGCCTCCAGTTCCCATTCCTGCACTTCCAACCCACCATCCTGAATCTACTTCCCTCCACCCTCGGACCCTGGGTCCTGATGGCATCTGCCGCAGATCCTTCCCGCCTCTGCCGGTGCCCTTCTCCCCTTCCCACCTATGCTTGGGGCCTGGTCTGAATGTCATCTTGGTTTATACTTCTCAGGGATTCAAGCACACTTTGCTTGCTTAAAGCAAACTTCTCTTGACATTTAAAGGAGGGCCCCGTGATAGAGTCAGCCCCACGTTTATAATCACTTTGGAACAGGAGAGGTAACTTTCCTTTGCTCTAGACTGAATAAGGTCAAAATGAGACAGGTGGGTGGTGGGGGCAGGTGGCATCATACTTTCTGGCTACCCTCAGTCACTGCTCCGTTCTTTGATATGTCTTCATTAGTCCCTCAGTAACCTAATGAGGCAAATACTACCATCCCCATTTTATAGATGGGAAATAGATTAAGTGACTTGCCTAAGGTCAGGCAATTAGGTAGAAAAGTCAAGATTTGAGTGTGGGTCTGCTTTGTTGTTTTTTTTGTTTTTGTTTTTGTTTGAATCATTCAGCCTCTAGAAGAAGGTAGGTTGGATAAGGTGCTCATATTGTATTGATGTAGACACATCTGCATTTTGATTACCCTTAAGCTGGATTTCTGACTATGAACAAATCCAAATCTTCTGTTCACATTGCATCTTCCTCACTCCCCATCCCTTGGCTATGGGCCTTTCTCTCATAAAGAGGCCTGGAAGGCACCGAAGGGAAGGGGGGAGACCCCAGCCTTCCACTGTTTTCTGTCAGCCTCCAGGTTAGACCAGGAGCCTGGGGACACTACTGAGGCTGTCTGCCTCCCAGAAGTCACATGTGCCTAAGAGGTGACTATATTTTGCTGGAGGAAGTGGAAAGAAGAACAGAGTAGGGAATCTGGAGGTGCCTGAGTCATACAGGATTAGAAAGTTAAGGTGCATCTTTTCCCTAAAAACAGTCTAGGAGGAAACATTCTGCAAAATGATTGCAGATTGTCGGGAGGCCTCGAGGGCTGGAGAGGTGCAGTCCAGTGAGATTGCTCGGATCTCCAGGCCAGGGTTCTCTTCTGAGCAGTCCCCTCCCACCGCTCCCTCCACCACACCCCTCAGGTCCCCCGCTGTGGGTTCTTTGTAGAAGAAGATGTAAGTGACAAGGTAATGGCCCTAAGCACACACCAGAAGCCAATGGTAGATACCAACCACCCTGTTCCTCCCGACTCTCACAAATCTCAAACCAAGACAGGATGTTATTAACTAGTTTTTGAGGGAACATTTGGAACTCTGACTTCTGTCAGCCTGAGGAGAGGTCTGATAGGGTCTTTGTTTGACTGACTCTGAAATTCCAGGGTTGGTGGGGAAAAGTAGAAGGAGGAGGGGTCTGCAACCCTCTTAGATTCAGCCTAGAATTGCTGGTAATACACAGTCATTTGGGATGTATTGTCTTCCTTCCTGAGCCTTTAATATTGGCCTCCTAAATTACTAGTAAGGCATGAGGCTCTCTTGCTTTATTTCTTAGGGATTTTTTGTTTGTTCATTTTTGGTTTTTTCTCAACTTTGAAAATCAGCTGTATTGAGCTGATTTTACACTCAATAAATAATTTACACTCAATAAAATGTACTCATTTTACAGTACAGATGCGTTTTGACAAATGTATGTGCCCCATGTAACCACCCCTCCAATCAAGATGGAGTGTATTTCTATTGCTCCCTAAAAATCTCCTCATCCAGTTTACAGTCCGCCCCCACCCCATAGCCTCTGCATATTTTAAGGACGCTTTCAGCTCTAGGGAAAAAAGAATATAAACTAAAGCCAAAATGTTGCCATTATAGTATCTTTCTTTTCTTTCTTTTGTCATTATTTTCTTATTTCATCATGGTAAAATATGCACAACATACAATTTACTATTTTAACTATTTTTAAATGTACAGTTTGATGGCATTAAGTACATTCACATATTACATAACCATCATCACTACACCCATCTTCAAAACCCTTTTATCCCCCCCAACTGGAATTGACCATTAAACACTACCTCCTCATTCTCTCCTCCTTCCAGCTCCTGGCAGCCGCCATTCTACTTTCTCTCTCTATGAACTTCACTACACTAGGAACCTCGATAAGTGGAATCACACTGTATTTGTGCTTTTGTGTCTGGCTTATTTCACCTAACGTAATGTTGTCAAGGTTCATTATATTGCAGCAAGTATCAGAATTCTATTCCTTTTCCAGGCTGAATAATACTCCATTGTGTGTGCTGTCAGCTGAAGAATCAGGGACTCATAAATGTGGAGAGGAGAGCTTTATTTCTTATGAAGAGTTGCAGCCTGCAGGCTAGGAAGCATAGCCTCTGGTAGAAACCAAAAGCAGGCACTTTGATGGAGGGAAGGGTAGAACAGGAATTTATACCAAACACGTTGGCTAAATATATATATGATATATTTATTTATATACTTATATAAACAACATTAAATATTAAAATATTAAATAATATATAAATATATATTTAATAGATTATAGGAGGAGCTGTGAATATTCACAAAGCAGGGGATGCACACATGCACAGTAAGCAAACATGTGAGTTCCATACATCTCATGTTCACTTTGGAATGGAGACTTAACATTTAAACGCATTAAAATTAGGCTCTGTACAGCCAAAGGTGAAACGGAAGGCACAGAGGCATCCTATACATGGCGTCTGTGAAACAGCCAGAACCATTGCATGGTCAGTGGGCTCCTATTGGGAAGCAATGCTGGTCACTTGTATCAAAACTGCAAAATGGAACAAGCAGGCAGTTGGTTGAAATCAGGGATGGAACAAGTCTTTGGAAAGGGCTAGTTTCTATTTAACCCTCAGGAAGAAAACTCTAATAGTGGTTATTGAGGTGGGAGGTATAATGAGCAGCATGCCTGACCTCCCATCCCGTCATGGCCTGGAACTCAATTTTTAAGGTTTCTATGGGGGTCCTCTTGGCCAAGAGGGGTTCCATGCAGTCGATCGGGGGGCTTAGGCTTTTGTTTTTATTTATCAATATATACTACATTTTGTTTACCCATTCATCCATTGATGGACATTTGGGTTGTTTCCACCTTTTGGCTATTGCGAGAAACACTGTCATAAACATTGGTGTACAAACATCTATTTGAGTCATTATGGTATTTGAGTGCTCAGCAGCTCCTCCTAGCAACTCCTCCTGGTTCAACCTGCCCTCACACCAGGACCCGGAGTGGAATGCGTTTCTGCTCCTCATCTGCTGCCCTGTCTCCTCTGACTTAGTGCCTGTGGCAAATGATGTTTCAAATACTGCAGTCCTTAATGGGTACTCGTGGACCCAGGCTTTCTAGGCAAAGGAGTTTGGAGTTCCTTTCCCCAGAAGCTTTCTTTTCAGTGTGTCTAGGTTTCTCCTAGCCAATAGCTAACTTCTGGAGTTTGATTCCATTAAGTTTCTTTTTTTTTTTTTTTTTTTTTGAGATGGAGTCTTGCTCTGTCGCCCAGTCTGGAGTACAGTGGCGCAATCTTGGCTCACTGCAAGCTCCGCCTCCCGGGTTCACGTCATTCTCCTGCCTCAGCCTCCTGAGTAGCTGGGACTACAGGCGCCCACCACCATGCCCGGCTAATTTTTTGTATTTTGGGCAGAGGTGGGATTTCACCGTGTTAGCCAGGATGGTCTCGATCTCCTGACCTCGTGATCCGCTCGCCTCGGCCTCCCAAAGTGCTGGGATTACAGGCGTGAGCCACTGCGCCCAGCTCCATTAAGCTTCTTAATGCAAGAATACAACAGAACATCTGTGTTTCCTCAAGGAAAAAAAAAGAAACTAAATTTTATCAAACATCTACACTAGGTGCTGGTTCAAGGTGTCAGCACAGCACTAAAAGGTTCACCTTCTTTTATAGGCAGCCCTGTGAGATAGGGTCGAAATTTGTTTCAAGGGCAAAGAAACTGAGGAGAGTCTCGGAGAGATTAAGTCATTTGCCCAAGATCACAAAAGCCAACACTCTTTCTCTACTAAATATTAGTAAATGCAGTTTTCGCCATTAAAAAAATGTAATGGCAAAAACCGCAATTACTTTTGCACTAACTTAATAACTCCCTGGTCTTATAAATGCAAATGTGCTAGAGAAATTTTATTTTACAATGGAAATCAGGCCTGGAGTTCCCCTGATAATTTGGAAAGAAAACCCCTTAGGCTTTCTTGCCCTAGTTCTGGTAAAATATGGAATTATAATTAAAGTTTTGTTTTGGTTTTCAAAATATACAAAAGTAAAGAGTGTAGTATAATGAATCCCCACGTACCCATCACTCAGCTTCAGCCATGATCAACACTTGGCCAGTCTTGTTTCATCCAGCGGATTCTTCTCTTTGATCTGTGGGATCCTCCCAGTTCATGTGGTAGCAGTTGGTGTGTTTTGGAAGCGGGTAGGAGACTCGGCAGATCTGGGCACCATGGAGCTAAATCCTTCCCAGCTGGAAGAGTGTTCATTGCCACCGGTTGGAATCCCCTCTGATGGTTCATTATTCATCTAGTTACTGAACACCATCCAGGAGGCAGGGGGACGGATCTTTGGAGAGGCCTGGCCAGAACTGGTGGGGTGGGGTGCAGAGAGGCTTCCCTTTTGAAGAGCAATTTCTTCCTACAGTTTGCTTTTTATTGGAGATTCTTCTGAGTGGAAAAAAAGAAGGTTATTTGAGGATAACTTCCCCCTTAGGGGAAGAGCACTGAGCCAAGTTAATCTGAGGGCAGAAGTAGGGGCCAACCAGTGCAAAACAAGTCTGTGGCCTCTTCAACCAGATTTAATGAACACTTTTATTTTGTAAATGAAATTTAAAATGTCTGCAGCACACCAGACACTAGGTGCTTGGAATGCAACTATGACAAGTTGGTTAATCTACTCTCAAAAAGTTTGTGGGACAAAAAATAAGAGCGAATAACTAACATTTGTTGTGTGCCAAAGTTCTTTATGGAAATGTGTACATTGTCTCATATTACTACTCATCTCCCCTGCAAAACAGTCATCTGTAGGATAGGGTACAGTGATCTCTGTTTTATAGACAAAGAAACCAGGGCTTGGGGGGGCTCACTGAACTCACACAGCTAGCAGGGGTGGAACCCATGGACTTTGCTGCTGCTGTCTGTGCAGGGTGAATGTAGGACAGGGAGGACCAAGGGGTGGGAGAGGAGAGATGACGGGAACCGTCTCTTAGGCTGCAGAAATGTGGTTATGTAAAAATCCCACCAGATGTGCTTTCTCATAGGATTTGGGGACAGCCAAATGGTACATTTTTCTCTTGACATTATAGAGGACTGTGGGATTTATTTTTATTTCGAAAACAGGGCAGTTCTTTTGGAAATGGGAAGGAGTGAAGGCTGGAACTTGAGAAAGTGTTCTATCCTGAGACTGCAGAAAGGGATGGAGAGAAAGGAATTCAGTTGGGTTTGTTTGTTCTGCTTTTATTTAAAAGAAGATTTAGCATCTTTCAAGGGAGAAGGGCTGTGGGAATAGAAGGGGTAGTGTGAGGTATAAAGGGCAATTTCTGATCTGGTTTGACCTTGTTCAGTGATCAGATGGTTTGGGGTTCTCATGCTGTGGGCTCTCAGCTGTGGGCGCGGCTGGTGGTGCTGGCCCCTCTGATTCTGGGGTGAAGCGGCTTGGCAGGCTCATTTTCTGCACGGAGGCCTACTTTGTGAGTGTGAACACATTTTCTAGAGCCAGAACATTGACTCAGCTACTTATCTCAGTAGCAGGGTGAGTGCACAATTTATTTTAAAAGAAAACCTGTGAACCTCTTTTCTTCTCATGCCAGGAAGCCCCTCATCCCTGTCCATGTTTAAGCCATCGCCTACAGGGTTAGGTTAGACTTAGACATCTCTGCCCGCGTGAGCTAAGAGGGAGTTGAAACACTGAAGTGAGGCCCAGTATGGCTGAAATCTCGTAGGAATGAAGAAAAAAGAAGTGTAGTAGTTGGCATTTTAATTTAATTTTTTCCCATTGTAATGTTTGTTTATTTATTTATTTATTTATTTATTTTTGAGATGGAGTCTCACTCTGTCTCCCAGGCTGGAGTGCAGTGGCGCGATCTCAGCTCACTGCAAGCTCCGCCTCCCGGATTCACACCATTCTCCTGCCTCAGCCTCCCGAGTAGCTGGGACTACAGGCGCCCACCACCACGCCTGACTAATTTGTTGTATGTTTAGTAGAGACAGGGTTTCACCGTGTTAGCCAGGATGGTCTCGATCTCCTGATCTCGTGATCCACCCACCTTGGCCTCCCAAAGTGCTAGGATTACAGGCGTGAGCTGCTGTGCCCAGCCTTGAGTTTTTCACTGTGAGATGGGAAGAGGTTTCATCTGGTTCAGAAGCAGGGGAATGAAACCTCTCAAGTTCCTTCCAGCTATGGCATTTGGGGTTTTTGATTTTTTCCTAGTTGACCCCACCCTGAGTTCCCAGGTATTTTAAAAGCAAAATTTTGTGCAGGATCAGCTTCAGAGAGAACCCAAAAGAAGATCCTGTCTTTGAATGGATGTATCATGTCCATTTGAACCTTGCTGACTGAGACAGGAGACAGATGAAAGTGGATGAGGACACGTCTTTCAGGAGTTTCAGGCCTCCCAAGCTAGCCAGAGAAATGCCTTTCTCTTTTCAGAATAAGTGAAGAGTGCAGCATCCCTCCTGTCCTCCCTCCTGGGACTGCAACTCACAAATGTCAGTTGCTATGGATACAGGCAATTGAGGCTCCCCTGGGGCAGGGGCAGAGGTGGAGGCTGTTTGTGGCAGTGATGTGGGGTAGTGTCGCTGTGTTCCCCACAATGGTGCCTCAGTGTGGCAGGCAGGGACCAGCTTTGCTTGAGCCTCCACCTTGGCCCTAGGGACCCCAGGTTGACCAGCAGGTGCATCTGTTGAGCCACCCCTGAGGGTGTGTGCACCTGAAGTAGGTGACACCTGTGCAGAGCTGCTAGGCATTAAGTGGCGGGTAGGGCACAGTTCAGGTAGGGGAGGCCTGTCTATTGGTGATAGATGCATAGCTCCCTCCTCTTTTTCCTGATTGTATTAAAAGTAATGGCAAAAATTGCAATTACATTTGCACCAACCAAATAGGGCCTGCCAGGCTAATGCTAGTAGTTCCTCTGCTCCCTGGAGCTCATTTCTGGGTTGGAGTCACTACCCAGTTGAGCTTTACTATGAGTGGGGTCTTGTCCTGAAGGCAGAAGGCAGCAGCAGAAGGTAGGAAGAGCTTCTAGTATGAGAGGGGAGACACAACCCCTGCCCTCAATGAGCTTCCAGTCTGATGGGGGAAACCATGGGTTCCTGGAGAACACAGGATAGTAGACAAAAGACAGAGAAGGAAAAACCCATCAGTCCCTTGTTTCTGACAAAGATTCTTTGCTTGACCAAACTTTAGCCAGGCTCCTGAACCTTCCGCTAGGCCCACCTCAGCACTTCCCTGTAAAATCCAGTTTTAGCAAGAACCCTGCTAAGTCGGTTTGACAAGAACCCCCTACCTTGGATATCTGATCACCCTTGATATCTGACCAGGTTCCTCATCCTCCACCACTCCCCAGGTGATGTCTGATCACCCTGGCCTGTTTGCAGCAAGAGTCCTGTTTGGTCTGTTTAGCCAGAATCCCCCTTACTCCTGATGTTTCCTCTTGGTAATTTTCCATCCACTGACCCCCACCCTGCTTCTTGGCTAGAAATTCCCCCCTCACCCATGCTGTATTCAGAGTTGAACCCAATCTCTCTCCCTGACTGCAAGACCCTATTGCATGCTCCCTGTACCTATCTGGATGGTCCTGAATAAAGTCTGCCTTAATGCTTTAACAAGTGGCATTGGATAATTTTTTTTCTTTAACATTTCAACCCACCCCAACCCCTGGCCATGCCTCCCTTCATGCTTCCCATAAAGTCAGACTCATCTCCATGGCATACAAGGCACTACGTGATCTGGCCGTCCCTACCCTGCCCCACAGTTCCCCCTGTTCTGCCAGGTTGTCTTTGGGCTTTTCCTCAATATTCCAGCCAGCTCTAGCCTTGGGGCCTTTCCTTTTTCTTCCCTCTGCCTTAAGCTGTTCCTCCCATCATCTCCCAGTTCATTCCTTTATTTTATTTAAGTCTCTCTTTGATATCACTTCCTGACCACCCTATGTAAAATCTGCCCTTCTTTTCTCCCCACACTCCTTTCTGCTCTTTCCCCACTGTGTATTTCTTCACAGCACTTCCCCACTACCTGCACTTATGTCTCTGTTTATTGTTTCATGGCCCGTCTCCCCCACTGGAAGGTAGGCTCCGTGAGTGCTGGGTCAATGTCTTGTTTACCCCTGAATCTCACTGCCAAGAGCATTGCCTGGCACCTGTGAGGACCTCGACAAATATTTGATGAATAAGTGAAAACTGTAGCTCAGTGTTTCTCACTGAATTCTGGGAGAATGTTTACCATGTGCTTTTCTATTATTTTACCAGTTAAAAGACAAAACTTCTCTTTGGCAATTCTAATTTGAAATTGAAAGATGTTTTTCATAAAAGTAGATTTTGGTTTTTTAGCATAGTGTGTCTCACACTGGGGTATATAGACCCCCAGGGTTCTCGGCTATGCTCATGAGAGTCTGGGAGATATTCTTTCCTTTGGAATATGCCTACATATGAGTGAAGTTTGGGAAAACCCGTGTATAGCTGCTGGAGGCCACGGATAAGGGCTGAAGGTCAAGCATAAGGGCTCGAGGTAGGGTGTGTTGGAGGTGTCTCCAGAGGACTTTTTAGAAAGCTGATCTTAAACAGTAGTTACAATGAAAGGGTGGGCCTCGACCCAGGATAGAATGGCACTGGATAACCTGCACTGAGAGCCCAGCTTGTGTGAATGCAGAGAAGTCCTATGTGGCAAGCACTATGGGCCATAAGGGGCTTGGCTGAAACGCAGCTGCCTGGTTGAAGAGGAGTTTCAGCTTGGATAGAACAAGGTGCAGAGTTAAGTTGAGGGCACTTTATACCCCAAAAGTCAAAGTTTGAGTGACAGCTGTGCGGGGCTGGGACGGCACTGGAGCAGTGACCCATAAACTCTGCTTTCTATCCCCTTCCCCATCACTTACATCCCATTGAAGTCATGTCAGCATGAAAGCCCCTCCAGGGAGCATCGACCCCACTCCATGGCCTGTGCAGCTGGGCTGTGGAGTGTGTGTGTACAGAGTCAGCTGGCAGGTGGAAGATGACCCAGCCCTCCGGAGGGTGGTCCCCAGCTCACCAGCTTGCAGTCCTTTGTTTAACTGGGAACCTAGCAGGCCAGAGGTCAGCATTTTTCTTGGAAGACTGTCAAAGCATGCCTGTAGCTGAAGAGGAGCAGGGTCAGATTCCCAGGGAGTGGGCCAGGATAAGGTCCTATCACCGCTTAGCTCTGCACCGTCTACAGTCTGGCTGGTGCCAGCAGCATGGCATTGGCAGGGCAGCTTCCATCGTCTGGCCATGGAATCACAGGCCTGAGCCGCTGGAAGGCCCTTTACAAGCCACACAGTGACCTCTGTGCTGCAGGGATGAGGTTCCTGAAGCCCAGAGAGTTACTGGGAGATCTGGGACCTGAACCCGGATGTCCTGACACCTAGCGCGATGCTCCTTCTGCCGTCTCCTGATCAGGACAGGGAACCCCGGTGGGGAACCCAGTGGGGAACCCAGCATAACAGTGCCTCCACACCTTGGTTTTTCTCTCCCCTGCGTCTCACACAGAAGTATTAAGGTGACGTTGGGAGGTTGAAATAAATGCATCCCACTCTCTGCTGGAGTGACAGTGATTCTCTGTGGACATGTAGCTCTAATGTGGCTCTCTCACCCTGTCAGGGCCTTGGGTGCTTTCAGGGGTGAGGGGAGTGTGTGGAAGGACTGTGACTCAGGGGCTTTCAAGCCTCAGGGTAGCATCTGTATGTAGGGCAGCTTGTACAGAAAGGCTGCTGGGCCTGGGGAGAAGGAGGTCTGTGCCACTCAAGGCGCTACCTTTTCTCTGTCAGCTGCTTTTTCCACCTCCCTCTGGTTCTTCAATGGTCAGCAGTCTCACTGGTGGTCGCTGAAGTCACCCCTTGGGTATTGAGAGCCTCTTCTTCCCTGGCTCTGGAGTTTAGGAAGGCAGGCGAGGGAGTGGAGCTGAGGTAGAGAGAACCACCTGTGGTAGAAGATAGGCTGAGGGTGTGTTCTAACTTCTTAACTTGGCAGGGAGTGATGTCTGGATGTTAAGACCTCTGCTTTTGGAGTCCAGGACACCTAGATTTGTACCTGAGCCCCTCCCCTGACCTCAAATAGGCTACTTACGTAGCCTTTGTGAGCCTCAGAGCTTGAAAAATGGAGTTAATAGCCCCTAGCACGTAGTACTGTTCTGAGGATTAGCTGAGGTCATGCATATCAGCAGAGTACTCGTTTGAGTGCCCAGCACACAGTAGGCATAAGTGATCATGTGATAACATCACCATCACCGTCACCGTGTGATGGCTGGGTGCCTGCACTGCACCCACCAGCATGCTGGGTGCTATGGGAGATAAAGAGAATGCCACACTTCAGCCATAGAGCTCATAGTCTTACTAGAGAGAGAATCACACAGGAAAGAGAGGATGTGCCAAACTAAGGTTGAGAGATTTAGATTATGGGATGCTGGGGAGAGATCCATAAAGAAGTAGCTGGGCACAGTGGCTCACACCTATAATCCCAGCACTTTAAGAGGCTGAGGCAGGAGAATCACTTGAGGCCAAGAGTTTGAGACAGGAGGATCACTTGAGGCTAAGAGTTTGGGCAGTATAATGAGACCCCCCATCTTTTTTTTTTAATATGTAAAATAAAATAAACTGAAAAAGATGATTTTAAAGACCTTTTGAGGAGCCAAGGGTGGGAACAACTTGATAAATATTCAAAATAATATTTCACTTTTAGTGTCTCCTCTCACCCACCCCTCACCCCTAAAGTGGACATTTTAAAATAACACAGTGTGGAACAAGGAGGAAATTGTTCCAGCCGTGGGCCAGCAGAAGTCCTGAGTGGCCCGGAGCCTGAGTTATAGAACCCTTCACCTTCACCCTCCCCTTTGCCCTGCGGCGGGGACGCGTGGTACACTAGGCACCTCCTTACCAAAGACCAGAAAGTCTGTGTGGCTAAATGGAGAAAGAATTTTCCACCCTCTTTGCCCTCACTGGACTCTGCGGGATGCTAGAAATATTTTGCAACCCACCATCAGAGAAAGAATTGACCACGGCTGGTGCCAGAATATTCAGTACATTCAAAAGCGTCTTTTGTTTTATGAAGAAAGTGACTGGGCTGGGAGCCTCGTCTTCTGATTTGACATCACAGCCTGGTGGGTGGGGCCTTCCACTGATCCTGTCCCCACTCCCTGGTTCAAAGTCCCTTAGCCTAGTCAGGATTCTTTAGGAAAGCTGAGTTCTGGTTCCATTTGTGAGTTCCTGTAACCTTAGACACATTCTTCACCCCCTTTGGCCTTCACTGCTCATCTGTGAAGTGGTGAGACTATTCCACTCCTATTGAAGGGTGAGTCTTGTTCCCCAAGAATGATATCTTGTTCCATTTCTAGCTCTCAGGTCTGAGCTTCCATGAAGTGAGTGTTGCCCCTTTCCAGATGGGCACTCTGTGATGTCAAACACATATGTAATTCTGTCATTATCCGAAACACGTCTGAGTTATGCTTGGAAATCGCTTTCGAGGCTGCAGCACATTCTTTGAATATCCTCAGGGATGGGCAGTCTTCTTCCTTTTAGACGGAATTTGATTTCTGCAAGCCGTCTAATCAGGACAATAAGTCTAGGCTCAGGCTAAATGAAGATACTTTTAGTTCCAAACAAATGAAGCTGATTTCGTTCAGCTTCTAAACTGACTCAGCAGTCGGTTCCAAATAAAGTTTCAAAAATGCTTCAAGCAAGAACTGCATCATTAAAACAGCAGGTGGTAAACTATTATAACTTTTAAGGGCAGCACTCATTTGGACTTTTAAAAATTATGATTTTTTTAAAAAATTAATTTGCTACTTTATATTTACATCTCATTTTTGTAAAAAGTAATTATCCTCTTTATTCCTATTCATTTACTAATGTATTTTTATGTGTCTGGCTGTTTATGCTTTTTATTTCCATAAAAATGTGGCTTACTCAGATCCCTATTAGCTAAAAACACATAAAATGTCCTATCTCAGTGGTTCTCAAACCTATCTTACCTTGTTCAAACCTAGATTGCTGGGCCCACATGCAGAGTTCCTGATTTGAGAAGTCTTGGGGGGGGCCAATAATTTGCATTTTTCATATGTTCCCAGATTCTGCTGCAGGACTACAAGTTGAGAACCCCTGGTCCAGCTGAGGTGCTTTGGTCCTCTAGTTCAACCCCCTTGTACAAATCAGTAAACTGAGGCCCAGGGAGACACGACTCCCTTGCGTAGTGTTATAGAACTAGTTAGTGACAAAGTTGGAACTGGAGCCCGGGGATTCCATATGCCCATTCTAGTGCTCTAAAATGACCATTTCTTGGTTGAAGACTTGTTAACATGACTGTAGGTTCTTACCATTTTGCAGGACCCTATCGAATTCAAATATTCCAGCCTGTTATCCTTTTTAGTACAACTGTGTCATGATTTTTATTTAATCACAGGAAGAGCCTGTGTTTGATTTGCCTCATTAAAAAAAAATTGTGATAAAATATACATAATATAAAATGTACTATTATAACCATTTTAAGTGTACAGTTCTGTGATGTTCAGTACATGTATGTTGCTGTGTGCATCTACATTGCCATCATCCATCTCCAGAACTTTCTCATTTTCCCAAAACTGAAACTCTACTCATTACGCAGTAACTCCCTATTCCTTCCTCCCCCCAGCCTCTGGGAACCATCATTCTCTTTCTGTCTCTATGTATTTGACCTCTCCAGGTCTATCATATGAGTAAAACCATATAGTATTCATCCTTTTGTGAGTGGCTTATTTCACTTAGCGTAATGTCTTCAAGGTTCATCCAGGTTGTAGCATGAGTCAAAATTTCCTTCTTCTGAATACCAAATAATATTTATTTGCATGGATATACCACATTTTGTTTATCTATTGTCAATGGACATTTGGGTTGTTTCCACCCTTTAGCTTTTGCAAATCATGTTGCTATGAACATGGGTGTACAAACAGCTCTTCAAGTCACTGCTTCCAACTCTTTGGCATATCTATACCTGGATGTGTTGTGGAATTGCTGGATTATATGGTAATTCCATGTTTAATTTTTTTGAGGAGCCTGAATTTTTTTTTTTTTTTTTTTGAGGCAGGGTCTCACTCTGTTGGTGTCACCCAGGCTGGGGTGAGATCATGGCTCACTGTAGTCTCGAACTCCCAGGCTCAAACAGTCCTCCCACCTCAGCCTCCCAAGTAGCTGGGACCACAGGTGTGCACCACTACGCTCAGCTAATTTGTTATATTTTTTGTAGAGACAGGGTTTTGCCATGTTGGCCAGGCTGGTCTCCAACTCCTGGGTCCAAGCAATCAGCCCGCCTTGGCCTCTGAAAGTGCTGGGGTTACAGGCATGAGCCACCACACCTGGCCCCTGATTGGCTGTTGATTCTGGGAGTTTGAGGCTGGAAATACAGACCTGTTATTAACAAATTGGTGGGTAAACAGAGCCTGAACAGTCCCTGGCTCTTATCCATCTGGTGCTACTTTTGGTGCTCCCCTGAGGCCTTCTGATAAAAGAGACCCGGTTATTCACAGTTCATGGTCAGAGGCTGCAAATGGTCTCCAGGGTTTTCTCTCTTCTCCCCCTTGGCTCTTTCTGATTTCTCTGTCACCAGTTTCCATTCATATTTGTCTCCTTCTTTGCCTTTGGGTAGTTACCTGCTAGTATTTGTGTCTACCAAATCTAGCCAGCCCCAAAGCACTCCCACTGCAGTGCAGAATCAAGTCTGGAACCAATGGGTCAACCTCATTACACTTGCCAAAAGACAAAATTACAACAAATTTAGTTAAAGATCGAATTGGCTTTTATTTGTGATCCTAGAATTGGGCAATACCTAATTCTTTAAAATAGAATGAGTGTTCCCATGACCTGAGCAGAGGAGGTTGACTTTATAGGCAGAAAAACACTGAAGAAAACAGTCACAAAGAACAAAAAGCAGATTAATCATTTCAAACTAACTGTCCTTCTAGGGTTAAAACAGAGGGGACTTCCTTATGCTGACTCAGGTTGGCTGGAATCTTCTGGAGTTTTGAAAACTGGCCCATTTCAAAGTTCGGTTTGATTCCATGGCACTGAGCACAAGTGACCTCACATAAACTTTGTTTAATATACAACACCTTAAATTCTCTAGATGAAATGGGATTGTAATCTAAGGAGGCAGTATGCCAGGTCATGGAGTGGGAAGACCTCCCGTATAGTAGAGATTTAAAAATGCTTACAGAATTAAATGAATGAGTATGACCAGACAGCGAGAATGCTGTCAGGTGGAGCTCTAGGGCTCGCCATTTTGTAGGAAATAGCCAATTACATGGGTTGGTTTTCACCACAACCCAGCGTTCTGGGGATCCAACACTTCCAGGGAACCCTGTGCTGCCCTAGAGTTAGAGGAGACAATGGGGAAGTCTCCTGCTTTCTGCTTCTGAATGATCCCAGCTTGAGAGGTGGAGCCCGAGTCTTCCTTGGGGTTCACCCTGGTTGGGATGTGGGTCCCATGGGTTGTCAGGCAGTGACTCCAGGAGTCAGCCGTGTTTCAGGGGCTCGAGGGGAAGAAGGACCAGGCTTTGCTTTTGTTGATTTGAGGTTCCTGCCTGAGTCTGCAAGCCCCCGAATTTCTCTTACCTGATTCCAAGGAATATTGTGAAACTCTAAAACCAAAATTATTATTTTTTACATTTAAGGAAACTTAAAATGATACAGTATTCTTTTCCTAGGTGATTTACAAAATCCTTCTGTCAATGAAGTTAAACTAATAGCAGCCAAGCATAGAGCCCCCATAAGGCTTGTTTCCACATCACCGTCCCAACTTTCCCAGGATCAGATAACTGAGTGGATAGGTTACTTTAAAGAAAATGTTTTGAAGCAGCATGATGCCTATTATTGATGTCATCAGAAATTACCCTTTTGGTGATAGTACAAGCGCTTCATTATGCAGGTTAACAGGAAAAGTGAAGCAGGTGTGATAGTTAATCCACAAAATCCATGTTGGCTCAGAATAGCATCATGTCAGGTTATTTTGTGACAGCAGAAGCTACCACCTTTCTGAATAGTCTTACAATGTTCACTTTTACCCACACACTGGTAAATATCTTCTCAGCCCTGAGGACTTTGTGTTTCCCTTTCTCTGGGCTATGTTCCCTGAAGGAGGTAGTCTAGACATCCGCCCCCAGTGTGCAATATCCTTGTTTCCTTTCCTCAGTAAGAAGGGAGGCTTCTCAGAGATCCCAGATCCCAGAAACAGTCCGGGAAGGCCAATGTACTGGGTGGTAATTGGTGAGATTTATCTGGCGGCTGGGAGCTGTCATCAGGTTTTCAGAGTACAAATTTGTATTAATAGAATCCATTAACATCAGTGCTTGCAGCAAATTGTAACCAGACTCCGCCTTATCGCAGCACCATGCTACTGCTTCAGAGGATAATTTCCCTCCGGCAGCCCAGCCGACTTCTCTTTCCTGCTGTTCTGTGTGTAAAAATGAGAGGATGTTTATTTCCTTGGGGCTGTAACAAAGTCATCAAATGAGACCAAAAAGGTCTTTGTGGGCCTCCCCTATCTCTGAGAGCTGCCCTGGTGCCATCTGCTTAGGGTGAGGCTGAGCACACAGGCAAATTGGTTGACTTGCCTGACAGAAGATATAGGGGAAGAGTTGTTTCTTATTTAAAATCCCCTGAGATGGAGGCTGTGCGATGACCCCTGGGTAACACCCATCCCTTCCTCCATCCATCCATTTATTCAGGTCGTGTTGGCTGCACATGTGCTCATGCTGAAGCAGCCCAGAGTGCAGAGCTATGAGACCTGGTGTGTGCCTGCCCAGAGCCCCTGTGTGATTCAGGAATCCAGAGTGCGGAGCTGTGAGACCTGGTGTGTGCCTGCCCAGAGCCCCCGTGTGATTCAGGAATCCAGAGTGCGGAGCTGTGAGACCTGGTGTGTGCCTGCCCAGAGCCCCCGTGTGATTCAGGAATCCAGAGTGCGGAGCTGTGAGACCTGGTGTATGCCTGCCCAGAGCCCCCGTGTGATTCAGGAATCCAGTGTGCGGAGCTGTGAGACCTGGTGTGTGCCTGCCCAGAGCCTCCGTGTGATTCAGGAATCCAGAGTGCGGAGCTGTGAGATCTGGTGTGTGCCTGCCCAGAGCCCCCGTGTGATTAAGGGACCTAGACTATGCTACGTGAAAACCTAGGAAGCAATACAGAGCAGGCCATGGGCCAACCAACCCCATCCTTTTTTATAGGTAAATAAAGTGGGCACAGGAAATTTAGCTTTTTCTCTTGAACTTGGTATGAAGAAAAATCAGAAGGGGAGAAAGGAAACACTTTCAGTAGCTTAAGTAAAGGACCTTGAGAAAAAGTATGCCTGGTGTCCTTGGAAAGCAGGGAGGCACCTTTTTTTTTTTTTTTTTTTGAGACGAAGTCTCACTCTGTTGCCCAGGCTAAAGTGTAGTGGCATGATCTCTGCTCACTGTAACCTCTGCCTCCCAGGTTCTAGCTATTCTTCTGCCTCAGCCTCCCGAGTAGCTGGGATTACAGGTACCCACCACCACACACGGCTAATCTTTGTATTTTTAGTAGAGACAGGGTTTTGCCATGTTGGCCAGACTGGTCTCAAGCTTCCGACCTCAGGTGATCCACCCACCTCGGCCTCCCAAAGTGTTGGGATTACAGGCGTGAGCCACCGCGCCCGGCCAGGGAGGTACTTTTCCAAGAAGGGGGTGCTAGAGGGAGTGACAGTGGCATGCATCCCCTGATGCTCGCCCAGTGGTCTCACCCTGGTAGTGGGCCAGGCCTTCTCCCAAGGATGGTGGGATGGGCCAAGAAGGTATTTATTCAATTGAGGGCCAGCAATTTGGGTCTCCATTGAAGCAGCTAGACATAAGGTGCCTAAAGTCATACTTGAGGGTAGAATGTAAAGGTCTCTTCCCTGATTGGGTCCTAGGTCACTTGGTACCTTGGCCTGGAATCCTTAGAAAGCAGAACCTCAAGCAAGGCTTATGTGTTACAACTTTATTAGGGAGTGCAATCCCAGAGAACAGAAGTGAAGGAAAAGGCAAGAACGGTGAAGAGAGGATGAGCCAATATGAGAATGCCCCACTTCCTGGTCTCAAACCCAACCAGTGGCTCAGGCTGTCGGAAGTGTAGAGATGACTGTTCCTAGGGACAGTGCATCAGGAGAAGGGCCACCCTTTCCCACTGGTCAAAGGTTCAAACCACGGGATACTAATTTCCCTGAATTTCTGGGTTGTACATGCCTGGGCTCTCTGAATAGGTCCTGCTTTATCTCACCCTTCAGTGTCAATAAGAGGCCCTAGGGCTAGAAGCAAGAGGTGCAGGAAGCTAGGCATATGTCTTGGCGCTGTGGGGTGGTGCCTGTATGAAGTGGGTAGCTCTTGCAGAGATGGTCACCACAGCGGTGTTTGGAGCCCTATAAACATGTGCCCGAGAGCATCTGAAATGGCACTGGACCACACACCTGTGCAGCACTGTGGACAGGCATCAGGCTAGATTTTCTTTCAGTACTGCCAGGAGTGTGGGGCACAGAGTGGGGCTGGAGTAGGTTGGTCCAGGAAACATTATTGTTTTCCTATGGTGGACTCCTTGCAGGCTTGATGAAATGCCTGGCAAGTCCAGGGAAAGGACACAGAGATGATGAGGCAAGTTGCCCAGGCAGGCAATAAGCATGGCTGCCACTTACCTGCTGCAGCCAAAACTTACGGCCAAACTAACCCAGTCTACAAGGAAACCTAGTACCATAATCTTCTCCAGCCCTAGCCTCCATGGAGCCCTGCACCTAGCCTAGGGAAGAAGATACCATGGGCTCCTCTGTTCTTACTGAGCGTCAGAAATGTACCTTGTACGCTGTAGGCATGCATTTTTTCAAGTAAATGAGTAAGCCCCATAGCAAGCAATTTTAAGCATAGGAAGATGGCTCAGAGTTGGTAAAAAGGAAGTATGTTAAATGAAAGTGAGTTCTCTGATACTGACTACACATTTGAGGATTGTTTTTGCTAGGTTAGCTTAACTCTTCTTTATCCACCTTGAATAGTTAACCCCTTCCTTTCCTGAACTCTTAACGACTTTCAGTTCCTTAGCAAATGTAGCAACACCGTCTGCTATTGTATCCGCTTTCTATTGTTGTATAACAAGCCACCCCAAAACTTAGTGGCTTAAAACAACCATTTTATGTATTCACAATTCTATGAGTCAACAGGTTAAGCTGGGCTCTGTTGGGAGATTCGTCTGATGGCCACGTCAGGTGTCACTCATGTAGCGACAGTCATCTGATGGCCCCAATACAGCTGGATGATCTCAGATGGCCTCACATGGCTGACATGCACTGCTCTCAGCTGGTTGGTCTAGGGCTGTGCTGTCCAAAGTGGTAGCCACTAGCCCATGTGACTATTGAGCACTTGAAATGTGGCTGACCTGAACTGAGATGAGCTGTAAATATAAACTCCCCATGTTTAATGTAAACTAGCTCATTAATAGTTTTTATGTATTGATTAGAAGCTGATAATATTTTGAATTGGGGGTTAAATAAAATATATTATTAAAATTGAATTGATTTCACCTGTTTCTTTTTACTTCTTTAATATGACTATTAGAGAATTTAAAATCCCATTTGTGGCTTATACTATCATATTTCTATTGGACAGTTAGTGGATTGGGCTAAAGCACACCCACCTGACATTTGACCCAATGTTCTAAGGTTCTAAGGAAGTCTGCATCATCCAAGGCTACAGCAAAGCAAAACTGTACCATGTGTCTTGCAGAAACTCAAAGATGAATATTGTTAGGAAGCAAAAAAACAATGACTAGTTTTCATAGTAATCCCATGAGACTTGAACTAAAGAATCTGTAGGAAGCAAGAATATAAGGGACAGAGTAAACAGATACTTTGGAGCCAAAATATAGGAGTTGGGTGTGGGAGGCTTGGAGAGGGAGAAGAAGCTGCTTTTCAAGTCTAGTTGGTGAACATGCTAGATGGTGTTATTCACTGATAATGTGACTGTAAGGAGGAAGAGAAGGTTTGGTAGAGATGATCATGGGTCTGGTTTTAAATATGTTGTTTTTAAGGTCCCAGTGGAGATCCAAGTGGAGATAGTTACTGAACAGCTGAAAATATAGATTTAATGGTGGGAGAGACGCTTGGACATGAGAAATCAATATGGGAGTCATTATTGAGCAGGAGGTGATTGCAACCATTGGTGAAGATAAGATTCCCCAGGGAGATTGTGGAGACTAAGAGCATCTCTGAGAGAGGAACCTGGGAAATGCCCATGTTTGAAGTATAGGGAAAGGAAACAGAACCTCTGCAGAAGACCAAGAAGTGACCTAGCAGCAGGGCCTAGCACCTGATCTATAATTGCTAAAGAAAGAGAGGAAGCGAGATTCCATGGTGGGTCACGTGCTGTTCATCTTTTTATTCCCCAAAGGGCGTTATACAAAGAAGATGCACAACTAATGTTTGTCGAATTAGATTGAGTTGCATCATATTGCACTGCACTGTATTGTGCTAAGTTGAGCTCTGCTGCCTCCTGGGCTGCTCTGTCAGTTTTAGGCTCTCCCCCACTCTGTCAAGCTTCTCCCCCTTTCCCTATCTTAGTCACTAAGTCCATTATACAGTAAAGCTTTGTTGCCCAACTAAACATTTTAGGAACTTAGTAAAAGCTGGTATGAATTATCTCACCAGTTCCCATTTGCCTGCCTTTAGATGGCTAACAGAACACCCAGATAGCAGAGGCTGAAGGAAAAGGACATTAATGACCTCTCATAACAAGCAGTCTGCATGTAGGTGCTTTCAGGTTTGGGACAGGACTTAGGTTATAAAGGACCCAGGCTCTTTTTGCCTGGCCACTTTGGAATCTTCAGCTTATCAACTCTGTCCCTGGATTTATCACCTCGTAGTTATAAGGTGGCTGCCATATTCCAAGCATAATGTCCTAAAATAGTCAACATCTTGGTAGGAATAACATATCAGGCCTCTGCTGTATCTTTGGCAGAGATAAAAAAGTCTTTGTCAAAAGTTTCCCCAGCTGACTTCCTCATGCCTCATTGGCCAACTTGGCCATATGCCCATCCTTAAACCAACTACTGGCAAAGCAGAATGTTATTATCATGCTTGGCTTAGCCAAGTCATGTCTTATCCATTGGAGCTGGGGAAGAAGATGGGAATGGCTATTGGGTAGGAGACAAATTTTGTCTTCCATACTCATTTTTAGGGGGTGGGATTCCTTGTAATTTAGTTTCAAAAACATTCAATTCAACATTTATTGAGTACTTACTATGTATCAAGAACAGTTATTTTACCATTGAGGCAAATATTAATTGCAAAGAGCTTAGATATTAACATGCTGAGTAGATCCTTCTGCCTACCACCTCTTGTTGGCCCTCTGCTATTCCTTGAAATTCTACTTGGGATGCTAAACCGTTCCTCTGCGCTCCTGGCCTCCCCTTCAGCTCTTCCCTTTAAATCATTTTACCACCTATTCCACTTTTGATTTTTAATCAATCTCCCTCAGTCTCACTTTCCATCAGTCAACCTCAGCGTCACCTTCAAGCTTGTTTGCTTACTGTTTTCTTCCTGCACCATCCACTGTCTTCGGAGTCATGCCTTGCATTATGCCATTCTCAGGAGTCATCTGCTCACCTCTGTTGAGTATTCCTGATTTGGATGCCGTCTCTGGCTCCAAAAGTTCTAGTGATTCCCCATTGCCTGTTACATGAGGTCTTTAGCCTGGCAGAAGGCTATCTACCTAATTACTAACAGTGTTGCCTCTAAAAGAGACTTGGGTGAGAGAAGGGAGCATCGAAGGGTTTATTCATTTAATCTTTATTCTTTGAGTCTTTTTACTGCTGGAATGTTTCTGTGTTGCTTGCATAGTTAAAAAAAAAAAAAAATCAAAACCTCTAGCCTAGCATTCGAAATGTTCTATGTTTTTTCCAGTTCCTCTCCCACTACTCTTTTACACAAACTTTCCTCTCTATCCAAACTGGTATCCTTCCTGCCCATAAGAACAGCCTTGAGTTATTATTGCTCACACCGCAACCCAATATCAAATGAACCCTGCCTGTCCCTCCTGACTTACCTAATTTCTGTCACTACTCAAGCTTTCAAGACCCAGACTGTCTACACTTTACCCAACAGCCCCCTCCCATTTCCTGCCAGCCCCTTCCCACCAGCACCAGCTTCTTTTAATTTCTTCCTTCTCTGAACTCATGCTTCAGTTTTGCTGTAGTACATCAGGGATTGGCTCTGAACATGTCTGCCCCTTTGTGTCATTCAACGTTGGTTTTTTACTACTGCCTAATAGAGGATGTGCATCCGTTCTCACAGCTTTTACTCATTCACCCCCTGATTTTTGCTGATGGCCGTGAATGTGGCTTGACCACAACAGTGGGCAGTCAGGATTTTCAGCTTACAAATATGGGCTTTAAGATGTGGTCTCCAGAAATGCATTGCCTATAAACTGGAACACCTAAACTATTCATTTCACTTTTAGATGTTTACTTCCTGGTAATATCACTGGTATTGTAACCTTGAAGCATTATTTAAATACCACATTGTTACTTTTCAGGGCTGTATTTCCAAACCAGTACTCACAAACATCCTCATTTTTTAAATACTTAAGACCCTATATTTGAATTTGAGCATCTATGTTCCCAACCCCCTCTACATAAGTGACTCCTCCAACATCATAATCACCTTCTTGGACATAATCACCTTCTTGGATCTTCAGTCTTGGGTGCCTTCTTCAGGTTTCTACTTTCCTCCCTGATCTGTAAGAGGTTGAGAATGAAGGGAGTTGGTTCTGCAAAGGGGATCGGTGCCCAATCTATTGGGTTCCTTGAGATTATTTTGTTCAGGAGCTTCTGGGCTGCGAACAGCTCTGCCCACTGTCTGGCCTGGAAGAGATGGCAAGGAGAAGGCCAAAAGGAACAATCTGGAGGAGACGAAGTGGGGTGGGGTAATCAGAAAAGCTGAATGCAGAGAACTGAGGTGCACTGCCTGAAGCTGCCACAAAATCAGTGGGAGGGGGAACATTGCAGCCCCCGCCTGTGGCTGCTGCTGGTTGGGTTTAGTAATTGTATTCTGAGTAGCATTTAGACTGGCATTTAGACGGGTCTAGAATGTGAATTCTTGCAGGGGAGGCAGCCAGCACAATCCTGCTTTGTTCCAGTTCTTTGAGGACTAAGGAAATAATTTTTAAAACAATAACCCTCCTTCCTGGGCTGTCACTTGTTTGTTTGCCCCAGGGACTGCCCAGTAACTCTTCGGTCTCTGTTATTTGTGTTTAAACTCTGTATTTCTACCCACAAGTAGGAATTGGTAGAAGGAAGAAGGTTTGGGTCCATAGGAAAGGCTGGTGATGTATTAATTGTGCCATTCCGTGTACGTTGTACACTTAGGAAGGGCCACAAGCCAGGGTCTCTCATTCACTTGTTCATTTAGTCATCCATTCATCAGACACTTTCCAGGTCTTGGTTTTGTGTCTAGGCCATTGTAGGAACTATTTGTGGCAGTGGCAGCAAAGTAGTAAAATATATGGTTTTTGACCCAAGAAACTATAATCGGCATATAATAAAAGTATTATTATTAATGGCAACTGATGCCATTTATTGAATTCCTTTTACTCTGATCAGAAACCAAGCTAGAGACATTATAGATACTGGTCGGTCAGTTTAATTATCAGACATTTCTTGAATGCTTTTCGTCTAGGCACTGTGCTAGGGGCTGGGATAGGGCAAGAAGCAGCCAGGGGCTTGAGTCTGGCAGGAATTCCATGAGTAATTGTAGGTACGCAAAGGGGCCTTTCCATTCTCAAAGGTGCTCCTTCTAGCAGCATCAGATTACCTGGAGCTTGTTAGAAATACTGACTGTAGGGCCCCCCCACCCCCGACCCAGACATGCTGATTCAGAACCCGTGCATTTTAACAAGGTCACCAGGTGATTCATTCATGTGTACATTGAAGTTTGGGAAGCACTGGTGAGTAGCCTGGGATGTAGCTTGGTCTAGGCTAGGATATCAAGGAAGGCCTTTCTGAGGAAGTGACTTTTAAGCTGAGATGTGACAAATGAGTAGGGACTAGCTAGACAAGGCAAGGACAGATGGAGGGTGGGGTGAGTTCCAGGCAGCGAGAGCAGCCTGTGGGCAGGCTAAGACTGTGATGTCCAGTGTGATAGTGATGGCAGAGCAGAGGAGGAACCCCTGGAAGAAGGCCTTGTAAACCAGGCTAGAGTTTAAACCCAGTGATATGGAGAAGGGATTGGAGAGGAATCTTGTCCCCGATTTATAGACAAGGATGCGCTGAGAAATTTGCCCAAGGTCACACAGCCAGTACTCACTGGTAAACTAGTAAGAGCTGGAATGTATATCCAGTGCCCTAATTCTAAAGCTTATTTTCTTTTTCCTTTTTTTTTTTAAAGATAGGGTCTCACTCTGTCACCCAGGCTAGAGTGCAGTGGCACAATCATGGCTCACTGCAGCCTCAGCCTCCTGGGTTCAAGCAATTCTTCCACCTCAGCTTCCCAAGTAGCTGGGATTACAGGTGTGTGCCACCTTGCCCAGCTAAATTTTTTTTTTCTTTTTCTTTTTTTGGAGACAGAGTCTCACTCTGTCACCCAGGCTAGAGTGCAGTGATGTGATCTCAGCTTAATGCAAGCTCCGCCTCCCAGGTTCAAGGGTTCCTCCTGCCTCAGCCTCCCAAGTAGCTGGTATTACAGGCACATACCCCCAAGCCTGGCTAATTTTTGTATCTTTTTAGTAGAGACAGGGTTTCATCATGTTGGCAAGGCTGGTCTTGAGCTCTTGACCTCAAGTGATCCACCCGCCTCGGCCTCCCAAAGTCCTGGGATTTCAGGTGTGAGCCAACACACCCAGCTGCCCAGCTAATTTTTTAAAATTGTTTGTAGAGATGGCATCTCACCATGTTGCCCAGACTGATCTTGAACTCCTGGGCTCAAGCAGTCATCCCACCTCAGTCTCCCAGAGTGCTGGGATTACAAGTGTAAGCTACTATGCCCGGCCTAAAGCCCATTTTCTGAATCACTGCATTAAGGTCATTAAGAAGACAAAATATATAGATGATATAATTTTGAATGCAGTTTTGTATTATTTAGGTTTTGAGGAACCTTATAATCTGGCTTAAATTTAAAAGGTGATTAAATTTAGAATAAAATAATAAAACCCTTGAGAACCCAGGAGGAAATGTAAGTTCCACTCGAGCACACTTTTTTCCCTGAGTCTCTTAGGAGATAAGGTATAAAAGGAAACCCTCTCTATAGATCGCTCTTGTTATCTGAAAGAATGAGGTAGGAACCTTTTTATTTTTCCTATCATTGCAGTGTAAGAGGAAGCATGAAGCAGATTGTGAGGGCAGAGCACTCTATGGTTCATCTGGGGTCACTTCTTTCTCTAAAGCTGCTGGGCTGAGTGAGTCCTGTATCCTTTCTGTCTGTCTATTCCCAGTGGGCCAGAAGCCAGGCAGGGAGAGAGTGGGGAGCAGAGACCCAGTGCCGTCTCGTGTCCTCCACATCTCAGTCCAGACATGTGAGGGTTGAGCATTGGCACCAGCTCAGACACATCGATCTCCTTTCAGGAGACTCACAATGTCCCGTGTGGTTCACTGATTTCTAAAAGGACTAATTGGCCAACCCAGCCATTTTGGAGGAGCAGTGAAAGCAGACCCCAGTCATTGGTGCTGGAGGAGGTTAAATGAGGAGATAGGAGCCCTCAGGTTCTAAAGCTATTCTAAAGCTATTGGAGGATATGCCCTTTAATCTTGAGGAGCTGCCAGGCTAACGGCAGAGACACAGCCCCTGCCTTCAGAAAGCTCCAAGTGTGATGGGGGAGGCACAGCTCCTGCAAAGTCCAGACTGGAGGGTTGAGAAACAGACCTGCCCCAGGGAGCTCCTAGGCTGATGGAAGGAACAGAGTATAGATAGAGAGTAAACAAGCACATACATATCAAAGGTACTGAAGCTATTTTTAGAAAGTCGTGGCACCACTGGCTCCATGCAGCCATCAGAGGACTTTGGAATTTGACAGTTTGCTTCTTCTTGCCTTTTCCTGAACCACTGCAAAAGCCGTAGGTGCTCATTGCATCTGCAAAATCAGAAGCCAGTGGAGATAGTAACATCCTCTTTATTAAGTTGGTTTTCTCTGCCCAAGGTTTATTTGAGGTTTCCGCTCATAGCCCTGGCAAGAGAGGAAAAGCTCCTAGGGCTGAGGCCGGCAGCTGGGCAACACTCAGGCATCTCTCTTCTTTCCCCCAGTCCAAGCGCCAACTCCACTGCACAGCCAAGGCCGGCGGTACCAGTAGGCGAGACATTGGCCGGTTCCTGCCTCCAGAGAACAGCTGTGCTTTCCGGCAGACGTTCCAGAGCCCTGTCTAGCATACAGTATATGTGTCTGGCCTTGGCAGAAATGGAATCCTTCTGTCTCCCTGCCCTTCCTTCTCAACAGCTCCCCTGGCAGCCGTGACTGCTGATGTCAGGGAGAGAAAGAAAGAGAACTTGAGGTCTACTGAAAGGGATGTTGGATTCATTAAGAGGCACTTGCTTTTGTCCCACAAATGACTTACACATCACCTTGAGCAAGTTCTCCATTTTCCCATCAGTATTAAACCAAGGAAGCGTGGCAGAGAAGACGGTCATGTGATCTGAAATCCTGAGACCCAGGTTCAACTCCTGGCTCTATTACTCCTAGCCACATGAGCTTGAATAAGGGGATCCTATTTGTCTGGAGATAAAGGATTTTTAAAAATCATTTGAGCTTCAGTTTTCTTATCTATAAAGTGGGAGTAATGATAATCTATACCGAACTAGGTGGTTAGGATGATCCATTACAGTAAATGTGTTGAAATGCTTTGAAAATCTTAAGGCATTTAATAACCAGTGTTATTGTTGAGGAGGAGATGGCTACCCTTCCTTTCCTCTGCTCATGGTGTGATGTTGATAATATTGAAAAAAGGATCAGACATGAAAATGAAAAGTTTATTAAAATATAAGATTAAGACTAGCCAAAACAAATACTCTGAGAGCCTGAGCAGTAGGAACAGTTAATTCACGGTCAATACTGTGCTTGGACTGTGGGGGATAAAGGATAAATGGAAAACCAGATCTCAGGTTCAAAGAACTCACAGCCTACTGAGAGAAATAAGAACTAAGAATGGGGACAGTAATACATAATATTAACTGCTGCATTTCAAATTCCAAGTGCTGGGAGCTTCAGAGGTGTCAGGAAAGGCCAAACGGAGCAAATGCTTTTTATTCTAGCTGCATGTATAAATGTATTCATTTGTTCAACAAATATTTTTGGACCACTTTCTATAGACTGAACACTATTCTAAATGTAGGGAATATAGCAGTAAACAAAACAGATAAAATCCCTGTCTCTCAAGGAACTTATTTTCATGGGGAAAGACAGATAACAGGGAAAATAAGTTAAATATGTAGTACATAGGTGGTGCTAAGTGCTAGGGAGGTATAAATTAAGCAGGCAAGGGAGACAGAGAGTACTTGGGGAGGTGGTTTGCAATTTCAGATCAAGCAGCCAGGGAATTCCTCACTGAGAGGGGGACACTGGAGCGAAGACCTGAGGGAGAAACATAGGCTAGCAGGCAAGAATGGTGGTTTAGACCAGGAGAGTAGCAGTAGAGGAAGTGAGGAGAAAACAGATTCGTTTTTTTTTTTTTTTTCTCAAAGTGGAAATGGGATCTTGCTGTGTTGTCCAGACTGGTTTTAACCTCTGCCCTCTAGCGGTCCTCCCCGCTTGGCCTGCTAAAGTGTTGGGATTACATGTGTCAGTCACCGCATCTGGCCCAGATTCCTTTTAAAGGTGAAGGCGGTAGGATTTGCTGATGGCTCGGGTGTAAGGTAACAGAGGAGGCAAAGAGCACTCTTGAGGTCTGTCATGAACTTAAATGGGAAAGGCTGTGTGTGGTGGAGCAGAGAAGTGCAGGGAGGAGCTGTGTTTTAGTTAGCAACTCTGAGACACCTGTTAGAAATACCACTGGACACGTCAAGTAGGCAGTTGGACATGTGGGTCTGAAGCTCAGGGGAGAGGTCTGGGCTGGAGATGTAAAACTGGGAGTTTCCAGTAAAGAGATGGTATTTCATACTGTGAATCCAATGAGATCACCAAAGCAGAAGACATCCTGGGAGGAGCCTGGGGCACTCCAACCTTAGAAGCTGGGGAGAAGCAAAGGAACAGCAATGAGAAAGGAGGAAACCCGGGAGGTGGCAGTATTCCGGATGCTAAGTGAAGGATGTATTTCAAGGAGGATGGAGTGCTTGCTTGTGTTAAATCAAGAATGATGAGAGCTTAGAGTTTATTTATTTACCATTGGACTCAGCACATTGAGGTCATGGGTGACCTTGATAAAATTTGATTGAGTTGTGGTGGGGGAAATCTTGATTGGAATGGATTTAAAAGAGGTTTGGAGAAGAAAAATGATAAGCTGTAAATGTGGGCAACTCTTCTGAGGCCTTTCCTTGTGAAGGAAAGAGAAATAGGGCAGTAGCCGAAGGGGAGAGTGGGGACAAGAGAGGCTCCTCGGGTTGGGATAAATCACAGCATGTTTGTAAGCTCTGGGAAACAGCCAGTGAACAAGGAAAAGTTGAGGAGACAGAAGGTAGAGAAGGATTGCTGGAGCATTGCCCCAGAGCACCATCCCTGGAGCAGACAGCTCACCCACGGTAATGGAGAGAAGGCAGCCAGAGGGGCAGAGGCAGGCAGGCAGATGCGTGAGGGGGCAGCACCTGTGGAGGTTCTGTTTTGGTGACTTCTGTTTTCTTAAAGAATAAACAAGGCACTTGCCCAAGAGTAAATGAAGGGAGAACCCCAGTTTCTTTAAAAAAAAAAAAAGTGTGTAATCCCAACACTTTAGAAGGCTGAGGCGGGAGGGTTGCCTGAGCCCAGGAGTTCGAGACCAGCCTGGGCAACATAGTGAGACCCCATTTCTGCAACAAGTTTTAAAAATTAGTTGGGTGTGGTGATGCACACCTGTAGTCACAGCTATTCAGGAGGCTGAGGTGGAGGATTGCTTGAGCCAAGGAGGTCAAGACTGCAATGAGCTGTGATTGCACCACTGTCAGAGCCAGACCCTGACTCAAAAAAAAAAGGCGGGGGGGGGGGGGGTGGTGGTGTAAAGAAAAAAAAAGAGAGAGACAGAACTTATATAATAAAATAAAAGAGGCCTAATACACATATCAACTAATACGTTGGCCTTATTTGGATTCTGACTCAAACAAACAGTAAAAATAAAAAGGCATTTATGAGATAACTGGAAATTCATACCATCAGTGGATATTTGATCCTGTTAAAATGATTAATATTGGAGGTGTAATAATGTTATCAAGGTTACATTTTGTAACAGGGTCATTGTCTTTTAGACAGAGATGCTGAAATATCAATAGATGAAATTAGACAATGACATGGATTTACTTCAAAATAATCCAGTGGAGGGGTGGGGAGAAGGAAAGGTGGGTGTAGACGAAGTATGATTGCCTTTGGGTCAATGATTGTTGAAGTTGGCCGATGTGCAAGAGTCATTATGCTTTTTCTACTTCCATAATGCAAATTAAGACAGAGGAAAAAAGAAGAGGGAAGGAGATGCTGGGGGCTTAAGAGGGAAAGGGAAAGTTGGAATTGCCATCTGGGACTGCCGGTGAGGGGGAGAGGCATGTGACTGTCAAATGCCACGAAGGGCCCACTTGAGATTCAAGAGCATAAATTAAAAGTGAGGCCAGACGGCAGGGAGGTATGTGTGAATGTGCTTCCCCAGCCATGTCCAGTGGCACATGCAGGCACAGAGTAGGTGGAGGGTTAGATTTGACCAGAGTTCTGAGTTTAGCCAACAAAATATGAGCATTGAGAATACCATTCTCCCATCATATTGATGACGTCTCTGAGGACCAGAATTATGTCTTTGCTTCAGTTACTTTGGGCTAATTTGACTAGCTGATTCCCAAGTCCCCCCTGCCCCCACAAGTTTTGACCAAATTTAATACTCTGTCCTCAGCACTTACAAATGATTTATTTGGTTGCATGAGCAAGACAAAAGGAGGGTGGTGGGTAGAAGTGGCTCTGATTGCCTTGTCTCTCATTTTTCCACCCTTCTTTCCAAAGTGGAGCGTGGTCGTCTTGGTTTGAGTGATCCTTCCCAGTGTGTTTGTGGCTGGGCCAAGTGTGACAGTCATGTCTCTTCTGAACGATGACCTCCCTGCCTTGCATCCCCGTTTTCACTTGTTAGCTTGGTCTGTGGAGGAAATCATTGAGGTCCAGTAGGGAAACAAAGTACTGCCTACAAAGGCCAGGTGTCTCCCATATCCCTGATTATGACTGGGCCTTTGTGGGGTGTCCCCCTCATCCCCTCCTGTCCATCAGCTTGTGATCTTTCCCAAGACGACTATTCCATGTGAGGCAGGAGCTTGGCTCTCATTGGCTCCTTTCTTCTCAGGTCCTACTTGCAGGACTGGGGGTCCAGTTGCTATAACTTACCTGCTCCAGCTTCCTTGGAGAGAGGTGTTTCGTAAATCAGAACATGTCTCTGGCCAGATCATGTTGACCAGTACAAATTTGTCTCTGACTCATGGCATATTTTAAAACAAAGACATATTGAATATGTACTAAGTATAGCCAGTATGGTTTTTATGCCAATTTTTTCCTTTGAGAATTATAGCAGTTTTCTGAGATAATCACAAGGGGAACTTTTTAAAGAAATCCCTGTGTCGTTTGCACATCTTTGTATCTTCCACAGGGTCATTCACCAAGTATTGTTGAAATTTTGCTATGTTGCCCTGAACTAGGTTTCAGCATGGCATAAAAGGAGTGTAGACTTGGGAACACCAACCTGGGTTTGATTTTGGCTTTGCCACTCACTAGCTAAGAAACCTTGGAGAAGTAATTTAACATCGCTAGGCTTCAGATTTCTTCTTCTTCTAGTTTTTCGTGTGTGTGTTTGTTTGTTTGTTTGTTTGTTTGTTTGTTTGTTTTGAGACAGGGTCTCCCTCTGTTTCCCAAGCTGGAGTGCAGTGGTGCAATTTTGGCTCACTACAGCCTCCGCCTCCCAGCCTCAGGTGATCCTCCTGCCTCAGCCCCCCGAGTAGCTGAGATTGCAGGCACACGCCACCATGCCTGTCTAATTTTTGTATTTTTAGTAGAAATGGGATTTTGCCGTGTTGCCCAGGTTGGTCTCGAACTCCTGGGCTCAAGTAATCCACCCGTCTCGGTCTCCTAAAGTGATGGGAATACAGGCAGGTGCCACTACGCCTGGCCTAGGCTTCAAATTTCTAATGTGTAACATCAGGATAATAGTGTTTTCCTTGTTGGAATGTTGGAAGGATTCAAAGGGATGGTTACTCTAGAAATGGATGTCTGTTCTTAACTTTCCCTCACTGTTGTTGCCTTTTTTGACAAGAGATTAGAATGTAGATAACTCTGTGACCTTAAAGAGATCATTCCTCTCTGAACTTCATTCACATTTCTTATCTATCTCTGCACCACTTTTCACATGACATTGAACGATGGAATCCAATTAGAGATTTCTGAGATCCCTTTCAGTTTAGATAATCTAGGTTTCCTTTGACTTACTGGAACAGATTTTCTTTTATTTTTAGAGCTCAGGTGCACAGCATTGGGTTAATCATAATCGTTGGTTCATGACTCACTCTCATCATTGGTCCATGCAGGTCCTGCTCTTTTTCTTTCTCTTTTATTTCTGTTTCTTCCCTCCCTTTCTTCCTATTCATCCATCCACCCATCTGTTTGCTTATTTATTTATAATAATATAATAAGTATCTACAAATCTATCACCCACAACAAAAACTAGAACCTTGATAATTAGCAAATGTCTAATCTTATGATTCCCTCGCCACCACCAGTACCACCAATCTATTCTCATTGCCTCCTCCACTACCAGAAGCAATTGTTATTATTTTATTTTATTTTTAATTAATTATTATTTTTTTGAGATGAGGTCCTGCTATGTTGCCCAGGCTGGAGTGCAGTGGTGCAGTCATAGTGCATGACAGCCTAGAACTCCTGGGCTCGAGTCGTCCTCCTGCCTCAGCCTCCTGAGTAGCAGGGACTGCAGGTATGCACTAGCACACCTAGCTTGTTTTTAATTGTTCGAGAAACTGACCTGCTGTTTTCCTTAGAAGATGCACCATTTTACATTCCCACCAGCAGTGCACAAGGCTCCAACTTCACATCCTCTCCGGCACTTATTTTCTGGGTTTTGTTTTGTTTTGTTTTGTTTTTTTAATAGTAGCCATTCTAATAGATATGAGAAGGTATCTCATTGTGGTTTTGATTTGCATTTCCCTAGTGATTAGTGACTTTGAACATCTTTTTATATGTATGTTAGCCATTTTATATCTCCTTTGGAGAAGTATCTATTCAAGTCCTTCACTTTCTTTGTTGTTGAGTTGTAGTAATTATTATCTTGAATCCTGTTTTCTTTTTTCTCTTTGCTTATATTATCGCATAGCATTCTAATTCACATTTTGACTTCTATATAATATTTCATTGTCTGACTGTACCACAGTTTCGTTATCCTTTTTTCTGTCGAACTTTTGAGTTTTTCGTAGGTTTCTGCTGTGATGAATAGGACTCCTAGGAACGTTTTTGTACCTGTGCAAGAGTATCTCATGGGTATATATCTAGGAGTAGATTTTCTGAATCAGTTTGTGAATGTTCAACATTAGAGGTAATACAAAACTTTTCCCAAAGTAGTTGCAATATTTAAGAAATATATAAGCAACAGGTAAGAAATCCTTTTCCAACACTTGGTATCATTAGACTTAGTAATGTTTTCCAGTTGGATGAGTGTAAATTGGTATCTGATAATGGTCTTCATTTGCATTTCCCAGATCACCAATGTGTTTATTAGCCATATGTATTCCTCTCTGACTCCTGCCTAGATGTCTGTGGGATTGTTTATCCTCTTATTAATCTGTGAATGTTCTTTATGAAACATTTAAAAATATTTTTATAGTAACCTATCGTGAGGTGTGTGCTTCTCCATTGTCTTCTAGATTTTAACTTAACTTTTCATGTATCTTAAGGCTTTTTTCTTCCAAATGAGGTTTACTGAATTATAAGTTATGCAGAACAAAATTCATCTTTGCTAGGTGTGTAGTCCTGTGAATTTTGCCAAACACATAGAGTTATGTAACCACCACCATAAGCAAGATACAGAACATTTCCATCATCCCAGAAAGTTCGCTTGTACCCTTTTTTGGGTTAATTCTCTCCCCTTAATCCCAGCTCTGGATAACCACTCATCTTTATTCTGTCCCTGGGGTTTGCATTTTCTAGAATGTCATATAAATGAGGTCCTACAGTATGTCACCTTTTGAGACTGGCTTCTTTTACCTCATGTATTTGAGATGCCTCTAACCTGCTGCGTGTATCAGTAGAACATTGCTTTATATTGCTGTATAGTATTCCATTGTATTGCATACCATGGTTTATTTACTCATCTGTTGACAGACATATGGCTTGTTTCTAGCTTTTGACAATTATAAATAGACTGCTATAAATATTCTCATGTAGATTTTTGTGTGGACATATATGCATATTTTCATTTCTCTGGAGTACATACCAGAAGTAGGAATCCCAGGTCATATGGCAACTGTATGTGTAACTTTTGAAGAAACTGCCAAACTGCTTTCCAAAGTGGATGTACCATTTTTTATTCTCACCAGCAATGTATGTGAGTTCCAGTGGCTGTACATCCTCACTAGGACTTGGGATTATGAGGGGTTTGTTTGTTTGTTTGTTTGTTGTTTAACCATTCTAACATGTGTATAATGGTACCTCATTGTGGTTTTAATTCACATTTCTGCGTTGAGCATCATTTTGTGTTTGTTTGCCATACATATATCATCTTCGATGAAGTGTCTGTTTAGCAAAATGATCTTTTGCTCATTTTTATTAGATTGTTTGTTTCCTTACTATTCCACTGAGAATTTCTAAATATATTATGGAACAAGCCCTTTATCAGGTTATCAAATATTTTCTTTCAATCTGAGGCTTGTGTTTTCACTCTCTTGGCAATGTCTCTCAAACGGCTGTCTTAGACTCCCCCAGTGTGGACTAGCCCTCACTGCCCCCTCACTGTGGGGCAGGCATCCATACCTTCAGATGCTTGCTCGACCCTGGGTTTCCCGGTGTCACCAACAATCACTCTGGCACCTTACAAAGATATTGGCTCTCCACATTGCTTACTGTCCTGTTTGGACTGGTCTAATTGATGAGAGTGTTTACATCTGTTTTGAACTTTCCAGAGAGAATCGTTCAACTCCCTTGCATTTCAAAAACTTCTCCTCTTGCTAATGGCTTCAGAATGCAGGTCCAGTTATACTGAAATAAGTACCCTGTTTTAGCTGAATGTGAGATTCACTTAGCAAAAGAGGTTATCAAGGAAGGTTAACACATCTCCTTTCTTGAAAATGTCATTATTGGACCCTCATGACACTCTCAGTATTTGGGCAATTTATTCTGAGGAGAAATGGTTTTTAAATATACCTGGGAAAGTGTTTTAGTTTTTAGAATCTATAATACTTGCTAACACATAATGAGAATAAATGTGTGTGTGTGTGTGTGTGTGTGTGTGTATGGGTTTTTGGTTTTTTTGTTTGTTTTTGAGACAGAGTCTCACTCTGTCATTACAGCCAGAGTGCAGTGGTGCAACCATGGCTCACTGCAGCCCTGACCACCTGGGCTCAAGTGATTCTCCTGCTTCAGCCTCCCAAGCAGCTGGGACTACAGGCACGCACTTCTATGCCTGGCAATTTTTTGTATTTTTTGTAGAGACAGGGTTTCACCGTGTTGTCCAGGCTGGTCTCAAGCTCCTAGGTTCAAGCAATCTGCCCTCTTTGGCCTCCCAAAGGGCTGGAATTATAGGCATGAGCCACCATGCCCGGTCTGAGACTATATTTTTACAATATTTTCATCCAGTTTGTATTACTTTATGTGGTAGTAGATTTCCTAATTTGTTTTTGCTTTAACTAACATTAAATTGATTCTGCCAAGAGAAAAATATAAGGTATAAAAATTGGAAAGGAAGATATATTATGGTTATTTACAGATTATATAACTATTTACATAGAATACAAAAAGAATCAACTGAAAAACTATTTTTAATTAAACTTTTCATTTTGAGATTATTATAGATTCAGATGCAGTTGTAGCAGATAACACTATACTTTGCCTAGATTCCCCCATTGGTAACATTTTGCAAAACTGTAGTACAATATCACCACCAGGGTATTGACATTATACCATCAGGATCACCAGAAGGCTTTCTCAGGTTGCCCTTTTATGTCCACACCCATTTCCTACTACCACCTCCCCCTTCCTTAAACCCTGGCACCCATTAATCCCTTCTCCATAATGTCATCATTTCTGCTATATAACTATATCATTTATATCATATATATCATTTCTGCTATAAAAAGTCACACAGTATGTAACTTTTGGGGATTGGCTTTTTTCAATCAGCATAATTCTCTGGAGATGCATCTAAATTACTGCATATATCAATAGTATCAATAGTCCATTCCTTCTTATTGCCGAATAGTGTTCCATGGTGTGGATCTACCACGGTTTGTTTAACCATTCACTCATTGAAAGACACCTGGATTGTTTCTAGTTTTTGCCTATTATGAATAAAGCTGTTATAAACATTTATGTACAGGTTTTTGTGTGAATATAAGTCTTCATTTTTCTGGGATGAACGCCCAGAGGTATATTTGCTGGGTCATATGATAGTTACATGTTTAGTTATTTAAGAAACTGCCGTGTTGTATGAAAGGAGAGAAGGTTAGCACTCCCCTTGACAAGGATGGAAGAGGCCCTCGGGCCTGACAACACGCATACGGTTAAGGCATTGCCACCTACTTCGTGGCATCTAACCATCGTTTTTTACCATCAGAGTGAACAGGCAACCTACAGAATGGGAGAAAATTTTTGCAATCTACTCATCTGATAAAGGGCTAATATCCAGAACCTACAAAGAACTCAAACAAATTTACAAGAAAAAAACAAACAACCCCATCAAAAAGTGGGCAAAGGATATGAACAGACATTTCTCAAAAGAAGACATTCATACAGCCAACAGACACATGAAAAAATGCTCATCATCACTGGCCATCAGAGAAATGCAAATCAAAACCACAATGAGATACCATCTCACACCAGTTAGAATGGCGATCATTCAAAAGTCAGGAAACAACAGGTGCTGGAGAGGATGTGGAGAAATAGGAACACTTTTACACTGTTGGTGGGATTGTAAACTAGTTCAACCATTATGGAAAACAGTATGGCGATTCCTCAAGGATCTAGAACTAGATGTACCATATGACCCAGCCATCCCATTACTAGGTATATACCCAAAGGATTATAAATTCTGCTGCTATAAAGACACATGCACACGTATGTTTATTGCAGCACTATTCACAATAGCAAAGACTTGGAATCAACCCAAATGTCCATCAGTGACAGATTGGATTAAGAAAATGTGGCACATATACACCATGGAATACTATGCAGCCATAAAAAAGGATGAGTTTGTGTCCTTTGTAGGGACATGGATGCAGCTGGAAACCATCATTCTCAGCAAACTATCACAAGAACAGAAAACCAAACACCGCATGTTCTCACTCATAGGCGGGAACTGAACAATGAGATCACTTGGACTCGGGAAGGGGAACATCACACACCGGGGCCTATCATGGGGAGGGGGGAGGGGGGAGGGATTGCATTGGGAGTTATACCTGATGTAAATGACGAGTTGATGGGTGCAGCACACCAACATGGCACAAGTATACATATGTAGCAAACCTGCATGTTGTGCACATGTACCCTACAACTTGAAGTGTAATAATAATAAATAAATTAAAAAAAAAAAAAAAAAAAAAGAAACTGCCAAACCATATTCTAGATGCTGTACCATTTTACATTTCTACCAGCAACGCATGAGTGATCTTATTCTCCATGTCTGCACCAGCCTTTGGTGTTGTCACTATTTTTTTTTTTAATTTAGTCATTCCAATAGGTGTGCAGTGATGTTTCACTATTTTTTTCTCATTGTGGTTTTAATTTGCGTTCCCCCAGTGGCTGATGTTGAACTCCTTTTCATTTGCTTATTTGTTGTCTGTATTTCTACTTTGATGAAATGTCTTTTTATGTCTTGTGCCCATGTTCTAGTTGGATTATTTGTGCCTCTACTGCTGAATTTTGAAAGTTCTAGAACTAGTTCTTTGTCACATGTGTGGTTTTTCCCGCTTGTCATCTTTCACAGATAAAAGCTTAATTTTAATGAAGTTCAGTTTGTCCATAAATTTTTCCTTCTATGAATTGTACTTTTGGTGTCAAATTTAAGAATTGTTTGCCTAGCTCCAGATTGCAGCAATTTTCTCCTATTTTTATTGTACAAGTTTTATAGTTTGACATTTTATGTGTAAGTCAGCCATCCAATTTGAGTTTGTCTTTGTATAAGGACTTAGGTTAAGATTCCTTTTTTCTTTCTTTATTTTTGCCTAAGGATATCCAATTATTTCAGCATCATTTGTCGAAAAGACTATCTTTTCTCCATTGAATTGCTTTTGCATCTTTATCAAAAATCAGTTGAGTATATGTGTGGTCCATTTTTATTTTTATTTTTATTATGTTCCATTGACATATGTGTCTCTTCCTTCACCAGTACCATGTAGATTTGGTTACTGTAGCTATATAATGAGTCTTTAAATCAGGTAGACTGATCCTCCTATGTTTTTCCTTCTTTGTTGAATTTGTTTCAGCTATTCTTGTTCCTTCTATTTCCATATAAATTTTAAAATAATTTTGTCTAGCTGTTAAAAATTTTGTTTGGATTTTAATAAGGATTGCATTAAACCATCAATTTGGAGACAATGTGCATCTTTACTGTGTGAAGTCTTCCAGTGTATGAACAAAGTAGGCCTCTCCATTTATGTAGATATTTGATTTCTTTAACCAGTTTTGTGTAGTTTTAGCATACATGTCCTATGCATGTTTTGTTCATCCTATGCCTAAGTATTTTTATAGATTGTAATTTATTTAAAATTTCTGTTTCCATATGTTTGTTATGTGCGTATAGAGATAGTTGATTAATTTTTATGTTTGTCTTGTATCTTGCAACTTTGATGTATTCATTTATTAGGTTTAATTTTTTTTTTTAGTTTGAGAAGCAAGAGCTTACTCTGTTGCCCAAGCAGGAATGAGTGGCACCTTCTTTGGCATCTTCTTAGCTCACTGCAGCCTTGAACTCCTGGGCTCAAGGGATCCTTCCACCCCAGACTCCTGAGTAGCTAGAACTTCAGGCGCAAGACACCACATCCAGGCTTGCATCTGGATGTGCCGAGTTGCACCTGCAGTCCTAGCTCCCTTAAAATCTTTTTAAATTTTTTTTGTAGAGAGTGGGTCTTGCTATATTGTCCAGGCTGGTCTTGAACACTTGACCTCAAGCTATCCTCCTACCTCCAGCCTCCCAAAGTGCTGGGATTACAGGTGAGCCACTTTGCCTGGCCTTGTATATTAGTTCCAAGATACATTTTTTTAATCAGTTCTTGGGATTTTCTATGTAGACCATCATATTATCTGCATATAGGGACAGTTTTATTTCCTTTCTGGCCTATATGCATTTTATTTCATTTTCTTGCCTTATTCTATTGGCTAGAACTTTCAGCACTATGTTGAATAAGTGTGGTGAAGGCAGACATCCTTGCCTTATTGTTAATCTTAGAAAGCATTTGGTCTTTCCCCATCAAGTATAATGTTACCTGTGTATTTTCTATACATTTAAAAAAAAATCACACTGAGAAAATGTCTCTTAATTCCTCTTTCTCTGGGTTTTTAAAAAAATGAATGAGTGTTTAAATTTGTCAGATACTTTCTCTGCATTGATTGACGTGATTGTGCAATTTTTCTTAATTAGCCTATTAGTATGGTAGATTATGCTGATGGATTTTAGAATATAGAACCAACCTTGCAACCCTGGAATGAACCACATTTGGTCATGGTGTATAATTCTTTTTATTTATCGCTGAATTCTGTTTGCTTATATTTTGTTAAGGATTTTTTTTAAAAAAAATGAACGTTAACATTTTAACTTTTTATTTAAGAAATGGAGGTCTCAAGATATTGCCCAGGCTGGTCTGGAACCCCTGGCCCAAAGCAATCCTCGTGCCTTAGCCCCCCAAGTAGCTGTGACTACAGGCAGGTACCACCTCACCTGGTCTGTTAAGGATTTTTGTGTCTGTATCTGTGAGAGATTTATTGGTTTATAGTTTCATCTTCTGTTTAAAATTTTGGATGATCTATGTCTGGTTTTGGTATAAGGGTAACACTAACTTCATAAAAGTAATTAGAAAGTGCTTCTCTTCTTCTATAAAAGAGATTTTATTGAATAGGGGTGTTAATTCTTCTTTAATAATTTGGTAGAATTCTCTAGAGAAACCATCTGGCCTGAAGTTTTCCTTTTTTGAATGTTTTTAAATTATTAATTTCATTGTCGTAATTATAAAGCAATTCAGATTAGCTATTACATATTGGGAAATGTGGTAGTTTGTGTTTTTTGAGAACTTGGTTCTTTTCACCTAAGCCTTAAAAGTTCTGTGCATAGAGTTTTCATGGTAGTTTCACATAGCCCTTTTGTTGTCTGCAGGGGCTATAGTGGCATCCTTCATTCATTCTTGAGATTGATAATTGAATCATTCCTATTTTTTTGTTTTTCATTTTTGCTAGAGGATTGTCAATTGAATCGATTTTTTCAAAGAAGCAGCTTGTTTCATTGATTTTTTCCTATTGTGTTTGTTCTCTCTTTTATTGATTTCTGCTCTTTATTATTTCCTTCCTTCTGCTTGCTTTTAGGTTTTGGGGTGGGAGGTTGGCTCTTCTTTTACTAGTTTCTCAAGGTGGGACCTTAGATGACTGATTTGAAGTGTTTCCTGTTTTCTAATGTGTGGATTTAGTGCTATAAACTTCACTCTGAGCAGTGCTTTAGCTGTGTCCCTCAGATTTTGATATGTTGTATTCTCATTTTTGTTCAGTTCAATGTACTTTTTATTTTAATTGAAACTTTCTCTTTGAATTATGGGTTATTTAGAAATCACATTCAAGCCAGGCATGGTGGCTCATGCCTGTGATCCCAGCTACTCAGGTATCTGAGGCAGGCAGATTAGCTGAGGCCAAGAATTCAAGACCAGCCTGGGCAACATAGCAAGACCCCATCTCTAAAACTACAAATAAGAATAAATTCATTGATGTGGTGGCATGCACCTGTAGTCCCAGCTGCTCAGGAGGCTGAGGCAGGAGGACTTTTTGAGCCCTGGGATTCGATGCAGCAGTGAGCTATGTTCACGCCACTGCACTCCAGCCTGAGTGACAGAGCAAGGCTCCATCTGTAAAAATTAAAAATAAAATAAAAAAAAAAACCTGTGGTCTAGGTACAAAGGCTCATGCTTATAATCCCAACACTTTGAGAGGCTAAGGTAGGAGGATCACTTGAGCCCAGGAGTTTGAGACCAGCCTAGGAAACATAGTCTAGAGACCCTGTCTCTAAAATAATAATAATAATTTAAAAATTAGCTGAGCATGGTGGCATGTGCCTATAATCTCAGCCACTGGGGAGGGTGAGATGGAAGGGTCACTTAGGCCCTGGAGATTGAGGTTGCAATACGCTGTCATCATGCTACTGCACTCTAGCCTGAATGACAGAGCAAGACCCTGTCTCAAAAATGTTTATTTAAATTTAAAAATAGAAAAATAACTTTCAATATGGTAGGATTCAAAATTAGTATGCAATAATTATTTAAAATAGCTTAATGAACGATCAAATGCATAGTAATAAACATAACAAAAATGTTCATAATTTGTACAATAAAATTTTAAAATGAAAAGAATTCCAAAGAAAATTTGAACAAATTAAAATTTATATCACATTCTTAGAGTCAACATCATAAATGTCAATTCTAAGTTAATTTATAATTTTAATATGACTCCAATAAAAATATCATTTGATTTTCTTTAAGAAAGAAAAAGTCTGATTCTAGAGAAATCTGTGAAAAAATTGACAAGCAAGAGTAAAAAGAAAAATTTTTAAAAGACTATAAACTCAATTATAAAACTACAGTAATTAATATGGTGTGATACCCACACATGAAGGGATAAACAGATGAGTGGAAGATAAAGTCCAGAAATAGACCCAAACACATAAGAGAATTTAGTACTGTGTATGATTGAAGATGACATTTCAAACCATAGAATAAAAGGTAAATTTTTAAATAAATGAGGTTAGGATCATCACCATCTAATATACAGTTAGATCCCTTCTTCACATGATTTCAAAGTAAGTTTTAGATGGATTAAGATTGAAGCACAATTACCAGCCTGGGCAACATGGTGACACCCTGTCTTTACAAAAAATTAAAAAATTAGCCATGTATGCACCTTTGAGCCCAGTGCTTGTGGTCCCAGCTACTTGGGAGGCTGAGGTGGGAGGTGGGAGGATTACTTGAGCCTGGGAGGTCAAGGAGGTTAAGGCTGCAGTGAGTCATGATCATGCCACTACACTCCAGCCTGGGCAATAGAGCAAGACCCTGTTTCCAATAAAAAAGAAAAAAGAAAAAAATTAAACCATAGAAATGTTAAATAAAAACATGGAAACATAAAAATAATCTTGAAAAAAAGAAGGTGTAAATATGACACAAAATATAGTGAAATAGAAAAGATCCAATCAACTATGAAAAAAATTTCATGCATAATAAAAACACCACAAATAAAGTCAGGATAAAAATAATGATGTGGTCAATTTGCAACCCCTCTTATAGGGAAGGCGTTTCCTAATAAAAGTTCCTTCAAACTGATGAGAATCAACCAACTGCCCAGTAGAGAAATGGGCAAATAATAGGAATATTGAAATTGATATGGTTTGGCAGTGTCTCCACCCAAATCTCATCTTGAATTGTAGTTCCTATAATCCCCACATGTGGTGGGAGGGACCTGGTGGGAGGTAATTGAATCATGGGGGCAGTTTCCTCCATGCTATTCTCATGATGGTAAGTTCTCACAAGATCTGATGGTTTTATAAGGGGCTTCTGCCTTCACTCAGCTCTCATTCTTGTCTCTCCTGCCGCCATGTGAAGAAGGACATGTTTGCTTGCTTCCCTTTCCACCATGATTGTGAGTTTCCAAGGCATCCCCAGCCATGCTGAACTGTGAATCAATTAAACCTCTTTCCTTTATAAATTACCCAGTCTTGGGCAGTTCTTTATGGCAGTGTGAGAATGGACTAATACAGTAAAATGAAAATACTCAATCTTACTCATAGTAAGAAAACCACAAAGGAGATACCAATTTCTGTGTGTCAGATTGTCAGAGATCAAAAAGATTAACAACACAACATATCGGAGAAGGAATGGGAAACAGGAACTCTCATACATTGCTGGTGGTAGTGTAAACTGTCACTACTTTCATGGAGAGCAACTTGACCGCAATATCTTTGGATAAATTATTATCCAATAATTTATTTGAAAAATGGTCTTGCAAATATAAGAATCACATTTACCCAAAGATATGTATTACAGCAATTTTCCATATGGAATGATTACAAGCAACCTAAATGCCTATTGGTAAATAAATTATGATATGTTTATACAGTGGAATACCATGGAGCTGTTAAAATAACAAGGCAGGCCGGGCACAGTGGCTCACACCTGTAATCCCAGCACTTTGGGAGGCCGAGATGGGTGGATCATGAGGTCAGGAGATCGAGACCATCCTGGCTAACATGGTGAAACCTCGTCTCTACTAAAAATACAAAAAAAATTAGCCAGGCATGGTGGTGGGCACCTGTAGTCCCAGCTACTCGGGAGACTGAGGCAGGAGAATGGGTGTGAACCTGGGAGCTGGAGCTTGCAGTGAGCCAAGATAGCACCACTGCACTCCAGCCTGGGCAACAGAGCGAGACTCTGTCTCAAATAAATAATAATAAATAATAGTAATAATAATAAGGCAGTTTTATATGAACAAATATAGAAAAATATGTAATATATTTGTTAATGGCAAAAAGCAAGGTAGGGGAAAATATATATAGTATGCTAGAATTGTTAAAAATACATGTATATGTATATGTATCTGCATTGACTCTCTGGGAGGGTACACAAGAAACTAGTAAATGTGATTGGCCAGGGACAGGGGATGAATGGAGCTTGGGAAGCTGTGGGACAGGGTTGAGAGGAGGATGTTCTAGGCTCATCTCAAAAGTATACTGTGTATACTTTTGTATCATTTGAGTTTCATATCATGTGCAGGGATTAGCTATTAAAAAAGTAAATAAAATAATTTTTTAAATGTTTAAGTAAGAAACCCGAGAGACAGAGACAGAATGATCTTTGTGCCCTGAGCACAGACTAAATATTCATGGGGTAGAGGCACATGAACTACGAGTCAGGAGAATTTTGATTGTGTGCTTCTTTAGAAATATGCCCTTATGGAATTATGGAATTCCAAGATGAGAAAGTATAAGAGATCCCCGGACCAGCTTATCCTTTGTGGCAGAGGGAAGGACAGTCTGAGAATAAACATTTGCTAAGGAAAGATCTGTAAAGAATCCCCAGACATACATTAAGATATGAATGCTGAAAGAGAGAAGTGTTGGAGCTGGTTAGCAACCCCAGACACTCCCTGTCATCAGTCCAACATGCTGGATCCTGCCTTTGTTGCTGGTGAGTGTCTTCCACACCTACTCTCCTCGCTTCCAGCCCAGACCTCATTCGGAGGAACCCAGCAGGTGTCTATAGTATGGCTGCTTCATCTGACCTTCTGGAATCTAGGGACAGCGCCCAAGGGCCTAGCAAACTGACCATGATCTTTGCCTTACTGTGACCCAGAGCTGCTCTTCTTGCAGCCTGCAGGATATCAGGTACCTTCTTGGTCCCTAGTCCTCCCTGGAGTATCAGGTATCCTTCCTGGAACCTTCCTATGCCTGAGTCAGAGGGACAGTCTATTTCCTGGATTCTAAGTTTCACTTTTAACCAACCCTAAAGTCCTATGACTGATGATTAAAGCAATGGTGGTAATTGCAATTTCATTCATCTTTAAGGATTATCTGTCTGTCTGTCTATATATCTGTCCATCTATCCTCAAATCACAGCCCTCATTTGATCTCCACAGTAATCCTAAAGGTAGATATGATCTCTAATTTTTAAATGGCAATAAAATATTTGTATGGAGATTTGTTTTCTGAGTACTTTCCTCTGTGTTATCTCATTGCAGTCCCTGACACTCTCATATAGGTAAGGAAGGTTTTATTAACCCAGATATATCAATGAGGGTATTGGAGCGGCAACTGTGGAATAGTGGGGCTTTGAGATAAGAACTTGTGGGTTTGACTCACATGGATTCTTTTTCGTTGTTTTTTTTTTTTTTTTTTTTTTTTTTTTTTGTAGAAACAAGATTTTGCCATGTTGCCCAGGCTGGTCTCGAACCCCTGGGCTCAAGCCATCCACCTGTCTCAGCCTCCCAAGGTGCTGGGATTACAGGCATGAGTCACTGTGCCCAGCATCACATGGATTCTTTACACCTATTTCTTCAGGTGTAAACTGGAGACAATAATATCCATATCAGGCTGGGCATGGTGGCACATGCCTATAATCCCAGTACTTGGAAGCCAAGGTAGGAGAATTGCTTGAGCTCAGTTCAAGTCCAACCTGGGCAACATAGTGAGACCTGATCTCTACAAAAAATAAACAAAATTAGCCAAGCATGGTGACACATACCTATGGGTCCAGCTACTTGGGAGGCTGAAGTGGGAGGATCACGGAAGTCCCGGAGGTCAAGGCTGCAATGAGCTGTGATTGTGCCACTGTACTCCAGCCTGAGTGTCAGAGCAAGGCCTCATCTCTAAAATAATAATGATATCAATATCATGTGATACTGGATTACTGTTAGGATTGAATGTCTATAATGTCTGTCATTCAGAAGAGTTCCAAGAATTAACATTCCAATGATTTCCTATTTCTTGACCTGTTCTATCACTTAAAATATTTTTTACTTTGAAAATGTTTTATGGAAGAGGAGAGAATAATATAATGAAACTTATGTATCCATCATCCTTGTCAATAATTATCAATATAAGGTCAATCTTGTTTCAGCTATACCCCTACCCACTTCCCCCTTTCTTTTGTTAAACAGTTTTCAAAATAGCGAGGCATTTCCCTGACATCCTTCAAATGTGACTAATGGCTTATTTAGGATTATTTTAAAATATTATTAGGAATTCGTAGATTTAAACACATTTTTCTCCCTGTTGCAGTTATTATCTTTATTGATGCTCAACTTGACCAGGGAAACCTTATTCTTCTTGGTTTCTGAGTCCTTTTTACATGACTCTCGTAGTCTTTGACACTCTGTTTGCTTTTTTGGTATGACAGGATGTTCTAAGCTTATCTTGTATGTTTGTGACATCAAATTTGGAGTCAGTCATTTCTCCAAGGAGGCCCGACTCCTTCTCGGGGAATGGTATTTAGAATTTATAATCTGATTGCTAGAGGTGCTCATTCCTACTAGGATGGTCATTGTTTCTAGGCCTTACAGTGAACAGAGCTAGGAAATGTGCATGCACACGTGTGTGTGATTAACCTAAAACATTTGAAGGACATACTGATACTCCAAGTTCACAGTCAAGACTACAGAATTTGTACCCAATCTCATCAGTCTTACTTTTGTATCTCCTTTCAACCAGCAAATCTTGTTTCCAAGCAAGATCAACAGTAGTACTCATTTGATTTATTCAAAATGAACATATAAAAGTCTCACAATAATAATATTATAGTACCATCAATAATATGATTATTGAAAACAGTTTATAATTTCTTGTGGGACATAGGGCAGTTCTTTTTATCTTTGTGGTACATCCATCTAAGGCAAGCTTGTCCAGCCCACAGGCCACATGCAGTCCAGGATGGCTTTGAATGTAGCTCAATACAAATTCATACACTTTCTCAAAACATGAGATTTTTTTGCAATTTACTTTAACTCCTTTTAGTGTTAATGTATTCTATGCGTGGCCCAAGACAATTCTTCTTCCAGGGTGGCACAGGGAAGCCAAAAGATTGGACACCACTGATAAGGATACACAGTCAAATTACTAGTGTTTTAATCTATGTGTAATATGCCAACCAACTGGACTCAAAGGTTCATTTGTTTCATTTTATATTCATTTTTACATAATTCTTTGAAACTTTTTTTTTTTTTTTTTGACATAGGGTCTTGCCCTGTCACCCAGACTGGAATACAGTGGTGCGATCTTAGCTCACTGCAACCCCTGCCTCCCAGGTTCAAGCGATTCTCATGCCTCAGCCTCCTGAGCAGCTGGGATTACAGGTGCCCACCATGATACCTGGCTAATTTTTGTTTTGTTTTGTTTTGTTTTTGAGACGGAGTCTCACTCTGTCGCCCAGGCTGGAGTGCAGTGGCGTGATCTCAGCTCACTGCAAGCTCCGCCTCCCGGGTTCCCGCCATTCTCCTGCCTCAGCCTCTGAGTAGCTGGGACTACAGGCGCCCGCTACCACGCCCGGCTAATTTTTTTGTATTTTTAGTAGAGACAGGGTTTCACCGTGTTAGCCAGGATGGTCTTGAACTCCTGACCTCAAGTGATCCACCAGCCTTGACCTCCCAAAGTGCTGGGATTACAGGCATGAGCCACCGTGCCCGACCTCTTTGAAATTTTTAAATTATGTTTTGTAATTATGTCAAATAATTACATAGTCCAAAGCAAATCCATGTAACAAGGTCTATTCAAAGTCCAGCTTCTGTCTGTCCCCTGCACTTCATGTCTCCCTCTCCCTGTAGGATGTTTTTTTGTTTTTGTTTTTGTTTGTGTGTATGTGTTTTGTTTTTTTGTTTTTTGTTTTGTTTTGTTTTGTTTTTATTTTTTGAGACAGAGTCTCGCTCTGTCACCCAGGCTGGAGTGCAATGGCATGATCTTGGCACACTGCAACCTCTGCCACCCGAACTCAAGCAATTTTCATGCCTCAGCCTCCTAAGTAGCTGGGATTACAGGTGTGAGCCACCACGCCTGGCTAATTTTTTGTATTTTAGTGGAGACGGAGTTTCACCATGTTGCCCAGCGTGGTCTCAAACTCCTGAGCTCAGGAAATTGCGTGCCTCAGCCTCCCAAAGTGCTGGGATTACAGGCGTGAGCCACTGCGCCTGGCCCCTGTAGGTCTTTTAAAATGCATTTTATGCTTCATCATTTTATTGAATTTTTTTAAAAAATATAAGCAAATGCATATATATTTTTGCATTCCTCCTCTCTTTCCTAAATAAATGGTATTAAACGTTATTTTCTATCATGTGTTTTTCACTTAATGAGAACCTTGGAAATTGTGGGCATATAGGATATATTTTGAATAGATTCCTGGAATTGGGATTTTGGGTCAGAGTAAATGCATACTTATTTAGATAGCTATTGCCACATTCACCTCTACAAGGGTGGATTACACCATTTCCTGCAGACAATTTTTTGGTGAGGGAGATGGAGTCTCACTCTGTTGCCCAGGTTGGAGTGCAGTTGCACGATCTTGGCTCACTACAACCTCTGCCTCCCGGGTTCAAGTCGTTCTCCTGCCTCCGCCTCCCAAGTAGCTGGGACTACAGGTGTGCCCGGCTAATTTTTGTATTTTTAGTAGGCACAGGGTTTCACCATGTTGGCCGTGCTGATTTTGAACTCCTAACCTTAAGTGGTCTGCCCTCCTCGGCCTCCCAAAGTGCTGGGATTACAGGTGTGAGCCAACATGCCCAGCCTCCTGCAGATATATTTTAATGTTATAACAAATGACTAAATGGAATATGTAATCACTACCTAGAAAGGTTATACGATTGTTCAGAACTGGACTTGAACCTCACTAACTAATGATCTGATCCACTCTGCCATGCCTTCTCCCCATGTTACAGTTTAAGAAATTGAATCACACATAGAGAAGTGTCCTACTCTAAATGACAAAACAAGCTAGGATTTAAAATTCGCATCTCCTGACCTTAAAATTGGATCCCCTTTCAATGTGTTATGGATTTATTTATGGTGGACTTGGTTTGCTTATCTGTAGACAGGGAAGAAAAACGTAGTTCTCCTAGGAAGCTAAAACATTAATGAGATGATTATGGGTAAATTCTCCCCTGATGTAGGAGAGATTCTTGGAGATACGGCTGAACTTCTTGGGGTGAATAGGGAATCAGCAATTAGACTGTGGTGTCAGGGCACTAAGAAATGATCTTACGGATGAGAGAGACCATCACCCTTGCAGGATCGGTCCTTTTTTTTTTTTTCCAGAGTGCTTTGAACTTCTTTGAACAAAGATGGTGTTATGCTGTGCAAAACTTTACAAATGGATGTGGGCAAAGATGTAATTTCCCCAGTGAATGAGCAAGCTGCAAACCACAAAGCCTTTTTTTTTTTTTTTCCTTTTTTCCTTTCTTAGAGTAACCCTGGGGTTCTCCTTTGTGCTTGCTTGAGACAGGTTGATTGACTTATGCGCAATTTGGGACGCTGGAGTTTACCTTCCCTCTGCAGCCTGGAACGGAGCCTCCTCTGGTGTTGCAAGGAGGAGGCTGAATGAGGCAGAGAGGGTAAGTAGGACTTGGGCCTGGGGTATGTGTCATTGGAGGGGTGAGAGTGAGGGGACATTCTTGCCTCCTGCCCCTTGTCTTTGATAAGGGCCCCAGGAATCTTCTGAGAGGCATCTCCTTTTTTCTCCCAAGAGATAGAAGCCCTGCATTGCCACAGAACTGCATGCCAGGGTTCTCCTTGCAAGGAGGCTGGTTAAGGGTAGTGTTTAAGCCTTCCCTGGCAGGGACAGTCAGCCAGCATTAGTGCTGGCATTGTCCCAGTGTCCACCTAATTGAAAAATTGGGAAAC